>NC_080019.1:39530574-39840767 GCF_030020395.1 Manis pentadactyla
GTGTTGACAGTGTGTGGTTCTGAGTGTGCTCTATATGGTAAGCTTGTGGTTGTGTGTGTTATGTGTCGTGTGTTGAGTGCATGTCGTGTGCGTTCTTGGCGGTTGTGGGTTGTTCTGTATGAGTTGTGGGTATTTTGTGTGTGTGACTGTGTGTGTGGCTGTGTTAGAGAGGTTGTGTGTGTGTTTGGCGGCTTGAGCTATGCGCATGAGGGGAGACATGTCGACTGTGTGGTTGTGCTTGCTTTGGGTGTCTCATGGAGTGTGCAGTATGTACCTGTACAAAGACTTTCATGTGTATTGTGAGCAGTTTTGTGCCTTTGAGTATGTGCTGTGTCTCGGGTCTGTTGTGTGCTTCTGTGTTGTGCTCCTGTGTGAGGATATATGTGTGGTGTGTCTGCTTGGTTGTGTGTGTTGCGTGTAATGCACCAAGTGTGTCCTACGTGTGATCTTTGTTTTTTTGTGTGTGTTTTGCCTTTGTTTAATGTGTGCTGTGTGTCTTTTGCGTGGGTGAATGTGATTTCCGTGTGATTGTGTTTGAGTGGATTTGTGTGCGTTTGTTTGTTAAGTGTGTGATGTGAGATGTGTTGTCTGTGTTTGGTTGTGCTTGTTTAGTGTTCCTCGTTGTGTGTGCTGTGTATACTCTCTCAAATGTGGTTTCTGTGTCTTGTGGGCTATTATGTGCTTTGTTGTGTCTGCTGTGTGTCCTGTGACTTTTGTTTTGTTACTGTATGGGTTTTGTGCACGTGTGCTTTGCGTACTGCTTTCCAAGGTGGATACGTGCGTGGGGTGTCTGTGTGTGACTGTGCACGTGGTGTGTCGTGTGTGACATGTGCGCTATGGGCTGTGATGTGTAGCGTGTGAAATGTGTGTTTTGTGTGTCTGTCGGGTTTGTTGTGTGTCTGGGGTCTGCCAGATTTGTTGGTCTATGGTAGTGATTTGTGGTGTTTGTTTTGTGTTTCTGTGTGTATTCTGTTGTGCCATGCGCTGTGCCATGTGTTCTTGAGTGTTTTGTGTTGTGTTGTATGTGATCTGTGCGTCTTGTTTGTTTTCTGTGTGTTGTGTACGAAATGTGCGTAGTATGGGTTACTTACTGCTTGTTGATCGCCTTGTGCTCTGCGTTTTGATCTGGGGCATGTTATGTGTGATATGTGCAGGTTTGATCTTTGTGTTGTGTGAATTGGGTGGATCCTGTGGTGTTGTATATTTTGCCTTTCGATGAGCTTTCTGTTGGTGGTTGTGTTGTGTGGTGCGTGGCCTCCTTTGTCACGCTCAGGGTGAAATGTGTCTTTCTCTGTGTTGTGTGTTGTGTTACGTACTGTGTTCTGGGTTGTGTGTGCTGTGTACATGCTTTCCTGTGTGTTACGTATGGGGAAGGTGTTGGTTGGTCTGGGTATTTTGGGCATTGTGTGTGATGTTAATTGTGTGGTGTGTGTGATGTGCTTGTGTGCTTATTGTGTGTGTGTTGTGTGTATTGGGTTGTGCTGACAGTGTGTGGTTCTGAGTGTGCTCTATATGGTATGTTTGTGGTTGTGTGTGTTATGTGTCGTTTGTTGAATGCATGTCGTGTGCGTTCTTGGGGGTTGTATGGTTCTGTATGAGTTGTGGGTGTTTTGTGTGTGTGACTGTGATTTGTGTGTGGCTGTGTTAGAGAGGTTGTGTGTGTGTTTGGCGGCTTGAGCTATGCGCATGAGGGGAGACATGTTGACTGTGTGGTTGTGCTTGTTTTGGGTGTCTCATGGAGGGTGCAGTATGTACCTGTGCAAAGACTTTCATGTGTATTGTGAGCAGTTTTGTGCCTTTGAGTATGTGCTGTGAGTGTCCGGTCTGTTGTGTGCTTCTGTGTTGTGCTCCTGTGTGAGGATATATGTGTGGTGTGTCTGCTTGGTTGTGTGTGTTGCGTGTAATGCACCAAGTGTGTGCTAAGTGTGATCTTTGTTTTTTTGTGTGTTTTGCCTTTGTTTAATGTGTGCTGTGTGTCTTTTGCGTGGGTGAATGTGATTTCCGTGTGATTGTGTTTGAGTGGATTTGTGTGCGTTTGTTTGTTATGTGTGTGATGTCAGATGTGTTGTCTGTGTTTGGTTGTGCTTGTTTAGTGCTCCTCGTTGTGTGTGCTGTGTATACTCTCTCAAATGTGGTTTCTGTGTCTTGTGGGCTATTATGTGCTTTGTTGTGTCTGCTGTGTGTCCTGTGACTTTTGTTTTGTTACTGTATGGGTTTTGTGCACGTGTGCTTTGCGTACTCCTTTCCAAGGTGGATACGTGCGTTGGGTGTCTGTGTGTGACTGTGCACGTGGTGTGTCGTGTGTGACATGTGCGCTATGGGCTGTGATGTGTAGCGTGTGAAATGTGTGTTTTGTGTGTCTGTCGGGTTTGTTGTGTGTCTGGGGTCTGCCAGATTTGTTGGTCTATGGTAGTGATTTGTGGTGTTTGTTTTGTGTTTCTGTGTGTATTCTGTTGTGCCATGCGCTGTGCCATGTGTTCTTGAGTGTTTTGTGTTGTGTTGTATGTGATCTGTGCGTCTTGTTTGTTTTCTGTGTGTTGTGTACGAAATGTGCGTAGTATGGGTTACTTACTGCTTGTTGATCGCCTTGTGCTCTGCGTTTTGATCTAGGGCATGTTATGTGTGATATGTGCAGTTTTGAGCTTTGTGTTGTGTGAATTGGGTGGATCCTGTGGTGTTGTATATTTTGCCTTTCGATGAGCTTTCTGTTGGTGGTTGTGTTGTGTGTCTGGTGCGTGGCCTCCTTTGTCACGCTCAGGGTGAAATGTGTCTTTCTCTGTGTTGTGTGTTGTGTTACGTACTGTGTTCTGGGTTGTGTGTGCCTTGTACATGCATCCTGTGTGTTACTAATGGGAAGGTGTTGGGCGGTCTGGGTATTTTGGGCATTGTGTGTGATGTTAATTGTGTGGTGTGTGTGATGTGCGTGTGTGCTTATTGTGTGTGTGTTGTGTGTATTGGGTTGTGTTGACAGTGTGTGGTTCTGAGTGTGCTCTATATGGTATGCTTGTGGTTGTGTGTGTTATGTGTCGTGTGTTGAGTGCATGTCGTGTGCGTTCTTGGCGGTTGTGGGTTGTTCTGTATGAGTTGTGGGTGTTTTGTGTGTGTGACTGTGATTTGTGTGCGGCTGTGTTAGAGAGGTTGTGTGTGTGTTTGGCGGCTTGAGCTATGCGCATGAGGGGAGACATGTCGACTGTGTGGTTGTGCTTGCTTTGGGTGTCTCATGGAGTGTGCAGTATGTACCTGTGCAAAGACTTTCATGTGTATTGTGAGCAGTTTTGTGCCTTTGAGTATGTGCTGTGTCTCGGGTCTGTTGTGTGCTTCTGTGTTGTGCTCCTGTGTGAGGATATATGTGTGGTGTGTCTGCTTGGTTGTGTGTGTTGCGTGTAATGCACCAAGTGTGTCCTACGTGTGATCTTTGTTTTTTTGGGTGTGTTTTGCCTTTGTTTAATGTGTGCTGTGTGTCTTTTGCGTGGGTGAATGTGATTTCCGTCTGATTGTGTTTGAGTGGATTTGTGTGCGTTTGTTTGTTATGTGTGTGATGTCAGATGTGTTGTCTGTGTTTGGTTGTGCTTGTTTAGTGTTCCTCGTTGTGTGTGCTGTGTATACTCTCTCAAATGTGGTTTCTGTGTCTTGTGGGCTATTATGTGCTTTGTTGTGTCTGCTGTGTGTCCTGTGACTTTTGTTTTGTTACTGTATGGGTTTTGTGCACGTGTGCTTTGCGTACTGCTTTCCAAGCTGGATACGTGCGTGGGGTGTCTGTGTGTGACTGTGCACGTGGTGTGTCGTGTGTGACGTGTGCGCTACGGGCTGTGATGTGTAGCGTGTGAAATGTGTGTTTTGTGTGTCTGTCGGGTTTGTTGTGTGTCTCGGGTGCTGCCAGAGTTGTTGGTCTATGGTAGTGATTTGTGGTGTTTGTTTGTGTTTCTGTGTGTATTCTATGGTGCCATGCGGTGTGCCATGTGTTCTTGAGTGTTTTGTGTTGTGTTGTATGTGATCTGTGCGTCTTGTTTGTTTTCTGTGTGTTGTGTACGAAACGTGCGTGTTATGGGTTATATACTGCTTGTTGATCGCCTTGTGCTCTGCGTTTTGATCTGGGGCATGTTATGTGTGATATGTGCAGTTTTGAGCTTTGTGTTGTGTGAATTGAGTGGATCCTGTGGTGTTGTATATTTTGCCTTTCGATGAGCTTTCTGTTGGTGGTTGTGTTGTGTGTCTGGTGCGTGGCCTCCTTTGTCACGCTCAGGGTGAAATGTGTCTTTCTCTGTGTTGTGTGTTGTGTTACGTACTGTGTTCTGGGTTGTGTGTGCTGTGTACATGCTTTCCTGTGTGTTACGTATGGGGAAGGTGTTGGTTGGTCTGGGTATTTTGGGCATTGTGTGTGATGTTAATTGTGTGGTGTGTGTGATGTGCTTGTGTGCTTATTGTGTGTGTGTTGTGTGTATTGGGTTGTGCCGACAGTGTGTGGTTCTGAGTGTGCTCTATATGGTATGTT
Organism: Manis pentadactyla; assembly: GCF_030020395.1. Classification (NCBI taxonomy): domain Eukaryota; kingdom Metazoa; phylum Chordata; class Mammalia; order Pholidota; family Manidae; genus Manis; species Manis pentadactyla. The sequence continues at coordinate 39,535,067 of NC_080019.1, forward strand.
TGTGGTTGTGTGTGTTATGTGTCATGCGTTGAGTGCATGTCGTGTGCGTTCTTGGCGGTTGTGGGTGGTTCTGTATGTGCTGTGGGTGTTTTGTGTGTGTGACTGTGATTTGTGTGTGGCTGTGTTAGAGAGGTTGTGTGTGTGTTTGGCGGCTTGAGCTATGCGTATGAGGGGAGAAATGTTGACTGTGTGGTTGTGCTTGCTTTGGGTGTCTCATGGAGTGTGCAGTATGTACCTGTGCAAAGACTTTCATGTGTATTGTGAGCAGTTTTGTGCCTTGAAGTATGTGCTGTGAGTCTCGGGTCTGTTGTGTGCTTCTGTGCTGTGCTCCTGTGTGAGGATATATGTGTGGTGTGTCTGCTTGGTTGTGTGTGTTGCGTGTAATGCACCAAGTGTGTGCTAAGTGTGATCTTTGTTTTTTTGTGTGTTTTGAATTTGTTTAATGTGTGCTGTGTGTCTTTTGCGTGGGTGAATGTGATTTCCGTGTGATTGTGTTTGAGTGGATTTGTGTGCGTTTGTTTGTTATGTGTGTGATGTCAGATGTGTTGTCTGTGTTTGGTTGTGCTTGTTTAGTGCTCCTCGTTGTGTGTGCTGTGTATACTCTCTCAAATGTGGTTTCTGTGTGTTGTGGGCTATTATGTGCTTTGTTGTGTCTGCTGTGTGTCCTGTGACTTTTGTTTTGTTACTGTATGGGTTTTGTGCACGTGTGCTTTGCGTACTCCTTTCCAAGGTGGATACGTGCGTTGGGTGTCTGTGTGTGACTGTGCACGTGGTGTGTCGTGTGTGACATGTGCGCTATGGGCTGTGATGTGTAGCGTGTGAAATGTGTGTTTTGTGTGTCTGTCGGGTTTGTTGTGTGTCTGGGGTCTGCCAGATTTGTTGGTCTATGGTAGTGATTTGTGGTGTTTGTTTTGTGTTTCTGTGTGTATTCTGTTGTGCCATGCGCTGTGCCATGTGTTCTTGAGTGTTTTGTGTTGTGTTGTATGTGATCTGTGCGTCTTATTTGTTTTCTGTGTGTTGTGTACGAAATGTGCGTAGTATGGGTTACTTACTGCTTGTTGATCGCCTTGTGCTCTGCGTTTTGATCTGGGGCATGTTATGTGTGATATGTGCAGTTTTGAGCTTTGTGTTGTGTGAATTGGGTGGATCCTGTGGTGTTGTATATTTTGCCTTTCGATGAGCTTTCTGTTGGTGGTTGTGTTGTGTGTCTGGTGCGTGGCCTCCTTTGTCACGCTCAGGGTGAAAAGTGTCTTTCTCTGTGTTGTGTGTTGTGTTACGTACTGTGTTCTGGGTTGTGTGTGCCTTGTACATGCATCCTGTGTGTTACTAATGGGAAGGTGTTGGGCGGTCTGGGTATTTTGGGCATTGTGTGTGATGTTAATTGTGTGGTGTGTGTGATGTGCGTGTGTGCTTATTGTGTGTGTGTTGTGTGTATTGGGTTGTGTTGACAGTGTGTGGTTCTGAGTGTGCTCTATATGGTATGCTTGTGGTTGTGTGTGTTATGTGTCGTGTGTTGAGTGCATGTCGTGTGCGTTCTTGGCGGTTGTGGGTTGTTCAGTATGAGTTGTGGGTGTTTTGTGTGTGTGACTGTGATTTGTGTGCGGCTGTGTTAGAGAGGTTGTGTGTGTGTTTGGCGGCTTGAGCTATGCGCATGAGGGGAGACATGTCGACTGTGTGGTTGTGCTTGCTTTGGGTGTCTCATGGAGTGTGCAGTATGTACCTGTGCAAAGACTTTCATGTGTATTGTGAGCAGTTTTGTGCCTTTGAGTATGTGCTGTGTCTCGGGTCTGTTGTGTGCTTCTGTGTTGTGCTCCTGTGTGAGGATATATGTGTGGTGTGTCTGCTTGGTTGTGTGTGTTGCGTGTAATGCACCAAGTGTGTCCTACGTGTGATCTTTGTTTTTTTGGGTGTGTTTTGCCTTTGTTTAATGTGTGCTGTGTGTCTTTTGCGTGGGTGAATGTGATTTCCGTCTGATTGTGTTTGAGTGGATTTGTGTGCGTTTGTTTGTTATGTGTGTGATGTCAGATGTGTTGTCTGTGTTTGGTTGTGCTTGTTTAGTGTTCCTCGTTGTGTGTGCTGTGTATACTCTCTCAAATGTGGTTTCTGTGTCTTGTGGGCTATTATGTGCTTTGTTGTGTCTGCTGTGTGTCCTGTGACTTTTGTTTTGTTACTGTATGGGTTTTGTGCACGTGTGCTTTGCGTACTGCTTTCCAAGCTGGATACGTGCGTGGGGTGTCTGTGTGTGACTGTGCACGTGGTGTGTCGTGTGTGACGTGTGCGCTACGGGCTGTGATGTGTAGCGTGTGAAATGTGTGTTTTGTGTGTCTGTCGGGTTTGTTGTGTGTCTGGGGTGCTGCCAGAGTTGTTGGTCTATGGTAGTGATTTGTGGTGTTTGTTTGTGTTTCTGTGTGTATTCTATGGTGCCATGCGGTGTGCCTTGTGTTCTTGAGTGTTTTGTGTTGTGTTGTATGTGATCTGTGCGTCTTGTTTGTTTTCTGTGTGTTGTGTACGAAACGTGCGTGTTATGGGTTATATACTGCTTGTTGATCGCCTTGTGCTCTGCGTTTTGATCTGGGGCATGTTATGTGTGATATGTGCAGTTTTGAGCTTTGTGTTGTGTGAATTGAGTGGATCCTGTGGTGTTGTATATTTTGCCTTTCGATGAGCTTTCTGTTGGTGGTTGTGTTGTGTGTCTGGTGCGTGGCCTCCTTTGTCACGCTCAGGGTGAAATGTGTCTTTCTCTGTGTTGTGTGTTGTGTTACGTACTGTGTTCTGGGTTGTGTGTGCTGTGTACATGCTTTCCTGTGTGTTACGTATGGGGAAGGTGTTGGTTGGTCTGGGTATTTTGGGCATTGTGTGTGATGTTAATTGTGTGGTGTGTGTGATGTGCTTGTGTGCTTATTGTGTGTGTGTTGTGTGTATTGGGTTGTGCCGACAGTGTGTGGTTCTGAGTGTGCTCTATATGGTATGTTTGTGGTTGTGTGTGTTATGTGTCATGCGTTGAGTGCATGTCGTGTGCGTTCTTGGCGGTTGTGGGTGGTTCTGTATGTGCTGTGGGTGTTTTGTGTGTGTGACTGTGATTTGTGTGTGGCTGTGTTAGAGAGGTTGTGTGTGTGTTTGGCGGCTTGAGCTATGCGTATGAGGGGAGACATGTTGACTGTGTGGTTGTGCTTGCTTTGGGTGTCTCATGGAGTGTGCAGTATGTACCTGTGCAAAGACTTTCATGTGTATTGTGAGCAGTTTTGTGCCTTGAAGTATGTGCTGTGAGTCTCGGGTCTGTTGTGTGCTTCTGTGCTGTGCTCCTGTGTGAGGATATATGTGTGGTGTGTCTGCTTGGTTGTGTGTGTTGCGTGTAATGCACCAAGTGTGTGCTAAGTGTGATCTTTGTTTTTTTGTGTGTGTTTTGCCTTGGTTTTATGTGTGCTGTGTGTCTTTTGCGTGGGTGAATGTGATTTCCGTGTGATTGTGTTTGAGTGGATTTGTGTGCGTTTGTTTGTTAAGTGTGTGATGTGAGATGTGTTGTCTGTGTGTGGTTGTGCTTGTTTAGTGTGCCTCGTTGTGTGTGCTCTGTATACTCTCTCAAATGTGGTTTCTGTGTCTTGTGAGCTATTATGTGCTTTGTTGTGTCTGTGTGTGTCCTGTGACTTTTGTTTTGTTACTGTATGGGTTTTGTGCACGTGTGCTTTGCATAGTGCTTTCCTGGGTGGATACGTGCATGGGGTGTCTGTGTGTGACTGTGCACGTGGTGTGTCGTGTGTGACATGTGCGCTATGGGCTGTGATGTGTAGCGTGTGAAATGTGTGTTTTGTGTGTCTGTCGGGTTTGTTGTGTGTCTGGGGTCTGCCAGATTTGTTGGTCTATGGTAGTGATTTGTGGTGTTTGTTTTGTGTTTCTGTGTGTATTCTGTTGTGCCATGTGCTGTGCCATGTGTTCTTCAGTGTTTTGTGTTGTGTTGTATGTGATCTGTGCGTCTTGTTTGTTTTCTGTGTGTTGTGTACGAAATGTGCGTAGTATGGGTTACTTACTGCTTGTTGATCGCCTTGTGCTCTGCGTTTTGATCTGGGGCATGTTATGTGTGATATGTGCAGGTTTGATCTTTGTGTTGTGTGAATTGGGTGGATCCTGTGGTGTTGTATATTTTGCCTTTCGATGAGCTTTCTGTTGGTGGTTGTGTTGTGTGTCTGGTGCGTGGCCTCCTTTGTCACGCTCAGGGTGAAATGTGTCTTTCTCTGTGTTGTGTGTTGTGTTACGTACTGTGTTCTGGGTTGTGTGTGCCTTGTACATGCATCCTGTGTGTTACTAATGGGAAGGTGTTGGGCGGTCTGGGTATTTTGGGCATTGTGTGTGATGTTAATTGTGTGGTGTGTGTGATGTGCATGTGTGCTTATTGTGTGTGTGTTGTGTGTATTGGGTTGTGTTGACAGTGTGTGGTTCTGAGTGTGCTCTATATGGTATGCTTGTGGTTGTGTGTGTTATGTGTCGTGTGTTGAGTGCATGTCGTGTGCGTTCTTGGCGGTTGTGGGTGGTTCTGTATGTGCTGTGGGTGTTTTGTGTGTGTGACTGTGATTTGTGTGTGGCTGTGTTAGAGAGGTTGTGTGTGTGTTTGGCGGCTTGAGCTATGCGCATGAGGGGAGACATGTTGACTGTGTGATTCTGCTTGCTTTGGGTGTCTCATGGAGTGTGCAGTATGTACCTGTGCAAAGACTTTCATGTGTATTGTGAGCAGTTTTGTGCCTTGAAGTATGTGCTGTGAGTCTCGGGTCTGTTGTGTGCTTCTGTGCTGTGCTCCTGTGTGAGGATATATGTGTGGTGTCTGCTTGGTTGTGTGTGTTGCGTGTAATGCACCAAGTGTGTGCTAAGTGTGATCTTTGTTTTTTTGTGTGTGTTTTGCCTTGGTTTTATGTGTGCTGTGTGTCTTGCGTGGGTGAATGTGATTTCCGTGTGATTGTGTTTGAGTGGATTTGTGTGCGTTTGTTTGTTAAGTGTGTGATGTGAGATGTGTTGTCTGTGTGTGGTTGTGCTTGTTTAGTGTGTCTCGTTGTGTGTGCTCTGTATACTCTCTCAAATGTGGTTTCTGTGTCTTGTGGGCTATTATGTGCTTTGTTGTGTCTGCTGTGTGTCCTGTGACTTTTGTTTTGTTACTGTATGGGTTTTGTGCACGTGTGCTTTGCGTACTGCTTTCCAAGGTGGATACGTGCGTGGGGTGTCTGTGTGTGACTGTGCACGTGGTGTGTCGTGTGTGACGTGTGCGCTATGGGCTGTGATGTGTAGCGTGTGAAATGTGTGTTTTGTGTGTCTGTCAGGATTGTTGTGTGTCTGGGGTGCTGCCAGAGTTGTTGGTCTATGGTAGTGATTTGTGGTGTTTGTTTTGTGTTTCTGTGTGTATTCTGTTGTGCCATGTGTTGTGACATGTGTTCTTGAGTGTTTTGTGTTGTGTTGTATGTGATCTGTGCGTCTTGTTTGTTTTCTGTGTGTTGTGTACGAAATGTGCGTGGAATGGGTTATTTACTGCTTCTTGATCGCCTTGTGCTCTCCGTTTTGATCTGGGGCATGTTATGTGTGATATGTGCTTTTGAGCTTTGTGTTGTGTGAATTGAGTGGATCCTGTGGTGTTGTATATTTTGCCTTTCGATGAGCTTTCTGTTGGTGGTTGTGTTGTGCGTCTGGTGCGTGGCCTCCTTTGTCACGCTCAGGGTGAAATGTGTCTTTCTCTGTTATGTGTTGTGTTACGTACTGTGTTCTGGGTTGTGTGTGCTGTGTACATGCATCCTGTGTGTTACTAATGGGAAGGTGTTGGGCGGTCTGGGTATTTTGGGCATTGTGTGTGATGTTAATTGTGTGGTGTGTGTGATGTGCGTGTGTGCTTATTGTGTGTGTGATGTGTGTATTGGGTTGTGTTGACAGTGTGTGGTTCTGAGTGTGCTCTATATGGTATGCTTGTGGTTGTGTGTGTTATGTGTCGTGTGTTGAGTGCATGTCGTGTGCGTTCTTGGCGGTTGTGGGTTGTTCTGTATGAGTTGTGGGTGTTTTGTGTGTGTGACTGTGATTTGTGTGTGGCTGTGTTAGAGAGGTTGTGTGTGTGTTTGGCGGCTTGAGCTATGCGCATGAGGGGAGACATGTCGACTGTGTGGTTGTGCTTGCTTTGGGTGTCTCATGGAGGGTGCAGTATGTACCTGTGCAAAGACTTTCATGTGTATTGTGAGCAGTTTTGTGCCTTTGAGTATGTGCTGTGTCTCGGGTCTGTTGTGTGCTTCTGTGTTGTGCTCCTGTGTGAGGATATATGTGTGGTGTGTCTGCTTGGTTGTGTGTGTTGCGTGTAATGCACCAAGTGTGTCCTACGTGTGATCTTTGTTTTTTTGGGTGTGTTTTGCCTTTGTTTAATGTGTGCTGTGTGTCTTTTGCGTGGGTGAATGTGATTTCCGTCTGATTGTGTTTGAGTGGATTTGTGTGCGTTTGTTTGTTATGTGTGTGATGTCAGATGTGTTGTCTGTGTTTGGTTGTGCTTGTTTAGTGTTCCTCGTTGTGTGTGCTGTGTATACTCTCTCAAATGTGGTTTCTGTGTCTTGTGGGCTATTATGTGCTTTGTTGTGTCTGCTGTGTGTCCTGTGACTTTTGTTTTGTTACTGTATGGGTTTTGTGCACGTGTGCTTTGCGTACTGCTTTCCAAGCTGGATACGTGCGTGGGGTGTCTGTGTGTGACTGTGCACGTGGTGTGTCGTGTGTGACGTGTGCGCTACGGGCTGTGATGTGTAGCGTGTGAAATGTGTGTTTTGTGTGTCTGTCGGGTTTGTTGTGTGTCTGGGGTGCTGCCAGAGTTGTTGGTCTATGGTAGTGATTTGTGGTGTTTGTTTGTGTTTCTGTGTGTATTCTATGGTGCCATGCGGTGTGCCATGTGTTCTTGAGTGTTTTGTGTTGTGTTGTATGTGATCTGTGCGTCTTGTTTTCTGTGTGTTGTGTACGAAATGTGCGTGGTATGGGTTATTTACTGCCTGTTGATCGCCTTGTGCTCTGCGTTTTGATCTGGGTCATGTCATGTGTGATATGTGCAGTTTTGAGCTTTGTGTTGTGTGAATTGAGTGGATCCTGTGGTGTTGTATATTTTGCCTTTCGATGAGCTTTCTGTTGGTGGTTGTGTTGTGTGTCTGGTGCGTGGCCTCCTTTGTCACGCTCAGGGTGAAATGTGTCTTTCTCTGTGTTGTGTGTTGTGTTACGTACTGTGTTCTGGGTTGTGTGTGCCTTGTACATGCATCCTGTGTGTTACTAATGGGAAGGTGTTGGGCGGTCTGGGTATTTTGGGCATTGTGTGTGATGTTAATTGTGTGGTGTGTGTGATGTGCGTGTGTGCTTATTGTGTGTGTGTTGTGTGTATTGGGTTGTGTTGACAGTGTGTGGTTCTGAGTGTGCTCTATATGGTATGCTTGTGGTTGTGTGTGTTATGTGTCGTGTGTTGAGTGCATGTCGTGTGCGTTCTTGGCGGTTGTGGGTGGTTCTGTATGTGCTGTGGGTGTTTTGTGTGTGTGACTGTGATTTGTGTGTGGCTGTGTTAGAGAGGTTGTGTGTGTGTTTGGCGGCTTGAGCTATGCGCATGAGGGGAGACATGTTGACTGTGTGATTCTGCTTGCTTTGGGTGTCTCATGGAGTGTGCAGTATGTACCTGTGCAAAGACTTTCATGTGTATTGTGAGCAGTTTTGTGCCTTGAAGTATGTGCTGTGAGTCTCGGGTCTGTTGTGTGCTTCTGTGCTGTGCTCCTGTGTGAGGATATATGTGTTGTGTCTGCTTGGTTGTGTGTGTTGCGTGTAATGCACCAAGTGTGTGCTAAGTGTGATCTTTGTTTTTTTGTGTGTGTTTTGCCTTGGTTTTATGTGTGCTATGTGTCTTTTGCGTGGGTGAATGTGATTTCCGTGTGATTGTGTTTGAGTGGATTTGTGTGCGTTTGTTTGTTAAGTGTGTGATGTGAGATGTGTTGTCTGTGTGTGGTTGTGCTTGTTTAGTGTGTCTCGTTGTGTGTGCTCTGTATACTCTCTCAAATGTGGTTTCTGTGTCTTGTGGGCTATTATGTGCTTTGTTGTGTCTGCTGTGTGTCCTGTGACTTTTGTTTTGTTACTGTATGGGTTTTGTGCACGTGTGCTTTGCGTACTGCTTTCCAAGGTGGATACGTGCGTTGGGTGTCTGTGTGTGACTGTGCACGTGGTGTGTCGTGTGTGACGTGTGCGCTATGGGCTGTGATGTGTAGCGTGTGAAATGTGTGTTTTGTGTGTCTGTCAGGATTGTTGTGTGTCTGGGGTGCTGCCAGAGTTGTTGGTCTATGGTAGTGATTTGTGGTGTTTGTTTTGTGTTTCTGTGTGTATTCTGTTGTGCCATGTGTTGTGCCATGTGTTCTTGAGTGTTTTGTGTTGTGTTGTATATGATCTGTGCGTCTTGTTTGTTTTCTGTGTGTTGTGTACGAAATGTGCGTGGAATGGGTTATTTACTGCTTCTTGATCGCCTTGTGCTCTGCGTTTTGATCTGGGGCATGTTATGTGTGATATGTGCTTTTGAGCTTTGTGTTGTGTGAATTGAGTGGATCCTGTGGTGTTGTATATTTTGCCTTTCGATGAGCTTTCTGTTGGTGGTTGTGTTGTGCGTCTGGTGCGTGGCCTCCTTTGTCACGCTCAGGGTGAAATGTGTCTTTCTCTGTTTTGTGTTGTGTTACGTACTGTGTTCTGGGTTGTGTGTGCTGTGTACATGCATCCTGTGTGTTACTAATGGGAAGGTGTTGGGCGGTCTGGGTATTTTGGGCATTGTGTGTGATGTTAATTGTGTGGTGTGTGTGATGTGCGTGTGTGCTTATTGTGAGTGTGATGTGTGTATTGGGTTGTGTTGACAGTGTGTGGTTCTGAGTGTGCTCTATATGGTATGCTTGTGGTTGTGTGTGTTATGTGTCGTGTGTTGAGTGCATGTCGTGTGCGTTCTTGGCGGTTGTGGGTTGTTCTGTATGAGTTGTGGGTGCTTTGTGTGTGTGACTGTGATTTGTGTGTGGCTGTGTTAGAGAGGTTGTGTGTGTGTTTGGCGGCTTGAGCTATGCGTATGAGGGGAGACATGTTGACTGTGTGGTTGTGCTTGCTTTGGGTGTCTCATGGAGTGTGCAGTATGTACCTGTGCAAAGACTTTCATGTGTATTGTGAGCAGTTTTGTGCCTTGAAGTATGTGCTGTGAGTCTCGGGTCTGTTGTGTGCTTCTGTGCTGTGCTCCTGTGTGAGGATATATGTGTGGTGTGTCTGCTTGGTTGTGTGTGTTGCGTGTAATGCACCAAGTGTGTGCTAAGTGTGATCTTTGTTTTTTTGTGTGTGTTTTGCCTTGGTTTTATGTGTGCTGTGTGTCTTTTGCGTGGGTGAATGTGATTTCCGTGTGATTGTGTTTGAGTGGATTTGTGTGCGTTTGTTTGTTAAGTGTGTGATGTGAGATGTGTTGTCTGTGTGTGGTTGTGCTTGTTTAGTGTTCCTCGTTGTGTGTGCTGTGTATACTCTCCCAAATGTGGTTTCTGTGTCTTGTGGGCTATTATGTGCTTTGTTGTGTCTGCTGTGTGTCCTGTGACTTTTGTTTTGTTACTGTATGGGTTTTGTGCACGTGTGCTTTACGTAGTGCTTTCCTGGATGGATACGTGCGTGGGGTGTCTGTGTGTGACTGTGCACTTGGTGTGTCGTGTGTGACGTGTGCGCTACGGGCTGTGATGTGTAGCGTGTGAAATGTGTGTTTTGTGTGTCTGTCGGGTTTGTTGTGTCTGGGGTGCTGCCAGAGTTGTTGGTCTATGGTAGTGATTTGTGGTGTTTGTTTAATGTTTCTGTGTGTATTCTGTTGTGCCATGTGGTGTGCCATGTGTTCTTGAGTGTTTTGTGTTGTGTTGTATGTGATCTGTGCGTCTTGTTTTCTGTGTGTTGTGTACGAAATGTGCGTGGTATGGGTTATTTACTGCCTGTTGATCGCCTTGTGCTCTGCGTTTTGATCTGGGTCATGTCATGTGTGATATGTGCAGTTTTGAGCTTTGTGTTGTGTGAATTGAGTGGATCCTGTGGTGTTGTATATTTTGCCTTTCGATGAGCTTTCTGTTGGTGGTTGTGTTGTGTGTCTGGTGCGTGGCCTCCTTTGTCACGCTCAGGGTGAAATGTGTCTTTCTCTGTGTTGTGTGTTGTGTTACGTACTGTGTTCTGGGTTGTGTGTGCCTTGTACATGCATCCTGTGTGTTACTAATGGGAAGGTGTTGGGCGGTCTGGGTATTTTGGGCATTGTGTGTGATGTTAATTGTGTGGTGTGTGTGATGTGCGTGTGTGCTTATTGTGTGTGTGTTGTGTGTATTGGGTTGTGTTGACAGTGTGTGGTTCTGAGTGTGCTCTATATGGTATGCTTGTGGTTGTGTGTGTTATGTGTCGTGTGTTGAGTGCATGTCGTGTGCGTTCTTGGCGGTTGTGGGTGGTTCTGTATGTGCTGTGGGTGTTTTGTGTGTGTGACTGTGATTTGTGTGTGGCTGTGTTAGAGAGGTTGTGTGTGTGTTTGGCGGCTTGAGCTATGCGCATGAGGGGAGACATGTTGACTGTGTGATTCTGCTTGCTTTGGGTGTCTCATGGAGTGTGCAGTATGTACCTGTGCAAAGACTTTCATGTGTATTGTGAGCAGTTTTGTGCCTTGAAGTATGTGCTGTGAGTCTCGGGTCTGTTGTGTGCTTCTGTGCTGTGCTCCTGTGTGAGGATATATGTGTTGTGTCTGCTTGGTTGTGTGTGTTGCGTGTAATGCACCAAGTGTGTGCTAAGTGTGATCTTTGTTTTTTTGTGTGTGTTTTGCCTTGGTTTTATGTGTGCTGTGTGTCTTTTGCGTGGGTGAATGTGATTTCCGTGTGATTGTGTTTGAGTGGATTTGTGTGCGTTTGTTTGTTAAGTGTGTGATGTGAGATGTGTTGTCTGTGTGTGGTTGTGCTTGTTTAGTGTGTCTCGTTGTGTGTGCTGTGTATACTCTCTCAAATGTGGTTTCTGTGTCTTGTGGGCTATTATGTGCTTTGTTGTGTCTGCTGTGTGTCCTGTGACTTTTGTTTTGTTACTGTATGGGTTTTGTGCACGTGTGCTTTGCGTACTGCTTTCCAAGGTGGATACGTGCGTTGGGTGTCTGTGTGTGACTGTGCACGTGGTGTGTCGTGTGTGACGTGTGCGCTATGGGCTGTGATGTGTAGCGTGTGAAATGTGTGTTTTGTGTGTCTGTCAGGATTGTTGTGTGTCTGGGGTGCTGCCAGAGTTGTTGGTCTATGGTAGTGATTTGTGGTGTTTGTTTTGTGTTTCTGTGTGTATTCTGTTGTGCCATGTGTTGTGCCATGTGTTCTTGAGTGTTTTGTGTTGTGTTGTATATGATCTGTGCGTCTTGTTTGTTTTCTGTGTGTTGTGTACGAAATGTGCGTGGAATGGGTTATTTACTGCTTCTTGATCGCCTTGTGCTCTGCGTTTTGATCTGGGGCATGTTATGTGTGATATGTGCTTTTGAGCTTTGTGTTGTGTGAATTGAGTGGATCCTGTGGTGTTGTATATTTTGCCTTTCGATGAGCTTTCTGTTGGTGGTTGTGTTGTGCGTCTGGTGCGTGGCCTCCTTTGTCACGCTCAGGGTGAAATGTGTCTTTCTCTGTTTTGTGTTGTGTTACGTACTGTGTTCTGGGTTGTGTGTGCTGTGTACATGCATCCTGTGTGTTACTAATGGGAAGGTGTTGGGCGGTCTGGGTATTTTGGGCATTGTGTGTGATGTTAATTGTGTGGTGTGTGTGATGTGCGTGTGTGCTTATTGTGAGTGTGATGTGTGTATTGGGTTGTGTTGACAGTGTGTGGTTCTGAGTGTGCTCTATATGGTATGCTTGTGGTTGTGTATGTTATGTGTCGTGTGTTGAGTGCATGTCGTGTGCGTTCTTGGCGGTTGTGGGTTGTTCTGTATGAGTTGTGGGTGCTTTGTGTGTGTGACTGTGATTTGTGTGTGGCTGTGTTAGAGAGGTTGTGTGTGTGTTTGGCGGCTTGAGCTATGCGCATGAGGGGAGACATGTCGACTGTGTGGTTGTGCTTGCTTTGGGTGTCTCATGGAGTGTGCAGTATGTACCTGTGCAAAGACTTTCATGTGTATTGTGAGCAGTTTTGTGCCTTTGAGTATGTGCTGTGTCTCGGGTCTGTTGTGTGCTTCTGTGTTGTGCTCCTGTGTGAGGATATATGTGTGGTGTGTCTGCTTGGTTGTGTGTGTTGCGTGTAATGCACCAAGTGTGTCCTACGTGTGATCTTTGTTTTTTTGGGTGTGTTTTGCCTTTGTTTAATGTGTGCTGTGTGTCTTTTGCGTGGGTGAATGTGATTTCCGTCTGATTGTGTTTGAGTGGATTTGTGTGCGTTTGTTTGTTATGTGTGTGATGTCAGATGTGTTGTCTGTGTTTGGTTGTGCTTGTTTAGTGTTCCTCGTTGTGTGTGCTGTGTATACTCTCTCAAATGTGGTTTCTGTGTCTTGTGGGCTATTATGTGCTTTGTTGTGTCTGCTGTGTGTCCTGTGACTTTTGTTTTGTTACTGTATGGGTTTTGTGCACGTGTGCTTTGCGTACTGCTTTCCAAGCTGGATACGTGCGTGGGGTGTCTGTGTGTGACTGTGCACGTGGTGTGTCGTGTGTGACGTGTGCGCTACGGGCTGTGATGTGTAGCGTGTGAAATGTGTGTTTTGTGTGTCTGTCGGGTTTGTTGTGTGTCTGGGGTGCTGCCAGAGTTGTTGGTCTATGGTAGTGATTTGTGGTGTTTGTTTGTGTTTCTGTGTGTATTCTATGGTGCCATGCGGTGTGCCATGTGTTCTTGAGTGTTTTGTGTTGTGTTGTAAGTGATCTGTGCGTCTTGTTTGTTTTCTGTGTGTTGTGTACGAAACGTGCGTGTTATGGGTTATATACTGCTTGTTGATCGCCTTGTGCTCTGCGTTTTGATCTGGGGCATGTTATGTGTGATATGTGCAGTTTTGAGCTTTGTGTTGTGTGAATTGAGTGGATCCTGTGGTGTTGTATATTTTGCCTTTCGATGAGCTTTCTGTTGCTGGTTGTGTTGTGTGTCTGGTGCGTGGCCTCCTTTGTCACGCTCAGGGTGAAATGTGTCTTTCTCTGTGTTGTGTGTTGTGTTACGTACTGTGTTCTGGGTTGTGTGTGCTGTGTACATGCTTTCCTGTGTGTTACGTATGGGGAAGGTGTTGGTTGGTCTGGGTATTTTGGGCATTGTGTGTGATGTTAATTGTGTGGTGTGTGTGATGTGCTTGTGTGCTTATTGTGTGTGTGTTGTGTGTATTGGGTTGTGCCGACAGTGTGTGGTTCTGAGTGTGCTCTATATGGTATGTTTGTGGTTGTGTGTGTTATGTGTCATGCGTTGAGTGCATGTCGTGTGCGTTCTTGGCGGTTGTGGGTGGTTCTGTATGTGCTGTGGGTGTTTTGTGTGTGTGACTGTGATTTGTGTGTGGCTGTGTTAGAGAGGTTGTGTGTGTGTTTGGCGGCTTGAGCTATGCGTATGAGGGGAGACATGTTGACTGTGTGGTTGTGCTTGCTTTGGGTGTCTCATGGAGTGTGCAGTATGTACCTGTGCAAAGACTTTCATGTGTATTGTGAGCAGTTTTGTGCCTTGAAGTATGTGCTGTGAGTCTCGGGTCTGTTGTGTGCTTCTGTGCTGTGCTCCTGTGTGAGGATATATGTGTGGTGTGTCTGCTTGGTTGTGTGTGTTGCGTGTAATGCACCAAGTGTGTGCTAAGTGTGATCTTTGTTTTTTTGTGTGTGTTTTGCCTTGGTTTTATGTGTGCTGTGTGTCTTTTGCGTGGGTGAATGTGATTTCCGTGTGATTGTGTTTGAGTGGATTTGTGTGCGTTTGTTTGTTAAGTGTGTGATGTGAGATGTGTTGTCTGTGTGTGGTTGTGCTTGTTTAGTGTTCCTCGTTGTGTGTGCTGTGTATACTCTCTCAAATGTGGTTTCTGTGTCTTGTGGGCTATTATGTGCTTTGTTGTGTCTGCTGTGTGTCCTGTGACTTTTGTTTTGTTACTGTATGGGTTTTGTGCACGTGTGCTTTACGTAGTGCTTTCCTGGATGGATACGTGCGTGGGGTGTCTGTGTGTGACTGTGCACTTGGTGTGTCGTGTGTGACGTGTGCGCTACGGGCTGTGATGTGTAGCGTGTGAAATGTGTGTTTTGTGTGTCTGTCGGGTTTGTTGTGTCTGGGGTGCTGCCAGAGTTGTTGGTCTATGGTAGTGATTTGTGGTGTTTGTTTAGTGTTTCTGTGTGTATTCTGTTGTGCCATGTGGTGTGCCATGTGTTCTTGAGTGTTTTGTGTTGTGTTGTATGTGATCTGTGCGTCTTGTTTTCTGTGTGTTGTGTACGAAATGTGCGTGGTATGGGTTATTTACTGCCTGTTGATCGCCTTGTGCTCTGCGTTTTGATCTGGGTCATGTCATGTGTGATATGTGCAGTTTTGAGCTTTGTGTTGTGTGAATTGAGTGGATCCTGTGGTGTTGTATATTTTGCCTTTCGATGAGCTTTCTGTTGGTGGTTGTGTTGTGTGTCTGGTGCGTGGCCTCCTTTGTCACGCTCAGGGTGAAATGTGTCTTTCTCTGTGTTGTGTGTTGTGTTACGTACTGTGTTCTGGGTTGTGTGTGCCTTGTACATGCATCCTGTGTGTTACTAATGGGAAGGTGTTGGGCGGTCTGGGTATTTTGGGCATTGTGTGTGATGTTAATTGTGTGGTGTGTGTGATGTGCGTGTGTGCTTATTGTGTGTGTGTTGTGTGTATTGGGTTGTGTTGACAGTGTGTGGTTCTGAGTGTGCTCTATATGGTATGCTTGTGGTTGTGTGTGTTATGTGTCGTGTGTTGAGTGCATGTGTGCGTTCTTGGCGGTTGTGGGTGGTTCTGTATGTGCTGTGGGTGTTTTGTGTGTGTGACTGTGATTTGTGTGTGGCTGTGTTAGAGAGGTTGTGTGTGTGTTTGGCGGCTTGAGCTATGCGCATGAGGGGAGACATGTTGACTGTGTGATTCTGCTTGCTTTGGGTGTCTCATGGAGTGTGCAGTATGTACCTGTGCAAAGACTTTCATGTGTATTGTGAGCAGTTTTGTGCCTTGAAGTATGTGCTGTGAGTCTCGGGTCTGTTGTGTGCTTCTGTGCTGTGCTCCTGTGTGAGGATATATGTGTTGTGTCTGCTTGGTTGTGTGTGTTGCGTGTAATGCACCAAGTGTGTGCTAAGTGTGATCTTTGTTTTTTTGTGTGTGTTTTGCCTTGGTTTTATGTGTGCTGTGTGTCTTTTGCGTGGGTGAATGTGATTTCCGTGTGATTGTGTTTGAGTGGATTTGTGTGCGTTTGTTTGTTAAGTGTGTGATGTGAGATGTGTTGTCTGTGTGTGGTTGTGCTTGTTTAGTGTGTCTCGTTGTGTGTGCTCTGTATACTCTCTCAAATGTGGTTTCTGTGTCTTGTGGGCTATTATGTGCTTTGTTGTGTCTGCTGTGTGTCCTGTGACTTTTGTTTTGTTACTGTATGGGTTTTGTGCACGTGTGCTTTGCGTACTGCTTTCCAAGGTGGATACGTGCGTGGGGTGTCTGTGTGTGACTGTGCACGTGGTGTGTCGTGTGTGACGTGTGCGCTATGGGCTGTGATGTGTAGCGTGTGAAATGTGTGTTTTGTGTGTCTGTCAGGATTGTGGTGTGTCTGGGGTGCTGCCAGAGTTGTTGGTCTATGGTAGTGATTTGTGGTGTTTGTTTTGTGTTTCTGTGTGTATTCTGTTGTGCCATGTGTTGTGCCATGTGTTCTTGAGTGTTTTGTGTTGTGTTGTATGTGATCTGTGCGTCTTGTTTGTTTTCTGTGTGTTGTGTACGAAATGTGCGTGGAATGGGTTATTTACTGCTTCTTGATCGCCTTGTGCTCTCCGTTTTGATCTGGGGCATGTTATGTGTGATATGTGCTTTTGAGCTTTGTGTTGTGTGAATTGAGTGGATCCTGTGGTGTTGTATATTTTGCCTTTCGATGAGCTTTCTGTTGGTGGTTGTGTTGTGCGTCTGGTGCGTGGCCTCCTTTGTCACGCTCAGGGTGAAATGTGTCTTTCTCTGTGTTGTGTGTTGTGTTACGTACTGTGTTCTGGGTTGTGTGTGCCTTGTACATGCATCCTGTGTGTTACTAATGGGAAGGTGTTGGGCGGTCTGGGTATTTTGGGCATTGTGTGTGATGTTAATTGTGTGGTGTGTGTGATGTGCGTGTGTGCTTATTGTGTGTGTGATGTGTGTATTGGGTTGTGTTGACAGTGTGTGGTTCTGAGTGTGCTCTATATGGTATGCTTGTGGTTGTGTGTGTTATGTGTCGTGTGTTGAGTGCATGTCGTGTGCGTTCTTGGCGGTTGTGGGTTGTTCTGTATGAGTTGTGGGTGTTTTGTGTGTGTGACTGTGATTTGTGTGTGGCTGTGTTAGAGAGGTTGTGTGTGTGTTTGGCGGCTTGAGCTATGCGCATGAGGGGAGACATGTCGACTGTGTGGTTGTGCTTGCTTTGGGTGTCTCATGGAGTGTGCAGTATGTACCTGTGCAAAGACTTTCATGTGTATTGTGAGCAGTTTTGTGCCTTTGAGTATGTGCTGTGTCTCGGGTCTGTTGTGTGCTTCTGTGTTGTGCTCCTGTGTGAGGATATATGTGTGGTGTGTCTGCTTGGTTGTGTGTGTTGCGTGTAATGCACCAAGTGTGTCCTACGTGTGATCTTTGTTTTTTTGTGTGTGTTTTGCCTTTGTTTAATGTGTGCTGTGTGTCTTTTGCGTGGGTGAATGTGATTTCCGGCTGATTGTGTTTGAGTGGATTTGTGTGCGTTTGTTTGTTATGTGTGTGATGTCAGATGTGTTGTCTGTGTTTGGTTGTGCTTGTTTAGTGTTCCTCGTTGTGTGTGCTGTGTATACTCTCTCAAATGTGGTTTCTGTGTCTTGTGGGCTATTATGTGCTTTGTTGTGTCTGCTGTGTGTCCTGTGACTTTTGTTTTGTTACTGTATGGGTTTTGTGCACGTGTGCTTTGCGTACTGCTTTCCAAGCTGGATACGTGCGTGGGGTGTCTGTGTGTGACTGTGCACGTGGTGTGTCGTGTGTGACGTGTGCGCTACGGGCTGTGATGTGTAGCGTGTGAAATGTGTGTTATGTGTGTCTGTCGGGTTTGTTGTGTGTCTGGGGTGCTGCCAGAGTTGTTGGTCTATGGTAGTGATTTGTGGTGTTTGTTTGTGTTTCTGTGTGTATTCTATGGTGCCATTCGGTGTGCCATGTGTTCTTGAGTGTTTTGTGTTGTGTTGTAAGTGATCTGTGCGTCTTGTTTGTTTTCTGTGTGTTGTGTACGAAACGTGCGTGTTATGGGTTATATACTGCTTGTTGATCGCCTTGTGCTCTGCGTTTTGATCTGGGGCATGTTATGTGTGATATGTGCAGTTTTGAGCTTTGTGTTGTGTGAATTGAGTGGATCCTGTGGTGTTGTATATTTTGCCTTTCGATGAGCTTTCTGTTGGTGGTTGTGTTGTGTGTCTGGTGCGTGGCCTCCTTTGTCACGCTCAGGGTGAAATGTGTCTTTCTCTGTGTTGTGTGTTGTGTTACGTACTGTGTTCTGGGTTGTGTGTGCTGTGTACATGCTTTCCTGTGTGTTACGTATGGGGAAGGTGTTGGGTTGTCTGGGTATTTTGGGCATTGTGTGTGATGTTAATTGTGTGGTGTGTGTGATGTGCGTGTGTGCTTATTGTGTGTGTGATGTGTGTATTGGGTTGTGTTGACAGTGTGTGGTTCTGAGTGTGCTCTATATGGTATGCTTTTGGTTGTGTGTGTTATGTGTCGTGTGTTGAGTGCATGTCGTGTGCGTTCCTGGCGGTTGTGGGTGGTTCTGTATGAGTTGCGGGTGTTTTGTGTGTGTGACTGTGATTTGTGTGTGGCTGTGTTAGAGAGGTTGTGTGTGTGTTTGGCGGCTTGAGCTATGCGCATGAGGGGAGACATGTTGACTGTGTGGTTGTGCTTGCTTTGGGTGTCTCATGGAGTGTGCAGTATGTACCTGTGCAAAGACTTTCATGTGTATTGTGAGCAGTTTTGTGCCTTTGAGTATGTGCTGTGTCTCGGGTCTGTTGTGTGCTTCTGTGTTGTGCTCCTGTGTGAGGATATATGTGTGGTGTGTCTGCTTGGTTGTGTGTGTTGCGTGTAATGCACCAAGTGTGTGCTAAGTGTGATCTTTGTTTTTTTGTGTGTGTTTTGCCTTGGTTTTATGTGTGCTGTGTGTCTTTTGCGTGGGTGAATGTGATTTCCGTGTGATTGTGTTTGAGTGGATTTGTGTGCGTTTGTTTGTTAAGTGTGTGATGTGAGATGTGTTGTCTGTGTGTGGTTGTGCTTGTTTAGTGTTCCTCGTTGTGTGTGCTGTGTATACTCTCTCAAATGTGGTTTCTGTGTCTTGTGGGCTATTATGTGCTTTGTTGTGTCTGCTGTGTGTCCTGTGACTTTTGTTTTGTTACTGTATGGGTTTTGTGCACGTGTGCTTTGCGTACTGCTTTCCAAGCTGGATACGTGCGTGGGGTGTCTGTGTGTGACTGTGCACTTGGTGTGTCGTGTGTGACGTGTGCGCTACGGGCTGTGATGTGTAGCGTGTGAAATGTGTGTTTTGTGTGTCTGTCGGGTTTGTTGTGTCTGGGGTGCTGCCAGAGTTGTTGGTCTATGGTAGTGATTTGTGGTGTTTGTTTAGAGTTTCTGTGTGTATTCTGTTGTGCCATGTGGTGTGCCATGTGTTCTTGAGTGTTTTGTGTTGTGTTGTATGTGATCTGTGCATCTTGTTTTCTGTGTGTTGTGTACGAAATGTGCGTGGTATGGGTTATTTACTGCCTGTTGATCGCCTTGTGCTCTGCGTTTTGATCTGGGTCATGTCATGTGTGATATGTGCAGTTTTGAGCTTTGTGTTGTGTGAATTGAGTGGATCCTGTGGTGTTGTATATTTTGCCTTTCGATGAGCTTTCTGTTGGTGGTTGTGTTGTGTGTCTGCTGCGTGGCCTCCTTTGTCACGCTCAAGGTGAAATGTGTCTTTCTCTTTGTTGTGTGTTGTGTTACGTACTGTGTTCTGGGTTGTGTGTGCTGTGTACATGCTTTCCTGTGTGTTACGTATGGGGAAGGTGTTGGGTTGTCTGGGTATTTTGGGCATTGTGTGTGATGTTAATTGTGTGGTGTGTGTGATGTGCGTGTGTGCTTATTGTGTTTGTGATGTGTGAATTGGGTTGTGTTGACAGTGTGTGGTTCTGAGTGTGCTCTATATGGTATGCTTGTGGTTGTGTGTGTTATGTGTCGTGTGTTGAGTGCATGTCGTGTGCGTTCCTGGCGGTTGTGGGTGGTTCTGTATGAGTTGTGGGTGTTTTGTGTGTGTGACTGTGATTTGTGTGTGGCTGTGTTAGAGAGGTTGTGTGTGTGTTTGGCGGCTTGAGCTATGCGCATGAGGGGAGACATGTTGACTGTGTGGTTGTGCTTGCTTTGGGTGTCTCATGGAGGGTGCAGTATGTACCTGTGCAAAGACTTTCATGTGTATTGTGAGCAGTTTTGTGCCTTGAAGTATGTGCTGTGAGTGTCCGGTCTGTTGTGTGCTTCTGTGTTGTGCTCCTGTGTGAGGATATATGTGTGGTGTGTCTGCTTGGTTGTGTGTGTTGCGTGTAATGCACCAAGTGTGTGCTAAGTGTGATCTTTGTTTTTTTGTGTGTGTTTTGCCTTTGTTTAATGTGTGCTGTGTGTCTTTTGCGTGGGTGAATGTGATTTCCGTCTGATTGTGTTTGAGTGGATTTGTGTGCGTTTGCTTGTGTGTGATGTCAGATGTGTTGTCTGTGTTTGGTTGTGCTTGTTTAGTGTTCCTCGTTGTGTGTGCTGTGTATACTCTCTCAAATGTGGTTTCTGTGTCTTGTGGGCTATTATGTGCTTTGTTGTGTCTGCTGTGTGTCCTGTGACTTTTGTTTTGTTACTGTATGGGTTTTGTGCACGTGTGCTTTACGTAGTGCTTTCCTGGATGGATACGTGCTTGGGGTGTCTGTGTGTGACTGTGCACTTGGTGTGTCGTGTGTGACGTGTGCGCTACGGGCTGTGATGTGTAGCGTGTGAAATGTGTGTTTTGTGTGTCTGTCGGGTTTGTTGTGTGTCTGGGGTGCTGCCAGAGTTGTTGGTCTATGGTAGTGATTTGTGGTGTTTGTTTTGTGTTTCTGTGTGTATTCTGTTTTGCCATGTGGTGTGCCATGTGTTCTTGAGTGTTTTGTGTTGTGTTGTATGTGATCTGTGCGTCTTATTTGTTTTCTGTGTGTTGTGTACGAAATGTGCGTAGTATGGGTTACTTACTGCTTGTTGATCGCCTTGTGCTCTGCGTTTTGATCTGGGGCATGTTATGTGTGATATGTGCAGTTTTGAGCTTTGTGTTGTGTGAATTGAGTGGATCCTGTGGGGTTGTATATTTTGCCTTTCGATGAGCTTTCTGTTGGTGGTTGTGTTGTGCGTCTGGTGCGTGGCCTCCTTTGTCACGCTCAGGGTGAAATGTGTCTTTCTCTGTGTTATGTGTTGTGTTACGTACTGTGTTCTGGGTTGTGTGTGCTGTGTACATGCATCCTGTGTGTTACTAATGGGAAGGTGTTGGTTGGTCTGGGTATTTTGGGCATTGTGTGTGATGTTAATTGTGTGGTGTGTGTGATGTGCGTGTGTGCTTATTGTGTGTGTGATGTGTGTATTGGGTTGTGTTGACAGTGTGTGGTTCTGAGTGTGCTCTATATGGTAAGCTTGTGGTTGTGTGTGTTATGAGTCGTGTGTTGAGTGCATGTCGTGTGCGTTCTTGGCGGTTGTGGGTTGTTCTGTATGAGTTGTGGGTGTTTTGTGTGTGTGACTGTGTGTGTGGCTGTGTTAGAGAGGTTGTGTGTGTGTTTGGCGGCTTGAGCTATGCGCATGAGGGGAGACATGTCGACTGTGTGGTTGTGCTTGCTTTGGGTGTCTCATGGAGTGTGCAGTATGTACCTGTGCAAAGACTTTCATGTGTATTGTGAGCAGTTTTGTGCCTTTGAGTATGTGCTCTGTCTCGGGTCTGTTGTGTGCTTCTGTGTTGTGCTCCTTTGTGAGGATATATGTGTGGTGTGTCTGCTTGGTTGTGTGTGTTGCGTGTAATGCACCAAGTGTGTGCTAAGTGTGATCTTTGTTTTTTTGTGTGTTTTGCCTTTGTTTAATGTGTGCTGTGTGTCTTTTGCGTGGGTGAATGTGATTTCCGTGTGATTGTGTTTGAGTGGATTTGTGTGCGTTTGTTTGTTATGTGTGTGATGTCAGATGTGTTGTCTGTGTTTGGTTGTGCTTGTTTAGTGTTCCTCGTTGTGTGTGCTGTGTATACTCTCTCAAATGTGGTTTCTGTGTCTTGTGGGCTTTTATGTGCTTTGTTGTGTCTGCTGTGTGTCCTGTGACTTTTGTTTTGTTACTGTATGGGTTTTGTGCACGTGTGCTTTGCGTACTCCTTTCCAAGGTGGATACGTGCGTTGGGTGTCTGTGTGTGACTGTGCACGTGGTGTGTCGTGTGTGACATGTGCGCTATGGGCTGTGATGTGTAGCGTGTGAAATGTGTGTTTTGTGTGTCTGTCAGGTTTGTTGTGTGTCTGGGGTCTGCCAGATTTGTTGGTCTATGGTAGTGATTTGTGGTGTTTGTTTTGTGTTTCTGTGTGTATTCTGTTGTGCCATGCGCTGTGCCATGTGTTCTTGAGTGTTTTGTGTTGTGTTGTATGTGATCTGTGCGTCTTATTTGTTTTCTGTGTGTTGTGTACGAAATGTGCGTAGTATGGGTTACTTACTGCTTGTTGATCGCCTTGTGCTCTGCGTTTTGATCTGGGGCATGTTATGTGTGATATGTGCAGTTTTGAGCTTTGTGTTGTGTGAATTGGGTGGATCCTGTGGTGTTGTATATTTTGCCTTTCGATGAGCTTTCTGTTGGTGGTTGTGTTGTGTGTCTGGTGCGTGGCCTCCTTTGTCACGCTCAGGGTGAAATGTGTCTTTCTCTGTGTTGTGTGTTGTGTTACGTACTGTGTTCTGGGTTGTGTGTGCCTTGTACATGCATCCTGTGTGTTACTAATGGGAAGGTGTTGGGCGGTCTGGGTATTTTGGGCATTGTGTGTGATGTTAATTGTGTGGTGTGTGTGATGTGCGTGTGTGCTTATTGTGTGTGTGTTGTGTGTATTGGGTTGTGTTGACAGTGTGTGGTTCTGAGTGTGCTCTATATGGTATGCTTGTGGTTGTGTGTGTTATGTGTCGTGTGTTGAGTGCATGTCGTGTGCGTTCTTGGCGGTTGTGGGTGGTTCTGTATGTGCTGTGGGTGTTTTGTGTGTGTGACTGTGATTTGTGTGTGGCTGTGTTAGAGAGGTTGTGTGTGTGTTTGGCGGCTTGAGCTATGCGCATGAGGGGAGACATGTTGACTGTGTGGTTGTGCTTGCTTTGGGTGTCTCATGGAGTGTGCAGTATGTACCTGTGCAAAGACTTTCATGTGTATTGTGAGCAGTTTTGTGCCTTTGAGTATGTGCTGTGAGTCTCGGGTCTGTTGTGTGCTTCTGTGTTGTGCTCCTGTGTGAGGATATATGTGTGGTGTGTCTGCTTGGTTGTGTGTGTTGCGTGTAATGCACCAAGTGTGTCCTATGTGTGATCCTTGTTTTTTTGGGTGTGTTTTGCCTTTGTTTAATGTGTGCTGTGTGTCTTGCGTGGGTGATTGTGATATCCGTGTGATTGTGTTTGAGTGGATTTGTGTGAGTTTGTTTGTTAAGTGTGTGATGTGAGATGTGTTGTCTGTGTGTGGTTGTGCTTGTTTAGTGTGTCTCGTTGTGTGTGCTATGTATACTCTCTCAAATGTGGTTTCTGTGTCTTGTGGGCTATTATGTGCTTTGTTGTGTCTGCTGTGTGTCCTGTGACTTTTGTTTTGTTACTGTATGGGTTTTGTGCACGTGTGCTTTACGTAGTGCTTTCCTTGGTGGATACGTGCGTGGGGTGTCTGTGTGTTACTCTGCACGTGGTGTGTCGTGTGTGACGTGTGCGCTACGGGCTTTGATGTGTAGCGTGTGAAATGTGTGTTTTGTGTGTCTGTCGGGTTTGTTGTGTGTCTGGGGTGCTGCCAGAGTTGTTGGTCTATGGTAGTGATTTGTGGTGTTTGTTTTGTGTTTCTGTGTGTATTCTGTTGTGCCATGTGTTGTGCCATGTGTTCTTGAGTGTTTTGTGTTGTGTTGTATGTGATCTGTGCGTCTTGTTTGTTTTCTGTGTGTTGTGTACGAAATGTGCGTAGTATGGGTTACTTACTGCTTGTTGATCGCCTTGTGCTCTGCGTTTTGATCTGGGGCATGTTATGTGTGATATGTGCAGGTTTGATCTTTGTGTTGTGTGAATTGGGTGGATCCTGTGGTGTTGTATATTTTGCCTTTCGATGAGCTTTCTGTTGCTGGTTGTGTTGTGCGTCTGGTGCGTGGCCTCCTTTGTCACGCTCAGGGTGAAATGTGTCTTTCTCTGTGTTATGTGTTGTGTTACGTACTGTGTTCTGGGTTGTGTGTGCTGTGTACATGCATCCTGTGTGTTACTAATGGGAAGGTGTTGGGCGGTCTGGGTATTTTGGGCATTGTGTGTGATGTTAATTGTGTGGTGTGTGTGATGTGCGTGTGTGCTTATTGTGTGTGTGTTGTGTGTATTGGGTTGTGTTGACAGTGTGTGGTTCTGAGTGTGCTCTATATGGTATGCTTGTGGTTGTGTGTGTTATGTGTCGTGTGTTGAGTGCATGTCGTGTGCGTTCTTGGCGGTTGTGGGTGGTTCTGTATGTGCTGTGGGTGTTTTGTGTGTGTGACTGTGATTTGTGTGTGGCTGTGTTAGAGAGGTTGTGTGTGTGTTTGGCGGCTTGAGCTATGCGCATGAGGGGAGACATGTTGACTGTGTGATTCTGCTTGCTTTGGGTGTCTCATGGAGTGTGCAGTATGTACCTGTGCAAAGACTTTCATGTGTATTGTGAGCAGTTTTGTGCCTTGAAGTATGTGCTGTGAGTCTCGGGTCTGTTGTGTGCTTCTGTGCTGTGCTCCTGTGTGAGGATATATGTGTGGTGTCTGCTTGGTTGTGTGTGTTGCGTGTAATGCACCAAGTGTGTGCTAAGTGTGATCTTTGTTTTTTTGTGTGTGTTTTGCCTTGGTTTTATGTGTGCTGTGTGTCTTTTGCGTGGGTGAATGTGATTTCCGTCTGATTGTGTTTGAGTGGATTTGTGTGCGTTTGTTTGTTATGTGTGTGATGTCAGATGTGTTGTCTGTGTTTGGTTGTGCTTGTTTAGTGTTCCTCGTTGTGTGTGCTGTGTATACTCTCTCAAATGTGGTTTCTGTGTCTTGTGGGCTATTATGTGCTTTGTTGTGTCTGCTGTGTGTCCTGTGACTTTTGTTTTGTTACTGTATGGGTTTTGTGCACGTGTGCTTTGCGTACTGCTTTCCAAGCTGGATACGTGCGTGGGGTGTCTGTGTGTGACTGTGCACGTGGTGTGTCGTGTGTGACGTGTGCGCTACGGGCTGTGATGTGTAGCGTGTGAAATGTGTGTTTTGTGTGTCTGTCGGGTTTGTTGTGTGTCTGGGGTGCTGCCAGAGTTGTTGGTCTATGGTAGTGATTTGTGGTGTTTGTTTGTGTTTCTGTGCGTATTCTATGGTGCCATGCGGTGTGCCATGTGTTCTTGAGTGTTTTGTGTTGTGTTGTAAGTGATCTGTGCGTCTTGTTTGTTTTCTGTGTGTTGTGTACGAAACGTGCGTGTTATGGGTTATATACTGCTTGTTGATCGCCTTGTGCTCTGCGTTTTGATCTGGGGCATGTTATGTGTGATATGTGCAGTTTTGAGCTTTGTGTTGTGTGAATTGAGTGGATCCTGTGGTGTTGTATATTTTGCCTTTCGATGAGCTTTCTGTTGGTGGTTGTGTTGTGTGTCTGGTGCGTGGCCTCCTTTGTCACGCTCAGGGTGAAATGTGTCTTTCTCTGTGTTGTGTGTTGTGTTACGTACTGTGTTCTGGGTTGTGTGTGCTGTGTACATGCTTTCCTGTGTGTTACGTATGGGGAAGGTGTTGGTTGGTCTGGGTATTTTGGGCATTGTGTGTGATGTTAATTGTGTGGTGTGTGTGATGTGCTTGTGTGCTTATTGTGTGTGTGTTGTGTGTATTGGGTTGTGCCGACAGTGTGTGGTTCTGAGTGTGCTCTATATGGTATGTTTGTGGTTGTGTGTGTTATGTGTCATGCGTTGAGTGCATGTCGTGTGCGTTCTTGGCGGTTGTGGGTGGTTCTGTATGTGCTGTGGGTGTTTTGTGTGTGTGAATGTGATTTGTGTGTGGCTGTGTTAGAGAGGTTGTGTGTGTGTTTGGCGGCTTGAGCTATGCGTATGAGGGGAGACATGTTGACTGTGTGGTTGTGCTTGCTTTGGGTGTCTCATGGAGTGTGCAGTATGTACCTGTGCAAAGACTTTCATGTGTATTGTGAGCAGTTTTGTGCCTTGAAGTATGTGCTGTGAGTCTCGGGTCTGTTGTGTGCTTCTGTGCTGTGCTCCTGTGTGAGGATATATGTGTGGTGTGTCTGCTTGGTTGTGTGTGTTGCGTGTAATGCACCAAGTGTGTGCTAAGTGTGATCTTTGTTTTTTTGTGTGTGTTTTGCCTTGGTTTTATGTGTGCTGTGTGTCTTTTGCGTGGGTGAATGTGATTTCCGTGTGATTGTGTTTGAGTGGATTTGTGTGCGTTTGTTTGTTAAGTGTGTGATGTGAGATGTGTTGTCTGTGTGTGGTTGTGCTTGTTTAGTGTGCCTCGTTGTGTGTGCTCTGTATACTCTCTCAAATGTGGTTTCTGTGTCTTGTGAGCTATTATGTGCTTTGTTGTGTCTGTGTGTGTCCTGTGACTTTTGTTTTGTTACTGTATGGGTTTTGTGCACGTGTGCTTTGCATAGTGCTTTCCTGGGTGGATACGTGCATGGGGTGTCTGTGTGTGACTGTGCACGTGGTGTGTCGTGTGTGACATGTGCGCTATGGGCTGTGATGTGTAGCGTGTGAAATGTGTGTTTTGTGTGTCTGTCGGGTTTGTTGTGTGTCTGGGGTCTGCCAGATTTGTTGGTCTATGGTAGTGATTTGTGGTGTTTGTTTTGTGTTTCTGTGTGTATTCTGTTGTGCCATGTGCTGTGCCATGTGTTCTTCAGTGTTTTGTGTTGTGTTGTATGTGATCTGTGCGTCTTGTTTGTTTTCTGTGTGTTGTGTACGAAATGTGCGTAGTATGGGTTACTTACTGCTTGTTGATCGCCTTGTGCTCTGCGTTTTGATCTGGGGCATGTTATGTGTGATATGTGCAGGTTTGATCTTTGTGTTGTGTGAATTGGGTGGATCCTGTGGTGTTGTATATTTTGCCTTTCGATGAGCTTTCTGTTGGTGGTTGTGTTGTGTGTCTGGTGCGTGGCCTCCTTTGTCACGCTCAGGGTGAAATGTGTCTTTCTCTGTGTTGTGTGTTGTGTTACGTACTGTGTTCTGGGTTGTGTGTGCCTTGTACATGCATCCTGTGTGTTACTAATGGGAAGGTGTTGGGCGGTCTGGGTATTTTGGGCATTGTGTGTGATGTTAATTGTGTGGTGTGTGTGATGTGCGTGTGTGCTTATTGTGTGTGTGTTGTGTGTATTGGGTTGTGTTGACAGTGTGTGGTTCTGAGTGTGCTCTATATGGTATGCTTGTGGTTGTGTGTGTTATGTGTCGTGTGTTGAGTGCATGTCGTGTGAGTTCTTGGCGGTTGTGGGTGGTTCTGTATGTGCTGTGGGTGTTTTGTGTGTGTGACTGTGATTTGTGTGTGGCTGTGTTAGAGAGGTTGTGTGTGTGTTTGGCGGCTTGAGCTATGCGCATGAGGGGAGACATGTTGACTGTGTGATTCTGCTTGCTTTGGGTGTCTCATGGAGTGTGCAGTATGTACCTGTGCAAAGACTTTCATGTGTATTGTGAGCAGTTTTGTGCCTTGAAGTATGTGCTGTGAGTCTCGGGTCTGTTGTGTGCTTCTGTGCTGTGCTCCTGTGTGAGGATATATGTGTGGTGTCTGCTTGGTTGTGTGTGTTGCGTGTAATGCACCAAGTGTGTGCTAAGTGTGATCTTTGTTTTTTTGTGTGTGTTTTGCCTTGGTTTTATGTGTGCTGTGTGTCTTTTGCGTGGGTGAATGTGATTTCCGTGTGATTGTGTTTGAGTGGATTTGTGTGCGTTTGTTTGTTAAGTGTGTGATGTGAGATGTGTTGTCTGTGTGTGGTTGTGCTTGTTTAGTGTGTCTCGTTGTGTGTGCTCTGTATACTCTCTCAAATGTGGTTTCTGTGTCTTGTGGGCTATTATGTGCTTTGTTGTGTCTGCTGTGTGTCCTGTGACTTTTGTTTTGTTACTGTATGGGTTTTGTGCACGTGTGCTTTGCGTACTGCTTTCCAAGGTGGATACGTGCGTGGGGTGTCTGTGTGAGACTGTGCACGTGGTGTGTCGTGTGTGACGTGTGCGCTATGGGCTGTGATGTGTAGCGTGTGAAATGTGTGTTTTGTGTGTCTGTCAGGATTGTTGTGTGTCTGGGGTGCTGCCAGAGTTGTTGGTCTATGGTAGTGATTTGTGGTGTTTGTTTTGTGTTTCTGTGTGTATTCTGTTGTGCCATGTGTTGTGCCATGTGTTCTTGAGTGTTTTGTGTTGTGTTGTATGTGATCTGTGCGTCTTGTTTGTTTTCTGTGTGTTGTGTACGAAATGTGCGTGGAATGGGTTATTTACTGCTTCTTGATCGCCTTGTGCTCTCCGTTTTGATCTGGGGCATGTTATGTGTGATATGTGCTTTTGAGCTTTGTGTTGTGTGAATTGAGTGGATCCTGTGGTGTTGTATATTTTGCCTTTCGATGAGCTTTCTGTTGGTGGTTGTGTTGTGCGTCTGGTGCGTGGCCTCCTTTGTCACGCTCAGGGTGAAATGTGTCTTTCTCTGTGTTATGTGTTGTGTTACGTACTGTGTTCTGGGTTGTGTGCGCTGTGTACATGCATCCTGTGTGTTACTAATGGGAAGGTGTTGGGCGGTCTGGGTATTTTGGGCATTGTGTGTGATGTTAATTGTGTGGTGTGTGTGATGTGCGTGTGTGCTTATTGTGTGTGTGATGTGTGTATTGGGTTGTGTTGACAGTGTGTGGTTCTGAGTGTGCTCTATATGGTATGCTTGTGGTTGTGTGTGTTATGTGTCGTGTGTTGAGTGCATGTCGTGTGCGTTCTTGGCGGTTGTGGGTTGTTCTGTATGAGTTGTGGGTGTTTTGTGTGTGTGACTGTGATCTGTGTGTGGCTGTGTTAGAGAGGTTTTGTGTGTGTTTGGCGGCTTGAGCTATGCGCATTAGGGGAGACATGTCGACTGTGTGGTTGTGCTTGCTTTGGGTGTCTCATGGAGTGTGCAGTATGTACCTGTGCAAAGACTTTCATGTGTATTGTGAGCAGTTTTGTGCCTTTGAGTATGTGCTGTGAGTCCCGGGTCTGTTGTGTGCTTCTGTGTTGTGCTCCTGTGTGAGGATATATGTGTGGTGTGTCTGCTTGGTTGTGTGTGTTGCGTGTAATGCACCAAGTGTGTCCTACGTGTGATCTTTGTTTTTTTGGGTGTGTTTTGCCTTTGTTTAATGTGTGCTGTGTGTCTTTTGCGTGGGTGAATGTGATTTCCGTCTGATTGTGTTTGAGTGGATTTGTGTGCGTTTGTTTGTTATGTGTGTGATGTCAGATGTGTTGTCTGTGTTTGGTTGTGCTTGTTTAGTGTTCCTCGTTGTGTGTGCTGTGTATACTCTCTCAAATGTGGTTTCTGTGTCTTGTGGGCTATTATGTGCTTTGTTGTGTCTGCTGTGTGTCCTGTGACTTTTGTTTTGTTACTGTATGGGTTTTGTGCACGTGTGCTTTGCGTACTGCTTTCCAAGCTGCATACGTGCGTGGGGTGTCTGTGTGTGACTGTGCACGTGGTGTGTCGTGTGTGACATGTGCGCTACGGGCTGTGATGTGTAGCGTGTGAAATGTGTGTTTTGTGTGTCTGTCGGGTTTGTTGTGTGTCTGGGGTGCTGCCAGAGTTGTTGGTCTATGGTAGTGATTTGTGGTGTTTGTTTGTGTTTCTGTGTGTATTCTATGGTGCCATGCGGTGTGCCATGTGTTCTTGAGTGTTTTGTGTTGTGTTGTAAGTGATCTGTGCGTCTTGTTTGTTTTCTGTGTGTTGTGTACGAAACGTGCGTGTTATGGGTTATATACTGCTTGTTGATCGCCTTGTGCTCTGCGTTTTGATCTGGGGCATGTTATGTGTGATATGTGCAGTTTTGAGCTTTGTGTTGTGTGAATTGAGTGGATCCTGTGGTGTTGTATATTTTGCCTTTCGATGAGCTTTCTGTTGGTGGTTGTGTTGTGTGTCTGGTGCGTGGCCTCCTTTGTCACGCTCAGGGTGAAATGTGTCTTTCTCTGTGTTGTGTGTTGTGTTACGTACTGTGTTCTGGGTTGTGTGTGCTGTGTACATGCTTTCCTGTGTGTTACGTATGGGGAAGGTGTTGGTTGGTCTGGGTATTTTGGGCATTGTGTGTGATGTTAATTGTGTGGTGTGTGTGATGTGCTTGTGTGCTTATTGTGTGTGTGTTGTGTGTATTGGGTTGTGCCGACAGTGTGTGGTTCTGAGTGTGCTCTATATGGTATGTTTGTGGTTGTGTGTGTTATGTGTCATGCGTTGAGTGCATGTCGTGTGCGTTCTTGGCGGTTGTGGGTGGTTCTGTATGTGCTGTGGGTGTTTTGTGTGTGTGACTGTGATTTGTGTGTGGCTGTGTTAGAGAGGTTGTGTGTGTGTTTGGCGGCTTGAGCTATGCGTATGAGGGGAGACATGTTGACTGTGTGGTTGTGCTTGCTTTGATTGTCTCATGGAGTGTGCAGTATGTACCTGTGCAAAGACTTTCATGTGTATTGTGAGCAGTTTTGTGCATTGAAGTATGTGCTGTGAGTCTCGGGTCTGTTGTGTGCTTCTGTGCTGTGCTCCTGTGTGAGGATATATGTGTGGTGTGTCTGCTTGGTTGTGTGTGTTGCGTGTAATGCACCAAGTGTGTGCTAAGTGTGATCTTTGTTTTTTTGTGTGTGTTTTGCCTTGGTTTTATGTGTGCTGTGTGTCTTTTGCGTGGGTGAATGTGATTTCCGTGTGATTGTGTTTGAGTGGATTTGTGTGCGTTTGTTTGTTAAGTGTGTGATGTGAGATGTGTTGTCTGTGTGTGGTTGTGCTTGTTTAGTGTGCCTCGTTGTGTGTGCTCTGTATACTCTCTCAAATGTGGTTTCTGTGTCTTGTGAGCTATTATGTGCTTTGTTGTGTCTGTGTGTGTCCTGTGACTTTTGTTTTGTTACTGTATGGGTTTTGTGCACGTGTGCTTTGCATAGTGCTTTCCTGGGTGGATATGTGCATGGGGTGTCTGTGTGTGACTGTGCACGTGGTGTGTCGTGTGTGACATGTGCGCTATGGGCTGTGATGTGTAGCGTGTGAAATGTGTGTTTTGTGTGTCTGTCGGGTTTGTTGTGTGTCTGGGGTCTGCCAGATTTGTTGGTCTATGGTAGTGATTTGTGGTGTTTGTTTTGTGTTTCTGTGTGTATTCTGTTGTGACATGTGCTGTGCCATGTGTTCTTCAGTGTTTTGTGTTGTGTTGTATGTGATCTGTGCGTCTTGTTTGTTTTCTGTGTGTTGTGTACGAAATGTGCGTAGTATGGGTTACTTACTGCTTGTTGATCGCCTTGTGCTCTGCGTTTTGATCTGGGGCATGTTATGTGTGATATGTGCAGGTTTGATCTTTGTGTTGTGTGAATTGGGTGGATCCTGTGGTGTTGTATATTTTGCCTTTCGATGAGCTTTCTGTTGGTGGTTGTGTTGTGTGTCTGGTGCGTGGCCTCCTTTGTCACGCTCAGGGTGAAATGTGTCTTTCTCTGTGTTGTGTGTTGTGTTACGTACTGTGTTCTGGGTTGTGTGTGCTGTGTACATGCTTTCCTGTGTGTTACGTATGGGGAAGGTGTTGGTTGGTCTGGGTATTTTGGGCATTGTGTGTGATGTTAATTGTGTGGTGTGTGTGATGTGCTTGTGTGCTTATTGTGTGTGTGTTGTGTGTATTGGGTTGTGCTGACAGTGTGTGGTTCTGAGTGTGCTCTATATGGTATGTTTGTGGTTGTGTGTGTTATGTGTCGTTTGTTGAATGCATGTCGTGTGCGTTCTTGGGGGTTGTATGGTTCTGTATGAGTTGTGGGTGTTTTGTGTGTGTGACTGTGATTTGTGTGTGGCTGTGTTAGAGAGGTTGTGTGTGTGTTTGGCGGCTTGAGCTATGCGCATGAGGGGAGACATGTTGACTGTGTGGTTGTGCTTGCTTTGGGTGTCTCATGGAGGGTGCAGTATGTACCTGTGCAAAGACTTTCATGTGTATTGTGAGCAGTTTTGTGCCTTGAAGTATGTGCTGTGAGTGTCCGGTCTGTTGTGTGCTTCTGTGTTGTGCTCCTGTGTGAGGATATATGTGTGGTGTGTCTGCTTGGTTGTGTGTGTTGCGTGTAATGCACCAAGTGTGTGCTAAGTGTGATCTTTGTTTTTTTGTGTGTGTTTTGCCTTTGTTTAATGTGTGCTGTGTGTCTTTTGCGTGGGTGAATGTGATTTCCGTCTGATTGTGTTTGAGTGGATTTGTGTGCGTTTGTTTGTTATGTGTGTGATGTCAGATGTGTTGTCTGTGTTTGGTTGTGCTTGTTTAGTGTTCCTCGTTGTGTGTGCTGTGTATACTCTCTCAAATGTGGTTTCTGTGTCTTGTGGGCTATTAGGTGCTTTGTTGTGTCTGCTGTGTGTCCTGTGACTTTTGTTTTGTTACTGTATGGGTTTTGTGCACGTGTGCTTTACGTAGTGATTTCCTGGATGGATACGTGCGTGGGGTGTCTGTGTGTGACTGTGCACTTGGTGTGTCGTGTGTGACGTGTGCGCTACGGGCTGTGATGTGTAGCGTGTGAAATGTGTGTTTTGTGCGTCTGTCGGGTTTGTTGTGTGTCTGGGGTGCTGCCAGAGTTGTTGGTCTATGGTAGTGATTTGTGGTGTTTGTTTTGTGTTTCTGTGTGTATTCTGTTTTGCCATGTGGTGTGCCATGTGTTCTTGAGTGTTTTGTGTTGTGTTGTATGTGATCTGTGCGTCTTATTTGTTTTCTGTGTGTTGTGTACAAAATGTGCGTAGTATGGGTTACTTACTGCTTGTTGATCGCCTTGTGCTCTGCGTTTTGATCTGGGGCATGTTATGTGTGATATGTGCAGGTTTGATCTTTGTGTTGTGTGAATTGGGTGGATCCTGTGGTGTTGTATATTTTGCCTTTCGATGAGCTTTCTGTTGGTGGTTGTGTTGTGTGTCTGGTGCGTGGCCTCCTTTGTCACGCTCAGGGTGAAATGTGTCTTTCTCTGTGTTGTGTGTTGTGTTACGTACTGTGTTCTGGGTTGTGTGTGCTGTGTACATGCTTTCCTGTGTGTTACGTATGGGGAAGGTGTTGGTTGGTCTGGGTATTTTGGGCATTGTGTGTGATGTTAATTGTGTGGTGTGTGTGATGTGCTTGTGTGCTTATTGTGTGTGTGTTGTGTGTATTGGGTTGTGCCGACAGTGTGTGGTTCTGAGTGTGCTCTATATGGTATGTTTGTGGTTGTGTGTGTTATGTGTCATGCGTTGAGTGCATGTCGTGTGCGTTCTTGGCGGTTGTGGGTGGTTCTGTATGTGCTGTGGGTGTTTTGTGTGTGTGACTGTGATTTGTGTGTGGCTGTGTTAGAGAAGTTGTGTGTGTGTTTGGCGGCTTGAGCTATGCGCATGAGGGGAGACATGTTGACTGTGTGGTTGTGCTTGCTTTGGGTGTCTCATGGAGTGTGCAGTATGTACCTGTGCAAAGACTTTCATGTGTATTGTGAGCAGTTTTGTGCCTTTGAGTATGTGCTGTGAGTCTCGGGTCTGTTGTGTGCTTCTGTGTTGTGCTCCTGTGTGAGGATATATGTGTGGTGTGTCTGCTTGGTTGTGTGTGTTGCGTGTAATGCACCAAGTGTGTCCTATGTGTGATCCTTGTTTTTTTGGGTGTGTTTTGCCTTTGTTTAATGTGTGCTGTGTGTCTTGCGTGGGTGATTGTGATTTCCGTGTGATTGTGTTTGAGTGGATTTGTGTGAGTTTGTTTGATAAGTGTGTGATGTGAGATGTGTTGTCTGTGTGTGGTTGTGCTTGTTTAGTGTGTCTCGTTGTGTGTGCTATGTATACTCTCTCAAATGTGGTTTCTGTGTCTTGTGGGCTATTATGTGCTTTGTTGTGTCTGCTGTGTGTCCTGTGACTTTTGTTTTGTTACTGTATGGGTTTTGTGCACGTGTGCTTTACGTAGTGCTTTCCTTGGTGGAGACGTGCGTGGGGTGTCTGTGTGTTACTCTGCACGTGCTGTGTCGTGTGTGACGTGTGCGCTACGGGCTTTGATGTGTAGCGTGTGAAATGTGTGTTTTGTGTGTCTGTCGGGTTTGTTGTGTGTCTGGGGTGCTGCCAGAGTTGTTGGTCTATGGTAGTGATTTGTGGTGTTTGTTTGTGTTTCTGTGTGTATTCTGTTGTGCCATGCGCTGTGCCATGTGTTCTTGAGTGTTTTGTGTTGTGTTTAAGTGATCTGTGCGTCTTGTTTGTTTTCTGTGTGTTGTGTACGAAACGTGCGTGTTATGGGTTATATACTGCTTGTTGATCGCCTTGTGCTCTGCGTTTTGATCTGGGGCATGTTATGTGTGATATGTGCAGTTTTGAGCTTTGTGTTGTGTGAATTGAGTGGATCCTGTGGTGTTGTATATTTTGCCTTTCGATGAGCTTTCTGTTGGTGGTTGTGTTGTGTGTCTGGTGCGTGGCCTCCTTTGTCACGCTCAGGGTGAAATGTGTCTTTCTCTGTGTTGTGTGTTGTGTTACGTACTGTGTTCTGGGTTGTGTGTGCTGTGTACATGCTTTCCTGTGTGTTACGTATGGGGAAGGTGTTGTTTGGTCTGGGTATTTTGGGCATTGTGTGTGATGTTAATTGTGTGGTGTGTGTGATGTGCTTGTGTGCTTATTGTGTGTGTGTTGTGTGTATTGGGTTGTGCCGACAGTGTGTGGTTCTGAGTGTGCTCTATATGGTATGTTTGTGGTTGTGTGTGTTATGTGTCATGCGTTGAGTGCATGTCGTGTGCGTTCTTGGCGGTTGTGGGTGGTTCTGTATGTGCTGTGGGTGTTTTGTGTGTGTGACTGTGATTTGTGTGTGGCTGTGTTAGAGAGGTTGTGTGTGTGTTTGGCGGCTTGAGCTATGCGTATGAGGGGAGACATGTTGACTGTGTGGTTGTGCTTGCTTTGGGTGTCTCATGGAGGGTGCAGTATGTACCTGTGCAAAGACTTTCATGTGTATTGTGAGCAGTTTTGTGCCTTGAAGTATGTGCTGTGAGTCTTGGGTCTGTTGTGTGCTTCTGTGTTGTGCTCCTGTGTGAGGATATATGTGTGGTGTCTGCTTGGTTGTGTGTGTTGCGTGTAATGCACCAAGTGTGTGCTAAGTGTGATCTTTGTTTTTTTGTGTGTGTTTTGCCTTGGTTTTATGTGTGCTGTGTGTCTTTTGCGTGGGTGAATGTGATTTCCGTGTGATTGTGTTTGAGTGGATTTGTGTGCGTTTGTTTGTTAAGTGTGTGATGTGAGATGTGTTGTCTGTGTGTGGTTGTGCTTGTTTAGTGTGCCTCGTTGTGTGTGCTCTGTATACTCTCTCAAATGTGGTTTCTGTGTCTTGTGAGCTATTATGTGCTTTGTTGTGTCTGCTGTGTGTCCTGTGACTTTTGTTTTGTTACTGTATGGGTTTTGTGCACGTGTGCTTTGCATAGTGCTTTCCTGGGTGGATACGTGCGTGGGGTGTCTGTGTGAGACTGTGCACGTGGTGTGTCGTGTGTGACGTGTGCGCTACGGGCTGTGATGTGTAGCGTGTGAAATGTGTGTTTTGTGTGTCTGTCGGGTTTGTTGTGTCTTGGGTGCTGCCAGAGTTGTTGGTCTATGGTAGTGATTTGTGGTGTTTGTTTAGTGTTTCTGTGTGTATTCTGTTGTGCCATGTGTTGTGCCATGTGTTCTTGAGTGTTTTGTGTTGTGTTGTATGTGATCTGTGCGTCTTGTTTGTTTTCTGTGTGTTGTGTACGAAATGTGCATAGTATGGGTTATTTACTGCTTGTTGATCGCCTTGTGCTCTGCGTTTTGATCTGGGGCATGTTATGTGTGATATGTGCAGTTTTGAGCTTTGTGTTGTGTGAATTGAGTGGATCCTGTGGTGTTGTATATTTTGCCTTTCGATGAGCTTTCTGTTGGTGGTTGTGTTGTGTGTCTGGTGCGTGGCCTCCTTTGTCACGCTCAGGGTGAAATGTGTCTTTCTCTGTGTTGTGTGTTGTGTTACGTACTGTGTTCTGGGTTGTGTGTGCTGTGTACATGCTTTCCTGTGTGTTACGTATGGGGAAGGTGTTGGTTGGTCTGGGTATTTTGGGCATTGTGTGTGATGTTAATTGTGTGGTGTGTGTGATGTGCTTGTGTGCTTATTGTGTGTGTGTTGTGTGTATTGGGTTGTGCTGACAGTGTGTGGTTCTGAGTGTGCTCTATATGGTATGTTTGTGGTTGTGTGTGTTATGTGTCGTTTGTTGAATGCATGTCGTGTGCGTTCTTGGGGGTTGTATGGTTCTGTATGAGTTGTGGGTGTTTTGTGTGTGTGACTGTGATTTGTGTGTGGCTGTGTTAGAGAGGTTGTGTGTGTGTTTGGCGGCTTGAGCTATGCGCATGAGGGGAGACATGTTGACTGTGTGGTTGTGCTTGCTTTGGGTGTCTCATGGAGGGTGCAGTATGTACCTGTGCAAAGACTTTCATGTGTATTGTGAGCAGTTTTGTGCCTTGAAGTATGTGCTGTGAGTGTCCGGTCTGTTGTGTGCTTCTGTGTTGTGCTCCTGTGTGAGGATATATGTGTGGTGTGTCTGCTTGGTTGTGTGTGTTGCGTGTAATGCACCAAGTGTGTGCTAAGTGTGATCTTTGTTTTTTTGTGTGTGTTTTGCCTTTGTTTAATGTGTGCTGTGTGTCTTTTGCGTGGGTGAATGTGATTTCCGTCTGATTGTGTTTGAGTGGATTTGTGTGCGTTTGTTTGTTATGTGTGTGATGTCAGATGTGTTGTCTGTGTTTGGTTGTGCTTGTTTAGTGTTCCTCGTTGTGTGTGCTGTGTATACTCTCTCAAATGTGGTTTCTGTGTCTTGTGGGCTATTAGGTGCTTTGTTGTGTCTGCTGTGTGTCCTGTGACTTTTGTTTTGTTACTGTATGGGTTTTGTGCACGTGTGCTTTACGTAGTGATTTCCTGGATGGATACGTGCGTGGGGTGTCTGTGTGTGACTGTGCACTTGGTGTGTCGTGTGTGACGTGTGCGCTACGGGCTGTGATGTGTAGCGTGTGAAATGTGTGTTTTGTGCGTCTGTCGGGTTTGTTGTGTGTCTGGGGTGCTGCCAGAGTTGTTGGTCTATCGTAGTGATTTGTGGTGTTTGTTTTGTGTTTCTGTGTGTATTCTGTTTTGCCATGTGGTGTGCCATGTGTTCTTGAGTGTTTTGTGTTGTGTTGTATGTGATCTGTGCGTCTTATTTGTTTTCTGTGTGTTGTGTACAAAATGTGCGTAGTATGGGTTACTTACTGCTTGTTGATCGCCTTGTGCTCTGCGTTTTGATCTGGGGCATGTTATGTGTGATATGTGCAGGTTTGATCTTTGTGTTGTGTGAATTGGGTGGATCCTGTGGTGTTGTATATTTTGCCTTTCGATGAGCTTTCTGTTGGTGGTTGTGTTGTGTGTCTGGTGCGTGGCCTCCTTTGTCACGCTCAGGGTGATATGTGTCTTTCTCTGTGTTGTTTGTTGTGTTACGTACTGTGTTCTGGGTTGTGTGTGCTGTGTACATGCTTTCCTGTGTGTTACGTATGGGGAAGGTGTTGGTTGGTCTGGGTATTTTGGGCATTGTGTGTGATGTTAATTGTGTGGTGTGTGTGATGTGCTTGTGTGCTTATTGTGTGTGTGTTGTGTGTATTGGGTTGTGCCGACAGTGTGTGGTTCTGAGTGTGCTCTATATGGTATGTTTGTGGTTGTGTGTGTTATGTGTCATGCGTTGAGTGCATGTCGTGTGCGTTCTTGGCGGTTGTGGGTGGTTCTGTATGTGCTGTGGGTGTTTTGTGTGTGTGACTGTGAT
Source organism: Manis pentadactyla (assembly GCF_030020395.1). Taxonomy (NCBI): domain Eukaryota; kingdom Metazoa; phylum Chordata; class Mammalia; order Pholidota; family Manidae; genus Manis; species Manis pentadactyla. Next base: position 39,572,289 of record NC_080019.1, read on the forward strand.
TTGTGTGTGGCTGTGTTAGAGAAGTTGTGTGTGTGTTTGGCGGCTTGAGCTATGCGCATGAGGGGAGACATGTTGACTGTGTGGTTGTGCTTGCTTTGGGTGTCTCATGGAGTGTGCAGTATGTACCTGTGCAAAGACTTTCATGTGTATTGTGAGCAGTTTTGTGCCTTTGAGTATGTGCTGTGAGTCTCGGGTCTGTTGTGTGCTTCTGTGTTGTGCTCCTGTGTGAGGATATATGTGTGGTGTGTCTGCTTGGTTGTGTGTGTTGCGTGTAATGCACCAAGTGTGTCCTATGTGTGATCCTTGTTTTTTTGGGTGTGTTTTGCCTTTGTTTAATGTGTGCTGTGTGTCTTGCGTGGGTGATTGTGATATCCGTGTGATTGTGTTTGAGTGGATTTGTGTGAGTTTGTTTGTTAAGTGTGTGATGTGAGATGTGTTGTCTGTGTGTGGTTGTGCTTGTTTAGTGTGTCTCGTTGTGTGTGCTATGTATACTCTCTCAAATGTGGTTTCTGTGTCTTGTGGGCTATTATGTGCTTTGTTGTGTCTGCTGTGTGTCCTGTGACTTTTGTTTTGTTACTGTATGGGTTTTGTGCACGTGTGCTTTACGTAGTGCTTTCCTTGGTGGATACGTGCGTGGGGTGTCTGTGTGTTACTCTGCACGTGGTGTGTCGTGTGTGACTTGTGCGCTACGGGCTTTGATGTGTAGCGTGTGAAATGTGTGTTTTGTGTGTCTGTCGGGTTTGTTGTGTGTCTGGGGTGCTGCCAGAGTTGTTGGTCTATGGTAGTGATTTGTGGTGTTTGTTTGTGTTTCTGTGTGTATTCTGTTGTGCCATGCGCTGTGCCATGTGTTCTTGAGTGTTTTGTGTTGTGTTTAAGTGATCTGTGCGTCTTGTTTGTTTTCTGTGTGTTGTGTACGAAACGTGCGTGTTATGGGTTATATACTGCTTGTTGATCGCCTTGTGCTCTGCGTTTTGATCTGGGGCATGTTATGTGTGATATGTGCAGTTTTGAGCTTTGTGTTGTGTGAATTGAGTGGATCCTGTGGTGTTGTATATTTTGCCTTTCGATGAGCTTTCTGTTGGTGGTTGTGTTGTGTGTCTGGTGCGTGGCCTCCTTTGTCACGCTCAGGGTGAAATGTGTCTTTCTCTGTGTTGTGTGTTGTGTTACGTACTGTGTTCTGGGTTGTGTGTGCTGTGTACATGCTTTCCTGTGTGTTACGTATGGGGAAGGTGTTGGTTGGTCTGGGTATTTTGGGCATTGTGTGTGATGTTAATTGTGTGGTGTGTGTGATGTGCTTGTGTGCTTATTGTGTGTGTGTTGTGTGTATTGGGTTGTGCCGACAGTGTGTGGTTCTGAGTGTGCTCTATATGGTATGTTTGTGGTTGTGTGTGTTATGTGTCATGCGTTGAGTGCATGTCGTGTGCGTTCTTGGCGGTTGTGGGTGGTTCTGTATGTGCTGTGGGTGTTTTGTGTGTGTGACTGTGATTTGTGTGTGGCTGTGTTAGAGAGGTTGTGTGTGTGTTTGGCGGCTTGAGCTATGCGTATGAGGGGAGACATGTTGACTGTGTGGTTGTGCTTGCTTTGGGTGTCTCATGGAGGGTGCAGTATGTACCTGTGCAAAGACTTTCATGTGTATTGTGAGCAGTTTTGTGCCTTGAAGTATGTGCTGTGAGTCTTGGGTCTGTTGTGTGCTTCTGTGTTGTGCTCCTGTGTGAGGATATATGTGTGGTGTCTGCTTGGTTGTGTGTGTTGCGTGTAATGCACCAAGTGTGTGCTAAGTGTGATCTTTGTTTTTTTGTGTGTGTTTTGCCTTGGTTTTATGTGTGCTGTGTGTCTTTTGCGTGGGTGAATGTGATTTCCGTGTGATTGTGTTTGAGTGGATTTGTGTGCGTTTGTTTGTTAAGTGTGTGATGTGAGATGTGTTGTCTGTGTGTGGTTGTGCTTGTTTAGTGTGCCTCGTTGTGTGTGCTCTGTATACTCTCTCAAATGTGGTTTCTGTGTCTTGTGAGCTATTATGTGCTTTGTTGTGTCTGCTGTGTGTCCTGTGACTTTTGTTTTGTTACTGTATGGGTTTTGTGCACGTGTGCTTTGCATAGTGCTTTCCTGGGTGGATACGTGCGTGGGGTGTCTGTGTGAGACTGTGCACGTGGTGTGTCGTGTGTGACGTGTGCGCTACGGGCTGTGATGTGTAGCGTGTGAAATGTGTGTTTTGTGTGTCTGTCGGGTTTGTTGTGTCTTGGGTGCTGCCAGAGTTGTTGGTCTATGGTAGTGATTTGTGGTGTTTGTTTTGTGTTTCTGTGTGTATTCTGTTGTGCCATGTGTTGTGCCATGTGTTCTTGAGTGTTTTGTGTTGTGTTGTATGTGATCTGTGCGTCTTGTTTGTTTTCTGTGTGTTGTGTACGAAATGTGCATAGTATGGGTTATTTACTGCTTGTTGATCGCCTTGTGCTCTGCGTTTTGATCTGGGGCATGTTATGTGTGATATGTGCAGTTTTGAGCTTTGTGTTGTGTGAATTGAGTGGATCCTGTGGTGTTGTATATTTTGCCTTTCGATGAGCTTTCTGTTGGTGGTTGTGTTGTGTGTCTGGTGCGTGGCCTCCTTTGTCACGCTCAGGGTGAAATGTGTCTTTCTCTGTGTTGTTTGTTGTGTTACGTACTGTGTTCTGGGTTGTGTGTGCTGTGTACATGCTTTCCTGTGTGTTACGAATGGGGAAGGTGTTGGGTGGTCTGGGTATTTTGGGCATTGTGTGTGATGTTAACTGTGTGGTGTGTGTGATGTGCGTGTGTGCTTATTGTGTGTGTGTTGTGTGTATTGGGTTGTGCTGACAGTGTGTGGTTCTGAGTGTGCTCTATATGGTATGTTTGTGGTTGTGTGTGTTATGTGTCGTGTGTTGAATGCATGTCGTGTGCGTTCTTGGCGGTTGTGGGTGGTTCTGTATGAGTTGGGGGTGTTTTGTGTGTGTGACTGATTTGTGTGTGGCTGTGTTAGGTTGTGTGTGTGTTTGGCGGCTTGAGCTATGCGCATAAGGGGAGAAATGTTGACTGTGTGGTTGTGCTTGCTTTGGGTGTCTCATGGAGTGTGCAGTATGTACCTGTGCAAAGACTTTCATGTGTATTGTGATCAGTTTTGTTCCTTGAAGTATGTGCTGTGAGTGTCCGGTCTGTTGTGTGCTTCTGTGTTGTGCTCCTGTGTGAGGATATATGTGTGGTGTGTCTGCTTGGTTGTGTGTGTTGCGTGTAATGCACCGTGTGTCCTACGTGTGATCTTTGTTTTTTTGGGTGTGTTTTGCCTTTGTTTAATGTGTGCTGTGTGTCTTTTGCGTGGATGAATGTGATTTCCGTGTGATTGTGTTTGAGTGGATTTGTGTGCGTTTGTTTGTTATGTGTGTGATGTCAGATGTGTTGTCTGTGTTTGGTTGTGCTTGTTTAGTGTTCCTCGTTGTGTGTGCTGTGTATACTCTCTCTAATGTGGTTTCTGTGTCTTGTGGGCTATTATGTGCTTTGTTGTGTCTGCTGTGTGTCCTGTGACTTTTGTTTTGTTACTGTATGGGTTTTGTGCACTTGTGCTTTACGTAGTGCTTTCCTGGATGGATACGTGCGTGGGGTGTCTGTGTGTGACTGTGCACTTGGTGTGTCGTGTGTGACGTGTGCGCTACGGGCTGTGATGTGTAGCATGTGAAATGTGTATTTTGTGTGTCTGTTGGGTTTGTTGTGTGTCTGGGGTGCTGCCAGAGTTGTTGGTCTATGGTAGTGATTAGTGGTGTTTGTTTTGTGTTTCTGTGTGTATTCTGTTTTGCCATGTGGTGTGCCATGTGTTCTTGAGTGTTTTGTGTTGTGTTGTATGTGATCTGTGCGTCTTGTTTGTTTTCTGTGTGTTGTGTACGAAATGTGCGTGGTATGGGTTATTTACAGCTTGTTGATCGCCTTGTGCTCTGCGTTTTGATCTGGGTCATGTCATGTGTGATATGTGCAGTTTTGAGCTTTGTGTTGTGTGAATTGAGTGGATCCTGTGGTGTTGTATATTTTGCCTTTCGATGAGCTTTCTGTTGGTGGTTGTGTTGTGTGTCTGGTGCGTGGCCTCCTTTGTCACGCTCAGGGTGAAATGTGTCTTTCTCTTTGTTGTGTGTTGTGTTACGTACTGTGTTCTGGGTTGTGTGTGCTGTGTACATGCTTTCCTGTGTGTTACGTATGGGGAAGGTGTTGGGTTGTCTGGGTATTTTGGGCATTGTGTGTGATGTTAATTGTGTGGTGTGTGTGATGTGCGTGTGTGCTTATTGTGTGTGTGATGTGTGTATTGGGTTGTGTTGACAGTGTGTGGTTCTGAGTGTGCTCTATATGGTATGCTTGTGGTTGTGTGTGTTATGTGTCGTGTGTTGAGTGCATGTCGTGTGCGTTCCTGGAGGTTGTGGGTGGTTCTGTATGAGTTGCGGGTGTTTTGTGTGTGTGACTGTGATTTGTGTGTGACTGTGTTAGAGTGGTTGTGTGTGTGTTTGGCGGCTTGAGCTATGCGCATGAGGGGAGACATGTTGACTGTGTGGTTGTGCTTGCTTTGGGTGTCTCATGGAGTGTGCAGTATGTACCTGTGCAAAGACTTTCATGTGTATTGTGAGCAGTTTTGTGCCTTTGAGTATGTGCTGTGTCTCGGGTCTGTTGTGCGCTTCTGTGTTGTGCTCCTGTGTGAGGATATATGTGTGGTGTGTCTGCTTGGTTGTGTGTGTTGCGTGTAATGCACCAAGTGTGTCCTACGTGTGATCTTTGTTTTTTTGGGTGTGTTTTGCCTTTGTTTAATGTGTGCTGTGTGTCTTTTGCGTGGGTGAATGTGATTTCCGTGTGATTGTGTTTGAGTGGATTTGTGTGCGTTTGTTTGTTATGTGTGTGATGTCAGATGTGTTGTCTGTGTTTGGTTGTGCTTGTTTAGTGTTCCTCGTTGTGTGTGCTGTGTATACTCTCTCAAATGTGGTTTCTGTGTCTTGTGGGCTATTATGTGCTTTGTTGTGTCTGCTGTGTGTCCTGTGACTTTTGTTTTGTTACTGTATGGGTTTTGTGCACGTGTGCTTTGCGTACTGCTTTCCAAGGTGGATACGTGCGTGGGGTGTCTGTGTGTGACTGTGCACGTGGTGTGTCGTGTGTGACATGTGCGCTATGGGCTGTGATGTGTAGCGTGTGAAATGTGTGTTTTGTGTGTCTGTCGGGTTTGTTGTGTGTCTGGGGTCTGCCAGATTTGTTGGTCTATGGTAGTGATTTGTGGTGTTTGTTTTGTGTTTCTGTGTGTATTCTGTTGTGCCATGCGCTGTGCCATGTGTTCTTGAGTGTTTTGTGTTGTGTTGTATGTGATCTGTGCGTCTTGTTTGTTTTCTGTGTGTTGTGTACGAAATGTGCGTAGTATGGGTTACTTACTGCTTGTTGATCGCCTTGTGCTCTGCGTTTTGATCTGGGGCATGTTATGTGTGATATGTGCAGGTTTGATCTTTGTGTTGTGTGAATTGGGTGGATCCTGTGGTGTTGTATATTTTGCCTTTCGATGAGCTTTCTGTTGGTGGTTGTGTTGTGTGTCTGGTGCGTGGCCTCCTTTGTCACGCTCAGGGTGAAATGTGTCTTTCTCTGTGTTGTGTGTTGTGTTACGTACTGTGTTCTGGGTTGTGTGTGCTGTGTACATGCTTTCCTGTGTGTTACGTATGGGGAAGGTGTTGGTTGGTCTGGGTATTTTGGGCATTGTGTGTGATGTTAATTGTGTGGTGTGTGTGATGTGCTTGTGTGCTTATTGTGTGTGTGTTGTGTGTATTGGGTTGTGCCGACAGTGTGTGGTTCTGAGTGTGCTCTATATGGTATGTTTGTGGTTGTGTGTGTTATGTGTCATGCGTTGAGTGCATGTCGTGTGCGTTCTTGGCGGTTGTGGGTGGTTCTGTATGTGCTGTGGGTGTTTTGTGTGTGTGACTGTGATTTGTGTGTGGCTGTGTTAGAGAAGTTGTGTGTGTGTTTGGCGGCTTGAGCTATGCGCATGAGGGGAGACATGTTGACTGTGTGGTTGTGCTTGCTTTGGGTGTCTCATGGAGTGTGCAGTATGTACCTGTGCAAAGACTTTCATGTGTATTGTGAGCAGTTTTGTGCCTTTGAGTATGTGCTGTGAGTCTCGGGTCTGTTGTGTGCTTCTGTGTTGTGCTCCTGTGTGAGGATATATGTGTGGTGTGTCTGCTTGGTTGTGTGTGTTGCGTGTAATGCACCAAGTGTGTCCTATGTGTGATCATTGTTTTTTTGGGTGTGTTTTGCCTTGGTTTAATGTGTGCTGTGTGTCTTGCGTGGGTGATTGTGATTTCCGTGTGATTGTGTTTGAGTGGATTTGTGTGCGTTTGTTTGTTAAGTGTGTGATGTGAGATGTGTTGTCTGTGTGTGGTTGTGCTTGTTTAGTGTGTCTCGTTGTGTGTGCTCTGTATACTCTCTCAAATGTGGTTTCTGTGTCTTGTGGGCTATTAGGTGCTTTGTTGTGTCTGCTGTGTGTCCTGTGACTTTTGTTTTGTTACTGTATGGGTTTTGTGCACGTGTGCTTTACGTAGTGCTTTCCTGGGTGGATACGTGCGTGGGGTGTCTGTGTGTGACTGTGCACGTGGTGTGTCGTGTGTGACGTGTGCGCTACGGGCTGTGATGTGTAGCGTGTGAAATGTGTGTTTTGTGTGTCTGTCGGGTTTGTTGTGTGTCTGGGGTCTGCCAGATTTGTTGGTCTATGGTAGTGATTTGTGGTGTTTGTTTTGTGTTTCTGTGTGTATTCTGTTGTGCCACGTGCTGTGCCATGTGTTCTTCAGTGTTTTGTGTTGTGTTGTATGTGATCTGTGCGTCTTGTTTGTTTTCTGTGTGTTGTGTACGAAATGTGCGTAGTATGGGTTACTTACTGCTTGTTGATCGCCTTGTGCTCTGCGTTTTGATCTGGGGCATGTTATGTGTGATATGTGCAGGTTTGATCTTTGTGTTGTGTGAATTGGGTGGATCCTGTGGTGTTGTATATTTTGCCTTTCGATGAGCTTTCTGTTGGTGGTTGTGTTGTGTGTCTGGTGCGTGGCCTCCTTTGTCACGCTCAGGGTGAAATGTGTCTTTCTCTGTGTTGTGTGTTGTGTTACGTACTGTGTTCTGGGTTGTGTGTGCCTTGTACATGCATCCTGTGTGTTACTAATGGGAAGGTGTTGGGCGGTCTGGGTATTTTGGGCATTGTGTGTGATGTTAATTGTGTGGTGTGTGTGATGTGCGTGTGTGCTTATTGTGTGTGTGTTGTGTGTATTGGGTTGTGTTGACAGTGTGTGGTTCTGAGTGTGCTCTATATGGTATGCTTGTGGTTGTGTGTGTTATGTGTCGTGTGTTGAGTGCATGTCGTGTGCGTTCTTGGCGGTTGTGGGTGGTTCTGTATGTGCTGTGGGTGTTTTGTGTGTGTGACTGTGATTTGTGTGTGGCTGTGTTAGAGAGGTTGTGTGTGTGTTTGGCGGCTTGAGCTATGCGCATGAGGGGAGACATGTTGACTGTGTGATTCTGCTTGCTTTGGGTGTCTCATGGAGTGTGCAGTATGTACCTGTGCAAAGACTTTCATGTGTATTGTGAGCAGTTTTGTGCCTTGAACTATGTGCTGTGAGTCTCGGGTCTGTTGTGTGCTTCTGTGCTGTGCTCCTGTGTGAGGATATATGTGTGGTGTCTGCTTGGTTGTGTGTGTTGCGTGTAATGCACCAAGTGTGTGCTAAGTGTGATCTTTGTTTTTTTGTGTGTGTTTTGCCTTGGTTTTATGTGTGCTGTGTGTCTTTTGCGTGGGTGAATGTGATTTCCGTGTGATTGTGTTTGAGTGGATTTGTGTGCGTTTGTTTGTTAAGTGTGTGATGTGAGATGTGTTGTCTGTGTGTGGTTGTGCTTTTTTAGTGTGTCTCGTTGTGTGTGCTCTGTATACTCTCTCAAATGTGGTTTCTGTGTCTTGTGGGCTATTATGTGCTTTGTTGTGTCTGCTGTGTGTCCTGTGACTTTTGTTTTGTTACTGTATGGGTTTTGTGCACGTGTGCTTTGCGTACTGCTTTCCAAGGTGGATACGTGCGTGGGGTGTCTGTGTGTGACTGTGCACGTGGTGTGTCGTGTGTGACGTGTGCGCTATGGGCTGTGATGTGTAGCGTGTGAAATGTGTGTTTTGTGTGTCTGTCAGGATTGTTGTGTGTCTGGGGTGCTGCCAGAGTTGTTGGTCTATGGTAGTGATTTGTGGTGTTTGTTTTGTGTTTCTGTGTGTATTCTGTTGTGCCATGTGTTGTGCCATGTGTTCTTGAGTGTTTTGTGTTGTGTTGTATGTGATCTGTGCGTCTTGTTTGTTTTCTGTGTGTTGTGTACGAAATGTGCGTGGAATGGGTTATTTACTGCTTCTTGATCGCCTTGTGCTCTCCGTTTTGATCTGGGGCATGTTATGTGTGATATGTGCTTTTGATCTTTGTGTTGTGTGAATTGAGTGGATCCTGTGGTGTTGTATATTTTGCCTTCCGATGAGCTTTCTGTTGGTGGTTGTGTTGTGCGTCTGGTGCGTGGCCTCCTTTGTCACGCTCATTGTGAAATGTGTCTTTCTCTGTGTTATGTGTTGTGTTACGTACTGTGTTCTGGGTTGTGTGTGCTGTGTACATGCATCCTGTGTGTTACTAATGGGAAGGTGTTGGGCGGTCTGGGTATTTTGGGCATTGTGTGTGATGTTAATTGTGTGGTGTGTGTGATGTGCGTGTGAGCTTATTGTGTGTGTGATGTGTGTATTGGGTTGTGTTGACAGTGTGTGGTTCTGAGTGTGCTCTATATGGTATGCTTGTGGTTGTGTGTGTTATGTGTCGTGTGTTGAGTGCATGTCGTGTGCGTTCTTGGCGGTTGTGGGTTGTTCTGTATGAGTTGTGGGTGTTTTGTGTGTGTGACTGTGATTTGTGTGTGGCTGTGTTAGAGAGGTTGTGTGTGTGTTTGGCGGCTTGAGCTATGCGCATGAGGGGAGACATGTTGACTGTGTGGTTGTGCTTGCTTTGGGTGTCTCATGGAGTGTGCAGTATGTACCTGTGCAAAGACTTTCATGTGTATTGTGAGCAGTTTTGTGCCTTTGAGTATGTGCTGTGTCTCGGGTCTGTTGTGTGCTTCTGTGTTGTGCTCCTGTGTGAGGATATATGTGTGGTGTGTCTGCTTGGTTGTGTGTGTTGCGTGTAATGCACCAAGTGTGTCCTACGTGTGATCTTTGTTTTTTTGGGTGTGTTTTGCCTTTGTTTAATGTGTGCTGTGTGTCTTTTGCGTGGGTGAATGTGATTTCCGTGTGATTGTGTTTGAGTGGATTTGTGTGCGTTTGTTTGTTATGTGTGTGATGTCAGATGTGTTGTCTGTGTTTGGTTGTGCTTGTTTAGTGTTCCTCGTTGTGTGTGCTGTGTATACTCTCTCAAATGTGGTTTCTGTGTCTTGTGGGCTATTATGTGCTTTGTTGTGTCTGCTGTGTGTCCTGTGACTTTTGTTTTGTTACTGTATGGGTTTTGTGCACGTGTGCTTTGCGTACTGCTTTCCAAGGTGGATACGTGCGTGGGGTGTCTGTGTGTGACTGTGCACGTGGTGTGTCGTGTGTGACATGTGCGCTATGGGCTGTGATGTGTAGCGTGTGAAATGTGTGTTTTGTGTGTCTGTCGGGTTTGTTGTGTGTCTGGGGTCTGCCAGATTTGTTGGTCTATGGTAGTGATTTGTGGTGTTTGTTTTGTGTTTCTGTGTGTATTCTGTTGTGCCATGCGCTGTGCCATGTGTTCTTGAGTGTTTTGTGTTGTGTTGTATGTGATCTGTGCGTCTTGTTTGTTTTCTGTGTGTTGTGTACGAAATGTGCGTAGTATGGGTTACTTACTGCTTGTTGATCGCCTTGTGCTCTGCGTTTTGATCTGGGGCATGTTATGTGTGATATGTGCAGGTTTGATCTTTGTGTTGTGTGAATTGGGTGGATCCTGTGGTGTTGTATATTTTGCCTTTCGATGAGCTTTCTGTTGGTGGTTGTGTTGTGTGTCTGGTGCGTGGCCTCCTTTGTCACGCTCAGGGTGAAATGTGTCTTTCTCTGTGTTGTGTGTTGTGTTACGTACTGTGTTCTGGGTTGTGTGTGCTGTGTACATGCTTTCCTGTGTGTTACGTATGGGGAAGGTGTTGGTTGGTCTGGGTATTTTGGGCATTGTGTGTGATGTTAATTGTGTGGTGTGTGTGATGTGCTTGTGTGCTTATTGTGTGTGTGTTGTGTGTATTGGGTTGTGCCGACAGTGTGTGGTTCTGAGTGTGCTCTATATGGTATGTTTGTGGTTGTGTGTGTTATGTGTCATGCGTTGAGTGCATGTCGTGTGCGTTCTTGGCGGTTGTGGGTGGTTCTGTATGTGCTGTGGGTGTTTTGTGTGTGTGACTGTGATTTGTGTGTGGCTGTGTTAGAGAAGTTGTGTGTGTGTTTGGCGGCTTGAGCTATGCGCATGAGGGGAGACATGTTGACTGTGTGGTTGTGCTTGCTTTGGGTGTCTCATGGAGTGTGCAGTATGTACCTGTGCAAAGACTTTCATGTGTATTGTGAGCAGTTTTGTGCCTTTGAGTATGTGCTGTGAGTCTCGGGTCTGTTGTGTGCTTCTGTGTTGTGCTCCTGTGTGAGGATATATGTGTGGTGTGTCTGCTTGGTTGTGTGTGTTGCGTGTAATGCACCAAGTGTGTCCTATGTGTGATCATTGTTTTTTTGGGTGTGTTTTGCCTTGGTTTAATGTGTGCTGTGTGTCTTGCGTGGGTGATTGTGATTTCCGTGTGATTGTGTTTGAGTGGATTTGTGTGCGTTTGTTTGTTAAGTGTGTGATGTGAGATGTGTTGTCTGTGTGTGGTTGTGCTTGTTTAGTGTGCCTCGTTGTGTGTGCTCTGTATACTCTCTCAAATGTGGTTTCTGTGTCTTGTGAGCTATTATGTGCTTTGTTGTGTCTGCTGTGTGTCCTGTGACTTTTGTTTTGTTACTGTATGGGTTTTGTGCACGTGTGCTTTGCATAGTGCTTTCCTGGGTGGATACGTGCGTGGGGTGTCTGTGTGAGACTGTGCACGTGGTGTGTCGTGTGTGACGTGTGCGCTACGGGCTGTGATGTGTAGCGTGTGAAATGTGTGTTTTGTGTGTCTGTCGGGTTTGTTGTGTGTCTGGGGTCTGCCAGATTTGTTGGTCTATGGTAGTGATTTGTGGTGTTTGTTTTGTGTTTCTGTGTGTATTCTGTTGTGCCATGTGCTGTGCCATGTGTTCTTCAGTGTTTTGTGTTGTGTTGTATGTGATCTGTGCGTCTTGTTTGTTTTCTGTGTGTTGTGTACGAAATGTGCGTAGTATGGGTTACTTACTGCTTGTTGATCGCCTTGTGCTCTGCGTTTTGATCTGGGGCATGTTATGTGTGATATGTGCAGGTTTGATCTTTGTGTTGTGTGAATTGGGTGGATCCTGTGGTGTTGTATATTTTGCCTTTCGATGAGCTTTCTGTTGGTGGTTGTGTTGTGTGTCTGGTGCGTGGCCTCCTTTGTCACGCTCAGGGTGAAATGTGTCTTTCTCTGTGTTGTGTGTTGTGTTACGTACTGTGTTCTGGGTTGTGTGTGCCTTGTACATGCATCCTGTGTGTTACTAATGGGAAGGTGTTGGGCGGTCTGGGTATTTTGGGCATTGTGTGTGATGTTAATTGTGTGGTGTGTGTGATGTGCGTGTGTGCTTATTGTGTGTGTGTTGTGTGTATTGGGTTGTGTTGACAGTGTGTGGTTCTGAGTGTGCTCTATATGGTATGCTTGTGGTTGTGTGTGTTATGTGTCGTGTGTTGAGTGCATGTCGTGTGCGTTCTTGGCGGTTGTGGGTTGTTCTGTATGAGTTGTGGGTGTTTTGTGTGTGTGACTGTGTGTGTGGCTGTGTTAGAGAGGTTGTGTGTGTGTTTGGCGGCTTGAGCTATGCGTATGAGGGGAGACATGTTGACTGTGTGGTTGTGCTTGCTTTGGGTGTCTCATGGAGGGTGCAGTATGTACCTGTGCAAAGACTTTCATGTGTATTGTGAGCAGTTTTGTGCCTTGAAGTATGTGCTGTGAGTCTTGGGTCTGTTGTGTGCTTCTGTGTTGTGCTCCTTTGTGAGGATATATGTGTGGTGTCTGCTTGGTTGTGTGTGTTGCGTGTAATGCACCAAGTGTGTGCTAAGTGTGATCTTTGTTTTTTTTTGTGTGTTTTGCCTTGGTTTTATGTGTGCTGTGTGTCTTTTGCGTGGGTGAATGTGATTTCCGTGTGATTGTGTTTGAGTGGATTTGTGTGCGTTTGTTTGTTAAGTGTGTGATGTGAGATGTGTTGTCTGTGTGTGGTTGTGCTTGTTTAGTGTGCCTCGTTGTGTGTGCTCTGTATACTCTCTCAAATGTGGTTTCTGTGTCTTGTGAGCTATTATGTGCTTTGTTGTGTCTGCTGTGTGTCCTGTGACTTTTGTTTTGTTACTGTATGGGTTTTGTGCACGTGTGCTTTGCATAGTGCTTTCCTGGGTGGATACGTGCGTGGGGTGTCTGTGTGAGACTGTGCACGTGGTGTGTCGTGTGTGACGTGTGCGCTACGGGCTGTGATGTGTAGCGTGTGAAATGTGTGTTTTGTGTGTCTGTCGGGTTTGTTGTGTCTGGGGTGCTGCCAGAGTTGTTGGTCTATGGTAGTGATTTGTGGTGTTTGTTTAGTGTTTCTGTGTGTATTCTGTTGTGCCATGTGTTGTGCCATGTGTTCTTGAGTGTTTTGTGTTGTGTTGTATGTGATCTGTGCGTCTTGTTTGTTTTCTGTTTGTTGTGTACGAAATGTGCATAGTATGGGTTATTTACTGCTTGTTGATCGCCTTGTGCTCTGCGTTTTGATCTGGGGCATGTTATGTGTGATATGTGCAGTTTTGAGCTTTGTGTTGTGTGAATTGAGTGGATCCTGTGGTGTTGTATATTTTGCCTTTCGATGAGCTTTCTGTTGGTGGTTGTGTTGTGTGTCTGGTGCGTGGCCTCCTTTGTCACGCTCAGGGTGAAATGTGTCTTTCTCTGTGTTGTGTGTTGTGTTACGTACTGTGTTCTGGGTTGTGTGTGCTGTGTACATGCTTTCCTGTGTGTTACGTATGGGGAAGGTGTTGGTTGGTCTGGGTATTTTGGGCATTGTGTGTGATGTTAATTGTGTGGTGTGTGTGATGTGCTTGTGTGCTTATTGTGTGTGTGTTGTGTGTATTGGGTTGTGCTGACAGTGTGTGGTTCTGAGTGTGCTCTATATGGTATGTTTGTGGTTGTGTGTGTTATGTGTCGTTTGTTGAATGCATGTCGTGTGCGTTCTTGGGGGTTGTATGGTTCTGTATGAGTTGTGGGTGTTTTGTGTGTGTGACTGTGATTTGTGTGTGGCTGTGTTAGAGAGGTTGTGTGTGTGTTTGGCGGCTTGAGCTATGCGCATGAGGGGAGACATGTTGACTGTGTGGTTGTGCTTGCTTTGGGTGTCTCATGGAGGGTGCAGTATGTACCTGTGCAAAGACTTTCATGTGTATTGTGAGCAGTTTTGTGCCTTGAAGTATGTGCTGTGAGTGTCCGGTCTGTTGTGTGCTTCTGTGTTGTGCTCCTGTGTGAGGATATATGTGTGGTGTGTCTGCTTGGTTGTGTGTGTTGCGTGTAATGCACCAAGTGTGTCCTACGTGTGATCTTTGTTTTTTTGGGTGTGTTTTGCCTTTGTTTAATGTGTGCTGTGTGTCTTTTGCGTGGATGAATGTGATTTCCGTGTGATTGTGTTTGAGTGGATTTGTGTGCGTTTGTTTGTTATGTGTGTGATGTCAGATGTGTTGTCTGTGTTTGGTTGTGCTTGTTTAGTGTTCCTCGTTGTGTGTGCTGTGTATACTCTCTCTAATGTGGTTTCTGTGTCTTGTGGGCTATTATGTGCTTTGTTGTGTCTGCTGTGTGTCCTGTGACTTTTGTTTTGTTACTGTATGGGTTTTGTGCACTTGTGCTTTACGTAGTGCTTTCCTGGATGGATACGTGCGTGGGGTGTCTGTGTGTGACTGTGCACTTGGTGTGTCGTGTGTGACGTGTGCGCTACGGGCTGTGATGTGTAGCATGTGAAATGTGTATTTTGTGTGTCTGTTGGGTTTGTTGTGTGTCTGGGGTGCTGCCAGAGTTGTTGGTCTATGGTAGTGATTAGTGGTGTTTGTTTTGTGTTTCTGTGTGTATTCTGTTTTGCCATGTGGTGTGCCATGTGTTCTTGAGTGTTTTGTGTTGTGTTGTATGTGATCTGTGCGTCTTGTTTGTTTTCTGTGTGTTGTGTACGAAATGTGCGTGGTATGGGTTATTTACAGCTTGTTGATCGCCTTGTGCTCTGCGTTTTGATCTGGGTCATGTCATGTGTGATATGTGCAGTTTTGAGCTTTGTGTTGTGTGAATTGAGTGGATCCTGTGGTGTTGTATATTTTGCCTTTCGATGAGCTTTCTGTTGGTGGTTGTGTTGTGTGTCTGGTGCGTGGCCTCCTTTGTCACGCTCAGGGTGAAATGTGTCTTTCTCTTTGTTGTGTGTTGTGTTACGTACTGTGTTCTGGGTTGTGTGTGCTGTGTACATGCTTTCCTGTGTGTTACGTATGGGGAAGGTGTTGGGTTGTCTGGGTATTTTGGGCATTGTGTGTGATGTTAATTGTGTGGTGTGTGTGATGTGCGTGTGTGCTTATTGTGTGTGTGATGTGTGTATTGGGTTGTGTTGACAGTGTGTGGTTCTGAGTGTGCTCTATATGGTATGCTTGTGGTTGCGTGTGTTATGTGTCGTGTGTTGAGTGCATGTCGTGTGCGTTCCTGGCGGTTGTGGGTGGTTCTGTATGAGTTGCGGGTGTTTTGTGTGTGTGACTGTGATTTGTGTGTGGCTGTGTTAGAGTGGTTGTGTGTGTGTTTGGCGGCTTGAGCTATGCGCATGAGGGGAGACATGTTGACTGTGTGGTTGTGCTTGCTTTGGGTGTCTCATGGAGTGTGCAGTATGTACCTGTGCAAAGACTTTCATGTGTATTGTGAGCAGTTTTGTGCCTTTGAGTATGTGCTGTGTCTCGGGTCTGTTGTGTGCTTCTGTGTTGTGCTCCTGTGTGAGGATATATGTGTGGTGTGTCTGCTTGGTTGTGTGTGTTGCGTGTAATGCACCAAGTGTGTCCTACGTGTGATCTTTGTTTTTTTGGGTGTGTTTTGCCTTTGTTTAATGTGTGCTGTGTGTCTTTTGCGTGGGTGAATGTGATTTCCGTGTGATTGTGTTTGAGTGGATTTGTGTGCGTTTGTTTGTTATGTGTGTGATGTCAGATGTGTTGTCTGTGTTTGGTTGTGCTTGTTTAGTGTTCCTCGTTGTGTGTGCTGTGTATACTCTCTCAAATGTGGTTTCTGTGTCTTGTGGGCTATTATGTGCTTTGTTGTGTCTGCTGTGTGTCCTGTGACTTTTGTTTTGTTACTGTATGGGTTTTGTGCACGTGTGCTTTGCGTACTGCTTTCCAAGGTGGATACGTGCGTGGGGTGACTGTGTGTGACTGTGCACGTGGTGTGTCGTGTGTGACATGTGCGCTATGGGCTGTGATGTGTAGCGTGTGAAATGTGTGTTTTGTGTGTCTGTCGGGTTTGTTGTGTGTCTGGGGTCTGCCAGATTTGTTGGTCTATGGTAGTGATTTGTGGTGTTTGTTTTGTGTTTCTGTGTGTATTCTGTTGTGCCATGCGCTGTGCCATGTGTTCTTGAGTGTTTTGTGTTGTGTTGTATGTGATCTGTGCGTCTTGTTTGTTTTCTGTGTGTTGTGTACGAAATGTGCGTAGTATGGGTTACTTACTGCTTGTTGATCGCCTTGTGCTCTGCGTTTTGATCTGGGGCATGTTATGTGTGATATGTGCAGGTTTGATCTTTGTGTTGTGTGAATTGGGTGGATCCTGTGGTGTTGTATATTTTGCCTTTCGATGAGCTTTCTGTTGGTGGTTGTGTTGTGTGTCTGGTGCGTGGCCTCCTTTGTCACGCTCAGGGTGAAATGTGTCTTTCTCTGTGTTGTGTGTTGTGTTACATACTGTGTTCTGGGTTGTGTGTGCTGTGTACATGCTTTCCTGTGTGTTACGTATGGGGAAGGTGTTGGTTGGTCTGGGTATTTTGGGCATTGTGTGTGATGTTAATTGTGTGGTGTGTGTGATGTGCTTGTGTGCTTATTGTGTGTGTGTTGTGTGTATTGGGTTGTGCCGACAGTGTGTGGTTCTGAGTGTGCTCTATATGGTATGTTTGTGGTTGTGTGTGTTATGTGTCATGCGTTGAGTGCATGTCGTGTGCGTTCTTGGCGGTTGTGGGTGGTTCTGTATGTGCTGTGGGTGTTTTGTGTGTGTGACTGTGATTTGTGTGTGGCTGTGTTAGAGAAGTTGTGTGTGTGTTTGGCGGCTTGAGCTATGCGCATGAGGGGAGACATGTTGACTGTGTGGTTGTGCTTGCTTTGGGTGTCTCATGGAGTGTGCAGTATGTACCTGTGCAAAGACTTTCATGTGTATTGTGAGCAGTTTTGTGCCTTTGAGTATGTGCTGTGAGTCCCGGGTCTGTTGTGTGCTTCTGTGTTGTGCTCCTGTGTGAGGATATATGTGTGGTGTGTCTGCTTGGTTGTGTGTGTTGCGTGTAATGCACCAAGTGTGTCCTATGTGTGATCATTGTTTTTTTGGGTGTGTTTTGCCTTGGTTTAATGTGTGCTGTGTGTCTTGCGTGGGTGATTGTGATTTCCGTGTGATTGTGTTTGAGTGGATTTGTGTGCGTTTGTTTGTTAAGTGTGTGATGTGAGATGTGTTGTCTGTGTGTGGTTGTGCTTGTTTAGTGTGTCTCGTTGTGTGTGCTCTGTATACTCTCTCAAATGTGGTTTCTGTGTCTTGTGGGCTATTAGGTGCTTTGTTGTGTCTGCTGTGTGTCCTGTGACTTTTGTTTTGTTACTGTATGGGTTTTGTGCACGTGTGCTTTACGTAGTGCTTTCCTGGGTGGATACGTGCGTGGGGTGTCTGTGTGTGACTGTGCACGTGGTGTGTCGTGTGTGACGTGTGCGCTACGGGCTGTGATGTGTAGCGTGTGAAATGTGTGTTTTGTGTGTCTGTCGGGTTTGTTGTGTGTCTGGGGTCTGCCAGATTTGTTGGTCTATGGTAGTGATTTGTGGTGTTTGTTTTGTGTTTCTGTGTGTATTCTGTTGTGCCATGTGCTGTGCCATGTGTTCTTCAGTGTTTTGTGTTGTGTTGTATGTGATCTGTGCGTCTTGTTTGTTTTCTGTGTGTTGTGTACGAAATGTGCGTAGTATGGGTTACTTACTGCTTGTTGATCGCCTTGTGCTCTGCGTTTTGATCTGGGGCATGTTATGTGTGATATGTGCAGGTTTGATCTTTGTGTTGTGTGAATTGGGTGGATCCTGTGGTGTTGTATATTTTGCCTTTCGATGAGCTTTCTGTTGGTGGTTGTGTTGTGTGTCTGGTGCGTGGCCTCCTTTGTCACGCTCAGGGTGAAATGTGTCTTTCTCTGTGTTGTGTGTTGTGTTACGTACTGTGTTCTGGGTTGTGTGTGCCTTGTACATGCATCCTGTGTGTTACTAATGGGAAGGTGTTGGGCGGTCTGGGTATTTTGGGCATTGTGTGTGATGTTAATTGTGTGGTGTGTGTGATGTGCGTGTGTGCTTATTGTGTGTGTGTTGTGTGTATTGGGTTGTGTTGACAGTGTGTGGTTCTGAGTGTGCTCTATATGGTATGCTTGTGGTTGTGTGTGTTATGTGTCGTGTGTTGAGTGCATGTCGTGTGCGTTCTTGGCGGTTGTGGGTGGTTCTGTATGTGCTGTGGGTGTTTTGTGTGTGTGACTGTGATTTGTGTGTGGCTGTGTTAGAGAGGTTGTGTGTGTGTTTGGCGGCTTGAGCTATGCGCATGAGGGGAGACATGTTGACTGTGTGATTCTGCTTGCTTTGGGTGTCTCATGGAGTGTGCAGTATGTACCTGTGCAAAGACTTTCATGTGTATTGTGAGCAGTTTTGTGCCTTGAACTATGTGCTGTGAGTCTCGGGTCTGTTGTGTGCTTCTGTGCTGTGCTCCTGTGTGAGGATATATGTGTGGTGTCTGCTTGGTTGTGTGTGTTGCGTGTAATGCACCAAGTGTGTGCTAAGTGTGATCTTTGTTTTTTTGTGTGTGTTTTGCCTTGGTTTTATGTGTGCTGTGTGTCTTTTGCGTGGGTGAATGTGATTTCCGTGTGATTGTGTTTGAGTGGATTTGTGTGCGTTTGTTTGTTAAGTGTGTGATGTGAGATGTGTTGTCTGTGTGTGGTTGTGCTTTTTTAGTGTGTCTCGTTGTGTGTGCTCTGTATACTCTCTCAAATGTGGTTTCTGTGTCTTGTGGGCTATTATGTGCTTTGTTGTGTCTGCTGTGTGTCCTGTGACTTTTGTTTTGTTACTGTATGGGTTTTGTGCACGTGTGCTTTGCGTACTGCTTTCCAAGGTGGATACATGCGTGGGGTGTCTGTGTGTGACTGTGCACGTGGTGTGTCGTGTGTGACGTGTGCGCTATGGGCTGTGATGTGTAGCGTGTGAAATGTGTGTTTTGTGTGTCTGTCAGGATTGTTGTGTGTCTGGGGTGCTGCCAGAGTTGTTGGTCTATGGTAGTGATTTGTGGTGTTTGTTTTGTGTTTCTGTGTGTATTCTGTTGTGCCATGTGTTGTGCCATGTGTTCTTGAGTGTTTTGTGTTGTGTTGTATGTGATCTGTGCGTCTTGTTTGTTTTCTGTGTGTTGTGTACGAAATGTGCGTGGAATGGGTTATTTACTGCTTCTTGATCGCCTTGTGCTCTCCGTTTTGATCTGGGGCATGTTATGTGTGATATGTGCTTTAGATCTTTGTGTTGTGTGAATTGAGTGGATCCTGTGGTGTTGTATATTTTGCCTTCCGATGAGCTTTCTGTTGGTGGTTGTGTTGTGCGTCTGGTGCGTGGCCTCCTTTGTCACGCTCATTGTGAAATGTGTCTTTCTCTGTGTTATGTGTTGTGTTACGTACTGTGTTCTGGGTTGTGTGTGCTGTGTACATGCATCCTGTGTGTTACTAATGGGAAGGTGTTGGGCGGTCTGGGTATTTTGGGCATTGTGTGTGATGTTAATTGTGTGGTGTGTGTGATGTGCGTGTGTGCTTATTGTGTTTGTGATGTGTGTATTGGGTTGTGTTGACAGTGTGTGGTTCTGAGTGTGCTCTATATGGTATGCTTGTGGTTGTGTGTGTTATGTGTCGTGTGTTGAGTGCATGTCGTGTGCGTTCTTGGCGGTTGTGGGTTGTTCTGTATGAGTTGTGGGTGTTTTGTGTGTGTGACTGTGATTTGTGTGTGGCTGTGTTAGAGAGGTTGTGTGTGTGTTTGGCGGCTTGAGCTATGCGCATGAGGGGAGACATGTCGACTGTGTGGTTGTGCTTGCTTTGGGTGTCCATGGAGTGTGCAGTATGTACCTGTGCAAAGACTTTCATGTGTATTGTGAGCAGTTTTGTGCCTTTGAGTATGTGCTGTGTCTCGGGTCTGTTGTGTGCTTCTGTGTTGTGCTCCTGTGTGAGGATATATGTGTAGTGTGTCTGCTTGGTTGTGTGTGTTGCGTGTAATGCACCAAGTGTGTCCTACGTGTGACCTTTGTTTTTTTGGGTGTGTTTTGCCTTTGTTTAATGTGTGCTGTGTGTCTTTTGCGTGGGTGAATGTGATTTAAGTGTGATTGTGTTTGAGTGGATTTGTGTGCGTTTGTTTGTTATGTGTGTGATGTCAGATGTGTTGTCTGTGTTTGGTTGTGCTTGTTTAGTGTTCCTCGTTGTGTGTGCTGTGTATACTCTCTCAAATGTGGTTTCTGTGTCTTGTGGGCTATTATGTGCTTTGTTGTGTCTGCTGTGTGTCCTGTGACTTTTGTTTTGTTACTGTATGGGTTTTGTGCACGTGTGCTTTGCGTACTGCTTTCCAAGGTGGATACGTGCGTGGGGTGTCTGTGTGTGACTGTGCACGTGGTGTGTCGTGTGTGACGTGTGCGCTACGGGCTGTGATGTGTAGCGTGTGAAATGTGTGTTTTGTGTGTCTGTCGGGTTTGTTGTGTGTCTGGGGTGCTGCCAGAGTTGTTGGTCTATGGTAGTGATTTGTGGTGTTTGTTTGTGTTTCTGTGTGTATTCTATGGTGCCATGCGGTGTGCCATGTGTTCTTGAGTGTTTTGTGTTGTGTTGTAAGTGATCTGTGCGTCTTGTTTGTTTTCTGTGTGTTGTGTACGAAACGTGCGTGTTATGGGTTACATACTGCTTGTTGATCGCCTTGTGCTCTGCGTTTTGATCTGGGGCATGTTATGTGTGATATGTGCAGTTTTGAGCTTTGTGTTGTGTGAATTGAGTGGATCCTGTGGTGTTTTATATTTTGCCTTTCGATGTGCTTTCTGTTGGTGGTTGTGTTGTGTGTCTGGTGCGTGGCCTCCTTTGTCACGCTCAGGGTGAAATGTGTCTTTCTCTTTGTTGTGTGTTGTGTTACGTACTGTGTTCTGGGTTGTGTGTGCTGTGTACATGCTTTCCTGTGTGTTACGTATGGGGAAGGTGTTGGGTTGTCTGGGTATTTTGGGCATTGTGTGTGATGTTAATTGTGTGGTGTGTGTGATGTGCGTGTGTGCTTATTGTGTGTGTGATGTGTGTATTGGGTTGTGTTGACAGTGTGTGGTTCTGAGTGTGCTCTATATGGTATGCTTGTGGTTGCGTGTGTTATGTGTCGTGTGTTGAGTGCATGTCGTGTGCGTTCCTGGCGGTTGTGGATGGTTCTGTATGAGTTGCGGGTGTTTTGTGTGTGTGACTGTGATTTGTGTGTGGCTGTGTTAGAGTGGTTGTGTGTGTGTTTGGCGGCTTGAGCTATGCGCATGAGGGGAGACATGTTGACTGTGTGGTTGTGCTTGCTTTGGGTGTCTCATGGAGTGTGCAGTATGTACCTGTGCAAAGACTTTCATGTGTATTGTGAGCAGTTTTGTGCCTTTGAGTATGTGCTGTGTCTCGGGTCTGTTGTGTGCTTCTGTGTTGTGCTCCTGTGTGAGGATATATGTGTGGTGTGTCTGCTTGGTTGTGTGTGTTGCGTGTAATGCACCAAGTGTGTCCTACGTGTGATCTTTGTTTTTTTGGGTGTGTTTTGCCTTTGTTTAATGTGTGCTGTGTGTCTTTTGCGTGGGTGAATGTGATTTCCGTCTGATTGTGTTTGAGTGGATTTGTGTGCGTTTGTTTGTTATGTGTGTGATGTCAGATGTGTTGTCTGTGTTTGGTTGTGCTTGTTTAGTGTTCCTCGTTGTGTGTGCTGTGTATACTCTCTCAAATGTGGTTTCTGTGTCTTGTGGGCTATTATGTGCTTTGTTGTGTCTGCTGTGTGTCCTGTGACTTTTGTTTTGTTACTGTATGGGTTTTGTGCACGTGTGCTTTGCGTACTGCTTTCCAAGGTGGATACGTGCGTGGGGTGTCTGTGTGTGACTGTGCACGTGGTGTGTCGTGTGTGACATGTGCGCTATGGGCTGTGATGTGTAGCGTGTGAAATGTGTGTTTTGTGTGTCTGTCGGGTTTGTTGTGTGTCTGGGGTCTGCCAGATTTGTTGGTCTATGGTAGTGATTTGTGGTGTTTGTTTTGTGTTTCTGTGTGTATTCTGTTGTGCCATGCGCTGTGCCATGTGTTCTTGAGTGTTTTGTGTTGTGTTGTATGTGATCTGTGCGTCTTGTTTGTTTTCTGTGTGTTGTGTACGAAATGTGCGTAGTATGGGTTACTTACTGCTTGTTGATCGCCTTGTGCTCTGCGTTTTGATCTGGGGCATGTTATGTGTGATATGTGCAGGTTTGATCTTTGTGTTGTGTGAATTGGGTGGATCCTGTGGTGTTGTATATTTTGCCTTTCGATGAGCTTTCTGTTGGTGGTTGTGTTGTGTGTCTGGTGCGTGGCCTCCTTTGTCACGCTCAGGGTGAAATGTGTCTTTCTCTGTGTTGTGTGTTGTGTTACATACTGTGTTCTGGGTTGTGTGTGCTGTGTACATGCTTTCCTGTGTGTTACGTATGGGGAAGGTGTTGGTTGGTCTGGGTATTTTGGGCATTGTGTGTGATGTTAATTGTGTGGTGTGTGTGATGTGCTTGTGTGCTTATTGTGTGTGTGTTGTGTGTATTGGGTTGTGCCGACAGTGTGTGGTTCTGAGTGTGCTCTATATGGTATGTTTGTGGTTGTGTGTGTTATGTGTCATGCGTTGAGTGCATGTCGTGTGCGTTCTTGGCGGTTGTGGGTGGTTCTGTATGTGCTGTGGGTGTTTTGTGTGTGTGACTGTGATTTGTGTGTGGCTGTGTTAGAGAAGTTGTGTGTGTGTTTGGCGGCTTGAGCTATGCGCATGAGGGGAGACATGTTGACTGTGTGGTTGTGCTTGCTTTGGGTGTCTCATGGAGTGTGCAGTATGTACCTGTGCAAAGACTTTCATGTGTATTGTGAGCAGTTTTGTGCCTTTGAGTATGTGCTGTGAGTCCCGGGTCTGTTGTGTGCTTCTGTGTTGTGCTCCTGTGTGAGGATATATGTGTGGTGTGTCTGCTTGGTTGTGTGTGTTGCGTGTAATGCACCAAGTGTGTCCTATGTGTGATCATTGTTTTTTTGGGTGTGTTTTGCCTTGGTTTAATGTGTGCTGTGTGTCTTGCGTGGGTGATTGTGATTTCCGTGTGATTGTGTTTGAGTGGATTTGTGTGCGTTTGTTTGTTAAGTGTGTGATGTGAGATGTGTTGTCTGTGTGTGGTTGTGCTTGTTTAGTGTGTCTCGTTGTGTGTGCTCTGTATACTCTCTCAAATGTGGTTTCTGTGTCTTGTGGGCTATTAGGTGCTTTGTTGTGTCTGCTGTGTGTCCTGTGACTTTTGTTTTGTTACTGTATGGGTTTTGTGCACGTGTGCTTTACGTAGTGCTTTCCTGGGTGGATACGTGCGTGGGGTGTCTGTGTGTGACTGTGCACGTGGTGTGTCGTGTGTGACGTGTGCGCTACGGGCTGTGATGTGTAGCGTGTGAAATGTGTGTTTTGTGTGTCTGTCGGGTTTGTTGTGTGTCTGGGGTCTGCCAGATTTGTTGGTCTATGGTAGTGATTTGTGGTGTTTGTTTTGTGTTTCTGTGTGTATTCTGTTGTGCCATGTGCTGTGCCATGTGTTCTTCAGTGTTTTGTGTTGTGTTGTATGTGATCTGTGCGTCTTGTTTGTTTTCTGTGTGTTGTGTACGAAATGTGCGTAGTATGGGTTACTTACTGCTTGTTGATCGCCTTGTGCTCTGCGTTTTGATCTGGGGCATGTTATGTGTGATATGTGCAGGTTTGATCTTTGTGTTGTGTGAATTGGGTGGATCCTGTGGTGTTGTATATTTTGCCTTTCGATGAGCTTTCTGTTGGTGGTTGTGTTGTGTGTCTGGTGCGTGGCCTCCTTTGTCACGCTCAGGGTGAAATGTGTCTTTCTCTGTGTTGTGTGTTGTGTTACGTACTGTGTTCTGGGTTGTGTGTGCCTTGTACATGCATCCTGTGTGTTACTAATGGGAAGGTGTTGGGCGGTCTGGGTATTTTGGGCATTGTGTGTGATGTTAATTGTGTGGTGTGTGTGATGTGCGTGTGTGCTTATTGTGTGTGTGTTGTGTGTATTGGGTTGTGTTGACAGTGTGTGGTTCTGAGTGTGCTCTATATGGTATGCTTGTGGTTGTGTGTGTTATGTGTCGTGTGTTGAGTGCATGTCGTGTGCGTTCTTGGCGGTTGTGGGTGGTTCTGTATGTGCTGTGGGTGTTTTGTGTGTGTGACTGTGATTTGTGTGTGGCTGTGTTAGAGAGGTTGTGTGTGTGTTTGGCGGCTTGAGCTATGCGCATGAGGGGAGACATGTTGACTGTGTGATTCTGCTTGCTTTGGGTGTCTCATGGAGTGTGCAGTATGTACCTGTGCAAAGACTTTCATGTGTATTGTGAGCAGTTTTGTGCCTTGAACTATGTGCTGTGAGTCTCGGGTCTGTTGTGTGCTTCTGTGCTGTGCTCCTGTGTGAGGATATATGTGTGGTGTCTGCTTGGTTGTGTGTGTTGCGTGTAATGCACCAAGTGTGTGCTAAGTGTGATCTTTGTTTTTTTGTGTGTGTTTTGCCTTGGTTTTATGTGTGCTGTGTGTCTTTTGCGTGGGTGAATGTGATTTCCGTGTGATTGTGTTTGAGTGGATTTGTGTGCGTTTGTTTGTTAAGTGTGTGATGTGAGATGTGTTGTCTGTGTGTGGTTGTGCTTTTTTAGTGTGTCTCGTTGTGTGTGCTCTGTATACTCTCTCAAATGTGGTTTCTGTGTCTTGTGGGCTATTATGTGCTTTGTTGTGTCTGCTGTGTGTCCTGTGACTTTTGTTTTGTTACTGTATGGGTTTTGTGCACGTGTGCTTTGCGTACTGCTTTCCAAGGTGGATACGTGCGTGGGGTGTCTGTGTGTGACTGTGCACGTGGTGTGTCGTGTGTGACGTGTGCGCTATGGGCTGTGATGTGTAGCGTGTGAAATGTGTGTTTTGTGTGTCTGTCAGGATTGTTGTGTGTCTGGGGTGCTGCCAGAGTTGTTGGTCTATGGTAGTGATTTGTGGTGTTTGTTTTGTGTTTCTGTGTGTATTCTGTTGTGCCATGTGTTGTGCCATGTGTTCTTGAGTGTTTTGTGTTGTGTTGTATGTGATCTGTGCGTCTTGTTTGTTTTCTGTGTGTTGTGTACGAAATGTGCGTGGAATGGGTTATTTACTGCTTCTTGATCGCCTTGTGCTCTCCGTTTTGATCTGGGGCATGTTATGTGTGATATGTGCTTTTGAGCTTTGTGTTGTGTGAATTGAGTGGATCCTGTGGTGTTGTATATTTTGCCTTCCGATGAGCTTTCTGTTGGTGGTTGTGTTGTGCGTCTGGTGCGTGGCCTCCTTTGTCACGCTCATTGTGAAATGTGTCTTTCTCTGTGTTATGTGTTGTGTTACGTACTGTGTTCTGGGTTGTGTGTGCTGTGTACATGCATCCTGTGTGTTACTAATGGGAAGGTGTTGGGCGGTCTGGGTATTTTGGGCATTGTGTGTGATGTTAATTGTGTGGTGTGTGTGATGTGCGTGTGTGCTTATTGTGTGTGTGATGTGTGTATTGGGTTGTGTTGACAGTGTGTGGTTCTGAGTGTGCTCTATATGGTATGCTTGTGGTTGTGTGTGTTATGTGTCGTGTGTTGAGTGCATGTCGTGTGCGTTCTTGGCGGTTGTGGGTTGTTCTGTATGAGTTGTGGGTGTTTTGTGTGTGTGACTGTGATTTGTGTGTGGCTGTGTTAGAGAGGTTGTGTGTGTGTTTGGCGGCTTGAGCTATGCGCATGAGGGGAGACATGTCGACTGTGTGGTTGTGCTTGCTTTGGGTGTCCATGGAGTGTGCAGTATGTACCTGTGCAAAGACTTTCATGTGTATTGTGAGCAGTTTTGTGCCTTTGAGTATGTGCTGTGTCTCGGGTCTGTTGTGTGCTTCTGTGTTGTGCTCCTGTGTGAGGATATATGTGTAGTGTGTCTGCTTGGTTGTGTGTGTTGCGTGTAATGCACCAAGTGTGTCCTACGTGTGATCTTTGTTTTTTTGGGTGTGTTTTGCCTTTGTTTAATGTGTGCTGTGTGTCTTTTGCGTGGGTGAATGTGATTTCCGTGTGATTGTGTTTGAGTGGATTTGTGTGCGTTTGTTTGTTATGTGTGTGATGTCAGATGTGTTGTCTGTGTTTGGTTGTGCTTGTTTAGTGTTCCTCGTTGTGTGTGCTGTGTATACTCTCTCAAATGTGGTTTCTGTGTCTTGTGGGCTATTATGTGCTTTGTTGTGTCTGCTGTGTGTCCTGTGACTTTTGTTTTGTTACTGTATGGGTTTTGTGCACGTGTGCTTTGCGTACTGCTTTCCAAGGTGGATACGTGCGTGGGGTGTCTGTGTGTGACTGTGCACGTGGTGTGTCGTGTGTGACGTGTGCGCTACGGGCTGTGATGTGTAGCGTGTGAAATGTGTGTTTTGTGTGTCTGTCGGGTTTGTTGTGTGTCTGGGGTGCTGCCAGAGTTGTTGGTCTATGGTAGTGATTTGTGGTGTTTGTTTGTGTTTCTGTGTGTATTCTATGGTGCCATGCGGTGTGCCATGTGTTCTTGAGTGTTTTGTGTTGTGTTGTAAGTGATCTGTGCGTCTTGTTTGTTTTCTGTGTGTTGTGTACGAAACGTGCGTGTTATGGGTTATATACTGCTTGTTGATCGCCTTGTGCTCTGCGTTTTGATCTGGGGCATGTTATGTGTGATATGTGCAGTTTTGAGCTTTGTGTTGTGTGAATTGAGTGGATCCTGTGGTGTTGTATATTTTGCCTTTCGATGAGCTTTCTGTTGGTGGTTGTGTTGTGTGTCTGGTGCGTGGCCTCCTTTGTCACGCTCAGGGTGAAATGTGTCTTTCTCTGTGTTGTGTGTTGTGTTACGTACTGTGTTCTGGGTTGTGTGTGCTGTGTACATGCTTTCGTGTGTGTTACGTATGGGGAAGGTGTTGGTTGGTCTGGGTATTTTGGGCATTGTGTGTGATGTTAATTGTGTGGTGTGTGTGATGTGCTTGTGTGCTTATTGTGTGTGTGTTGTGTGTATTGGGTTGTGCCGACAGTGTGTGGTTCTGAGTGTGCTCTATATGGTATGTTTGTGGTTGTGTGTGTTATGTGTCATGCGTTGAGTGCATGTCGTGTGCGTTCTTGGCGGTTGTGGGTGGTTCTGTATGTGCTGTGGGTGTTTTGTGTGTGTGACTGTGATTTGTGTGTGGCTGTGTTAGAGAGGTTGTGTGTGTGTTTGGCGGCTTGAGCTATGCGTATGAGGGGAGACATGTTGACTGTGTGGTTGTGCTTGCTTTGGGTGTCTCATGGAGTGTGCAGTATGTACCTGTGCAAAGACTTTCATGTGTATTGTGAGCAGTTTTGTGCCTTGAAGTATGTGCTGTGAGTCTCGGGTCTGTTGTGTGCTTCTGTGCTGTGCTCCTGTGTGAGGATATATGTGTGGTGTGTCTGCTTGGTTGTGTGTGTTGCGTGTAATGCACCAAGTGTGTGCTAAGTGTGATCTTTGTTTTTTTGTGTGTGTTTTGCCTTGGTTTTATGTGTGCTGTGTGTCTTTTGCGTGGGTGAATGTGATTTCCGTGTGATTGTGTTTGAGTGGATTTGTGTGCGTTTGTTTGTTAAGTGTGTGATGTGAGATGTGTTGTCTGTGTGTGGTTGTGCTTGTTTAGTGTGCCTCGTTGTGTGTGCTCTGTATACTCTCTCAAATGTGGTTTCTGTGTCTTGTGAGCTATTATGTGCTTTGTTGTGTCTGTGTGTGTCCTGTGACTTTTGTTTTGTTACTGTATGGGTTTTGTGCACGTGTGCTTTGCATAGTGCTTTCCTGGGTGGATACGTGCATGGGGTGTCTGTGTGTGACTGTGCACGTGGTGTGTCGTGTGTGACATGTGCGCTATGGGCTGTGATGTGTAGCGTGTGAAATGTGTGTTTTGTGTGTCTGTCGGGTTTGTTGTGTGTCTGGGGTCTGCCAGATTTGTTGGTCTATGGTAGTGATTTGTGGTGTTTGTTTTGTGTTTCTGTGTGTATTCTGTTGTGCCATGTGCTGTGCCATGTGTTCTTCAGTGTTTTGTGTTGTGTTGTATGTGATCTGTGCGTCTTGTTTGTTTTCTGTGTGTTGTGTACGAAATGTGCGTAGTATGGGTTACTTACTGCTTGTTGATCGCCTTGTGCTCTGCGTTTTGATCTGGGGCATGTTATGTGTGATATGTGCAGGTTTGATCTTTGTGTTGTGTGAATTGGGTGGATCCTGTGGTGTTGTATATTTTGCCTTTCGATGAGCTTTCTGTTGGTGGTTGTGTTGTGTGTCTGGTGCGTGGCCTCCTTTGTCACGCTCAGGGTGAAATGTGTCTTTCTCTGTGTTGTGTGTTGTGTTACGTACTGTGTTCTGGGTTGTGTGTGCTGTGTACATGCTTTCCTGTGTGTTACGTATGGGGAAGGTGTTGGTTGGTCTGGGTATTTTGGGCATTGTGTGTGATGTTAATTGTGTGGTGTGTGTGATGTGCTTGTGTGCTTATTGTGTGTGTGTTGTGTGTATTGGGTTGTGCTGACAGTGTGTGGTTCTGAGTGTGCTCTATATGGTATGTTTGTGGTTGTGTGTGTTATGTGTCGTTTGTTGAATGCATGTCGTGTGCGTTCTTGGGGGTTGTATGGTTCTGTATGAGTTGTGGGTGTTTTGTGTGTGTGACTGTGATTTGTGTGTGGCTGTGTTAGAGAGGTTGTGTGTGTGTTTGGCGGCTTGAGCTATGCGCATGAGGGGAGACATGTTGACTGTGTGGTTGTGCTTGCTTTGGGTGTCTCATGGAGGGTGCAGTATGTACCTGTGCAAAGACTTTCATGTGTATTGTGAGCAGTTTTGTGCCTTGAAGTATGTGCTGTGAGTGTCCGGTCTGTTGTGTGCTTCTGTGTTGTGCTCCTGTGTGAGGATATATGTGTGGTGTGTCTGCTTGGTTGTGTGTGTTGCGTGTAATGCACCAAGTGTGTGCTAAGTGTGATCTTTGTTTTTTTGTGTGTGTTTTGCCTTTGTTTAATGTGTGCTGTGTGTCTTTTGCGTGGGTGAATGTGATTTCCGTCTGATTGTGTTTGAGTGGATTTGTGTGCGTTTGTTTGTTATGTGTGTGATGTCAGATGTGTTGTCTGTGTTTGGTTGTGCTTGTTTAGTGTTCCTCGTTGTGTGTGCTGTGTATACTCTCTCAAATGTGGTTTCTGTGTCTTGTGGGCTATTATGTGCTTTGTTGTGTCTGCTGTGTGTCCTGTGACTTTTGTTTTGTTACTGTATGGGTTTTTTGCACGTGTGCTTTACGTAGTGCTTTCCTGGATGGATACGTGCGTGGGGTGTCTGTGTGTGACTGTGCACTTGGTGTGTCGTGTGTGACGTGTGCGCTACGGGCTGTGATGTGTAGCGTGTGAAATGTGTGTTTTGTGTGTCTGTCGGGTTTGTTGTGTGTCTGGGGTGCTGCCAGAGTTGTTGGTCTATGGTAGTGATTTGTGGTGTTTGTTTTGTGTTTCTGTGTGTATTCTGTTTTGCCATGTGGTGTGCCATGTGTTCTTGAGTGTTTTGTGTTGTGTTGTATGTGATCTGTGCGTCTTATTTGTTTTCTGTGTGTTGTGTACAAAATGTGCGTAGTATGGGTTACTTACTGCTTGTTGATCGCCTTGTGCTCTGCGTTTTGATCTGGGGCATGTTATGTGTGATATGTGCAGGTTTGATCTTTGTGTTGTGTGAATTGGGTGGATCCTGTGGTGTTGTATATTTTGCCTTTCGATGAGCTTTCTGTTGGTGGTTGTGTTGTGTGTCTGGTGCGTGGCCTCCTTTGTCACGCTCAGGGTGAAATGTGTCTTTCTCTGTGTTGTGTGTTGTGTTACGTACTGTGTTCTGGGTTGTGTGTGCTGTGTACATGCTTTCCTGTGTGTTACGTATGGGGAAGGTGTTGGTTGGTCTGGGTATTTTGGGCATTGTGTGTGATGTTAATTGTGTGGTGTGTGTGATGTGCTTGTGTGCTTATTGTGTGTGTGTTGTGTGTATTGGGTTGTGCTGACAGTGTGTGGTTCTGAGTGTGCTCTATATGGTATGTTTGTGGTTGTGTGTGTTATGTGTCGTTTGTTGAATGCATGTCGTGTGCGTTCTTGGGGGTTGTATGGTTCTGTATGAGTTGTGGGTGTTTTGTGTGTGTGACTGTGATTTGTGTGTGGCTGTGTTAGAGAGGTTGTGTGTGTGTTTGGCGGCTTGAGCTATGCGCATGAGGGGAGACATGTTGACTGTGTGGTTGTGCTTGCTTTGGGTGTCTCATGGAGGGTGCAGTATGTACCTGTGCAAAGACTTTCATGTGTATTGTGAGCAGTTTTGTGCCTTGAAGTATGTGCTGTGAGTGTCCGGTCTGTTGTGTGCTTCTGTGTTGTGCTCCTGTGTGAGGATATATGTGTGGTGTGTCTGCTTGGTTGTGTGTGTTGCGTGTAATGCACCAAGTGTGTGCTAAGTGTGATCTTTGTTTTTTTGTGTGTGTTTTGCCTTTGTTTAATGTGTGCTGTGTGTCTTTTGCGTGGGTGAATGTGATTTCCGTCTGATTGTGTTTGAGTGGATTTGTGTGCGTTTGTTTGTTATGTGTGTGATGTCAGATGTGTTGTCTGTGTTTGGTTGTGCTTGTTTAGTGTTCCTCGTTGTGTGTGCTGTGTATACTCTCTCAAATGTGGTTTCTGTGTCTTGTGGGCTATTATGTGCTTTGTTGTGTCTGCTGTGTGTCCTGTGACTTTTGTTTTGTTACTGTATGGGTTTTTTGCACGTGTGCTTTACGTAGTGCTTTCCTGGATGGATACGTGCGTGGGGTGTCTGTGTGTGACTGTGCACTTGGTGTGTCGTGTGTGACGTGTGCGCTACGGGCTGTGATGTGTAGCGTGTGAAATGTGTGTTTTGTGTGTCTGTCGGGTTTGTTGTGTGTCTGGGGTGCTGCCAGAGTTGTTGGTCTATGGTAGTGATTTGTGGTGTTTGTTTTGTGTTTCTGTGTGTATTCTGTTTTGCCATGTGGTGTGCCATGTGTTCTTGAGTGTTTTGTGTTGTGTTGTATGTGATCTGTGCGTCTTATTTGTTTTCTGTGTGTTGTGTACAAAATGTGCGTAGTATGGGTTACTTACTGCTTGTTGATCGCCTTGTGCTCTGCGTTTTGATCTGGGGCATGTTATGTGTGATATGTGCAGGTTTGATCTTTGTGTTGTGTGAATTGGGTGGATCCTGTGGTGTTGTATATTTTGCCTTTCGATGAGCTTTCTGTTGGTGGTTGTGTTGTGTGTCTGGTGCGTGGCCTCCTTTGTCACGCTCAGGGTGAAATGTGTCTTTCTCTGTGTTGTGTGTTGTGTTACGTACTGTGTTCTGGGTTGTGTGTGCTGTGTACATGCTTTCCTGTGTGTTACGTATGGGGAAGGTGTTGGTTGGTCTGGGTATTTTGGGCATTGTGTGTGATGTTAATTGTGTGGTGTGTGTGATGTGCTTGTGTGCTTATTGTGTGTGTGTTGTGTGTATTGGGTTGTGCCGACAGTGTGTGGTTCTGAGTGTGCTCTATATGGTATGTTTGTGGTTGTGTGTGTTATGTGTCATGCGTTGAGTGCATGTCGTGTGCGTTCTTGGCGGTTGTGGGTGGTTCTGTATGTGCTGTGGGTGTTTTGTGTGTGTGACTGTGATTTGTGTGTGGCTGTGTTAGAGAAGTTGTGTGTGTGTTTGGCGGCTTGAGCTATGCGCATGAGGGGAGACATGTTGACTGTGTGGTTGTGCTTGCTTTGGGTGTCTCATGGAGTGTGCAGTATGTACCTGTGCAAAGACTTTTATGTGTATTGTGAGCAGTTTTGTGCCTTTGAGTATGTGCTGTGAGTCTCGGGTCTGTTGTGTGCTTCTGTGTTGTGCTCCTGTGTGAGGATATATGTGTGGTGTGTCTGCTTGGTTGTGTGTGTTGCGTGTAATGCACCAAGTGTGTCCTATGTGTGATCTTTGTTTTTATGGGTGTGTTTTGCCTTTGTTTAATGTGTGCTGTGTGTCTTGCGTGGGTGATTGTGATTTCCGTGTGATTGTGTTTGAGTGGATTTGTGTGCGTTTGTTTGTTAAGTGTGTGATGTGAGATGTGTTGTCTGTGTGTGGTTGTGCTTGTTTAGTGTGTCACGTTGTGTGTGCTCTGTATACTCTCTCAAATGTGGTTTCTGTGTCTTGTGGGCTATTATGTGCTTTGTTGTGTCTGCTGTGTGTCCTGTGACTTTTGTTTTGTTACTGTATGGGTTTTGTGCACGTGTGCTTTACGTAGTGCTTTCCTTGGTGGATACGTGCGTGGGGTGTCTGTGTGTTACTCTGCACGTGGTGTGTCGTGTGTGACGTGTGCGCTACGGGCTGTGATGTGTAGCGTGTGAAATGTGTGTTTTGTGTGTCTGTCGGGTTTGTTGTGTGTCTGGGGTGCTGCCAGAGTTGTTGGTCTATGGTAGTGATTTGTGGTGTTTGTTTGTGTTTCTGTGTGTATTCTGTTGTGCCATGCGCTGTGCCATGTGTTCTTCAGTGTTTTGTGTTGTGTTGTAAGTGATCTGTGCGTCTTGTTTGTTTTCTGTGTGTTGTGTACGAAACGTGCGTGTTATGGGTTATATACTGCTTGTTGATCGCCTTGTGCTCTGCGTTTTGATCTGGGGCATGTTATGTGTGATATGTGCAGTTTTGAGCTTTGTGTTGTGTGAATTGAGTGGATCCTGTGGTGTTGTATATTTTGCCTTTCGATGAGCTTTCTGTTGGTGGTTGTGTTGTGTGTCTGGTGCGTGGCCTCCTTTGTCACGCTCAGGGTGAAATGTGTCTTTCTCTGTGTTGTGTGTTGTGTTACGTACTGTGTTCTGGGTTGTGTGTGCTGTGTACATGCTTTCCTGTGTGTTACGTATGGGGAAGGTGTTGGTTGGTCTGGGTATTTTGGGCATTGTGTGTGATGTTAATTGTGTGGTGTGTGTGATGTGCTTGTGTGCTTATTGTGTGTGTGTTGTGTGTATTGGGTTGTGCCGACAGTGTGTGGTTCTGAGTGTGCTCTATATGGTATGTTTGTGGTTGTGTGTGTTATGTGACATGCGTTGAGTGCATGTCGTGTGCGTTCTTGGCGGTTGTGGGTGGTTCTGTATGTGCTGTGGGTGTTTTGTGTGTGTGACTGTGATTTGTGTGTGGCTGTGTTAGAGAGGTTGTGTGTGTGTTTGGCGGCTTGAGCTATGCGTATGAGGGGAGACATGTTGACTGTGTGGTTGTGCTTGCTTTGGGTGTCTCATGGAGTGTGCAGTATGTACCTGTGCAAAGACTTTCATGTGTATTGTGAGCAGTTTTGTGCCTTGAAGTATGTGCTGTGAGTCTCGGGTCTGTTGTGTGCTTCTGTGCTGTGCTCCTGTGTGAGGATATATGTGTGGTGTGTCTGCTTGGTTGTGTGTGTTGCGTGTAATGCACCAAGTGTGTGCTAAGTGTGATCTTTGTTTTTTTGTGTGTGTTTTGCCTTGGTTTTATGTGTGCTGTGTGTCTTTTGCGTGGGTGAATGTGATTTCCGTGTGATTGTGTTTGAGTGGATTTGTGTGCGTTTGTTTGTTAAGTGTGTGATGTGAGATGTGTTGTCTGTGTGTGGTTGTGCTTGTTTAGTGTGTCTCGTTGTGTGTGCTCTGTATACTCTCTCAAATGTGGTTTCTGTGTCTTGTGGGCTATTATGTGCTTTGTTGTGTCTGCTGTGTGTCCTGTGACTTTTGTTTTGTTACTGTATGGGTTTTGTGCACGTGTGCTTTACGTAGTGCTTTCCTTGGTGGATACGTGCGTGGGGTGTCTGTGTGTTACTCTGCACGTGGTGTGTCGTGTGTGACGTGTGCGCTACGGGCTGTGATGTGTAGCGTGTGAAATGTGTGTTTTGTGTGTCTGTCGGGTTTGTTGTGTGTCTGGGGTGCTGCCAGAGTTGTTGGTCTATGGTAGTGATTTGTGGTGTTTGTTTGTGTTTCTGTGTGTATTCTGTTGTGCCATGCGCTGTGCCATGTGTTCTTGAGTGTTTTGTGTTGTGTTGTAAGTGATCTGTGCGTCTTGTTTGTTTTCTGTGTGTTGTGTACGAAACGTGCGTGTTATGGGTTATATACTGCTTGTTGATCGCCTTGTGCTCTGCGTTTTGATCTGGGGCATGTTATGTGTGATATGTGCAGTTTTGAGCTTTGTGTTGTGTGAATTGAGTGGATCCTGTGGTGTTGTATATTTTGCCTTTCGATGAGCTTTCTGTTGGTGGTTGTGTTGTGTGTCTGGTGCGTGGCCTCCTTTGTCACGCTCAGGGTGAAATGTGTCTTTCTCTGTGCTGTGTGTTGTGTTACGTACTGTGTTCTGGGTTGTGTGTGCTGTGTACATGCTTTCCTGTGTGTTACGTATGGGGAAGGTGTTGGTTGGTCTGGGTATTTTGGGCATTGTGTGTGATGTTAATTGTGTGGTGTGTGTGATGTGCTTGTGTGCTTATTGTGTGTGTGTTGTGTGTATTGGGTTGTGCCGACAGTGTGTGGTTCTGAGTGTGCTCTATATGGTATGTTTGTGGTTGTGTGTGTTATGTGTCATGCGTTGAGTGCATGTCGTGTGCGTTCTTGGCGGTTGTGGGTGGTTCTGTATGTGCTGTGGGTGTTTTGTGTGTGTGACTGTGATTTGTGTGTGGCTGTGTTAGAGAGGTTGTGTGTGTGTTTGGCGGTTTGAGCTATGCGTATGAGGGGAGACATGTTGACTGTGTGGTTGTGCTTGCTTTGGGTGTCTCATGGAGTGTGCAGTATGTACCTGTGCAAAGACTTTCATGTGTATTGTGAGCAGTTTTGTGCCTTGAAGTATGTGCTGTGAGTCTCGGGTCTGTTGTGTGCTTCTGTGCTGTGCTCCTGTGTGAGGATATATGTGTGGTGTGTCTGCTTGGTTGTGTGTGTTGCGTGTAATGCACCAAGTGTGTGCTAAGTGTGATCTTTGTTTTTTTGTGTGTGTTTTGCCTTGGTTTTATGTGTGCTGTGTGTCTTTTGCGTGGGTGAATGTGATTTCCGTGTGATTGTGTTTGAGTGGATTTGTGTGCGTTTGTTTGTTAAGTGTGTGATGTGAGATGTGTTGTCTGTGTGTGGTTGTGCTTGTTTAGTGTGCCTCGTTGTGTGTGCTCTGTATACTCTCTCAAATGTGGTTTCTGTGTCTTGTGAGCTATTATGTGCTTTGTTGTGTCTGTGTGTGTCCTGTGACTTTTGTTTTGTTACTGTATGGGTTTTGTGCACGTGTGCTTTGCATAGTGCTTTCCTGGGTGGATACGTGCATGGGGTGTCTGTGTGTGACTGTGCACGTGGTGTGTCGTGTGTGACATGTGCGCTATGGGCTGTGATGTGTAGCGTGTGAAATGTGTGTTTTGTGTGTCTGTCGGGTTTGTTGTGTGTCTGGGGTCTGCCAGATTTGTTGGTCATTGGTAGTGATTTGTGGTGTTTGTTTTGTGTTTTTGTGTGTATTCTGTTGTGCCATGTGCTGTGCCATGTGTTCTTCAGTGTTTTGTGTTGTGTTGTATGTGATCTGTGCGTCTTGTTTGTTTTCTGTGTGTTGTGTACGAAATGTGCGTAGTATGGGTTACTTACTGCTTGTTGATCGCCTTGTGCTCTGCGTTTTGATCTGGGGCATGTTATGTGTGATATGTGCAGGTTTGATCTTTGTGTTGTGTGAATTGGGTGGATCCTGTGGTGTTGTATATTTTGCCTTTCGATGAGCTTTCTGTTGGTGGTTGTGTTGTGTGTCTGGTGCGTGGCCTCCTTTGTCACGCTCAGGGTGAAATGTGTCTTTCTCTGTGTTGTGTGTTGTGTTACGTACTGTGTTCTGGGTTGTGTGTGCTGTGTACATGCTTTCCTGTGTGTTACGTATGGGGAAGGTGTTGGTTGGTCTGGGTATTTTGGGCATTGTGTGTGATGTTAATTGTGTGGTGTGTGTGATGTGCTTGTGTGCTTATTGTGTGTGTGTTGTGTGTATTGGGTTGTGCCGACAGTGTGTGGTTCTGAGTGTGCTCTATATGGTATGTTTGTGGTTGTGTGTGTTATGTGTCATGCGTTGAGTGCATGTCGTGTGCGTTCTTGGCGGTTGTGGGTGGTTCTGTATGTGCTGTGGGTGTTTTGTGTGTGTGACTGTGATTTGTGTGTGGCTGTGTTAGAGAAGTTGTGTGTGTGTTTGGCGGCTTGAGCTATGCGCATGAGGGGAGACATGTTGACTGTGTGGTTGTGCTTGCTTTGGGTGTCTCATGGAGTGTGCAGTATGTACCTGTGCAAAGACTTTTATGTGTATTGTGAGCAGTTTTGTGCCTTTGAGTATGTGCTGTGAGTCTCGGGTCTGTTGTGTGCTTCTGTGTTGTGCTCCTGTGTGAGGATATATGTGTGGTGTGTCTGCTTGGTTGTGTGTGTTGCGTGTAATGCACCAAGTGTGTCCTATGTGTGATCTTTGTTTTTTTGGGTGTGTTTTGCCTTTGTTTAATGTGTGCTGTGTGTCTTGCGTGGGTGATTGTGATTTCCGTGTGATTGTGTTTGAGTGGATTTGTGTGCGTTTGTTTGTTAAGTGTGTGATGTGAGATGTGTTGTCTGTGTGTGGTTGTGCTTGTTTAGTGTGTCTCGTTGTGTGTGCTCTGTATACTCTCTCAAATGTGGTTTCTGTGTCTTGTGGGCTATTATGTGCTTTGTTGTGTCTGCTGTGTGTCCTGTGACTTTTGTTTTGTTACTGTATGGGTTTTGTGCACGTGTGCTTTACGTAGTGCTTTCCTTGGTGGATACGTGCGTGGGGTGTCTGTGTGTTACTCTGCACGTGGTGTGTCGTGTGTGACGTGTGCGCTACGGGCTGTGATGTGTAGCGTGTGAAATGTGTGTTTTGTGTGTCTGTCGGGTTTGTTGTGTGTCTGGGGTGCTGCCAGAGTTGTTGGTCTATGGTAGTGATTTGTGGTGTTTGTTTGTGTTTCTGTGTGTATTCTGTTGTGCCATGCGCTGTGCCATGTGTTCTTGAGTGTTTTGTGTTGTGTTGTAAGTGATCTGTGCGTCTTGTTTGTTTTCTGTGTGTTGTGTACGAAACGTGCGTGTTATGGGTTATATACTGCTTGTTGATCGCCTTGTGCTCTGCGTTTTGATCTGGGGCATGTTATGTGTGATATGTGCAGTTTTGAGCTTTGTGTTGTGTGAATTGAGTGGATCCTGTGGTGTTGTATATTTTGCCTTTCGATGAGCTTTCTGTTGGTGGTTGTGTTGTGTGTCTGGTGCGTGGCCTCCTTTGTCACGCTCAGGGTGAAATGTGTCTTTCTCTGTGTTGTGTGTTGTGTTACGTACTGTGTTCTGGGTTGTGTGTGCTGTGTACATGCTTTCCTGTGTGTTACGTATGGGGAAGGTGTTGGTTGGTCTGAGTATTTTGGGCATTGTGTGTGATGTTAATTGTGTGGTGTGTGTGATGTGCTTGTGTGCTTATTGTGTGTGTGTTGTGTGTATTGGGTTGTGCCGACAGTGTGTGGTTCTGAGTGTGCTCTATATGGTATGTTTGTGGTTGTGTGTGTTATGTGTCATGCGTTGAGTGCATGTCGTGTGCGTTCTTGGCGGTTGTGGGTGGTTCTGTATGTGCTGTGGGTGTTTTGTGTGTGTGACTGTGATTTGTGTGTGGCTGTGTTAGAGAGGTTGTGTGTGTGTTTGGCGGCTTGAGCTATGCGTATGAGGGGAGACATGTTGACTGTGTGGTTGTGCTTGCTTTGGGTGTCTCATGGAGTGTGCAGTATGTACCTGTGCAAAGACTTTCATGTGTATTGTGAGCAGTTTTGTGCCTTGAAGTATGTGCTGTGAGTCTCGGGTCTGTTGTGTGCTTCTGTGCTGTGCTCCTGTGTGAGGATATATGTGTGGTGTGTCTGCTTGGTTGTGTGTGTTGCGTGTAATGCACCAAGTGTGTGCTAAGTGTGATCTTTGTTTTTTTGTGTGTGTTTTGCCTTGGTTTTATGTGTGCTGTGTGTCTTTTGCGTGGGTGAATGTGATTTCCGTGTGATTGTGTTTGAGTGGATTTGTGTGCATTTGTTTGTTAAGTGTGTGATGTGAGATGTGTTGTCTGTGTGTGGTTGTGCTTGTTTAGTGTGCCTCGTTGTGTGTGCTCTGTATACTCTCTCAAATGTGGTTTCTGTGTCTTGTGAGCTATTATGTGCTTTGTTGTGTCTGTGTGTGTCCTGTGACTTTTGTTTTGTTACTGTATGGGTTTTGTGCACGTGTGCTTTGCATAGTGCTTTCCTGGGTGGATACGTGCATGGGGTGTCTGTGTGTGACTGTGCACGTGGTGTGTCGTGTGTGACATGTGCGCTATGGGCTGTGATGTGTAGCGTGTGAAATGTGTGTTTTGTGTGTCTGTCGGTTTTGTTGTGTGTCTGGGGTCTGCCAGATTTGTTGGTCTATGGTAGTGATTTGTGGTGTTTGTTTTGTGTTTCTGTGTGTATTCTGTTGTGCCATGTGCTGTGCCATGTGTTCTTCAGTGTTTTGTGTTGTGTTGTATGTGATCTGTGCGTCTTGTTTGTTTTCTGTGTGTTGTGTACGAAATGTGCGTAGTATGGGTTACTTACTGCTTGTTGATCGCCTTGTGCTCTGCGTTTTGATCTGGGGCATGTTATGTGTGATATGTGCACGTTTGATCTTTGTGTTGTGTGAATTGGGTGGATCCTGTGGTGTTGTATATTTTGCCTTTCGATGAGCTTTCTGTTGGTGGTTGTGTTGTGTGTCTGGTGCGTCGCCTCCTTTGTCACGCTCAGGGTGAAATGTGTCTTTCTCTGTGTTGTGTGTTGTGTTACGTACTGTGTTCTGGGTTGTGTGTGCTGTGTACATGCTTTCCTGTGTGTTACGTATGGGGAAGGTGTTGGTTGGTCTGGGTATTTTGGGCATTGTGTGTGATGTTAATTGTGTGGTGTGTGTGATGTGCTTGTGTGCTTATTGTGTGTGTGTTGTGTGTATTGGGTTGTGCCGACAGTGTGTGGTTCTGAGTGTGCTCTATATGGTATGTTTGTGGTTGTGTGTGTTATGTGTCATGCGTTGAGTGCATGTCGTGTGCGTTCTTGGCGGTTGTGGGTGGTTCTGTATGTGCTGTGGGTGTTTTGTGTGTGTGACTGTGATTTGTGTGTGGCTGTGTTAGAGAAGTTGTGTGTGTGTTTGGCGGCTTGAGCTATGCGCATGAGGGGAGACATGTTGACTGTGTGGTTGTGCTTGCTTTGGGTGTCTCATGGAGTGTGCAGTATGTACCTGTGCAAAGACTTTTATGTGTATTGTGAGCAGTTTTGTGCCTTTGAGTATGTGCTGTGAGTCTCGGGTCTGTTGTGTGCTTCTGTGTTGTGCTCCTGTGTGAGGATATATGTGTGGTGTGTCTGCTTGGTTGTGTGTGTTGCGTGTAATGCACCAAGTGTGTCCTATGTGTGATCTTTGTTTTTTTGGGTGTGTTTTGCCTTTGTTTAATGTGTGCTGTGTGTCTTGCGTGGGTGATTGTGATTTCCGTGTGATTGTGTTTGAGTGGATTTGTGTGCGTTTGTTTGTTAAGTGTGTGATGTGAGATGTGTTGTCTGTGTGTGGTTGTGCTTGTTTAGTGTGTCTCGTTGTGTGTGCTCTGTATACTCTCTCAAATGTGGTTTCTGTGTCTTGTGGGCTATTATGTGCTTTGTTGTGTCTGCTGTGTGTCCTGTGACTTTTGTTTTGTTACTGTATGGGTTTTGTGCACGTGTGCTTTACGTAGTGCTTTCCTTGGTGGATACGTGCGTGGGGTGTCTGTGTGTTACTCTGCACGTGGTGTGTCGTGTGTGACGTGTGCGCTACGGGCTGTGATGTGTAGCGTGTGAAATGTGTGTTTTGTGTGTCTGTCGGGTTTGTTGTGTGTCTGGGGTGCTGCCAGAGTTGTTGGTCTATGGTAGTGATTTGTGGTGTTTGTTTGTGTTTCTGTGTGTATTCTGTTGTGCCATGCGCTGTGCCATGTGTTCTTGAGTGTTTTGTGTTGTGTTGTAAGTGATCTGTGCGTCTTGTTTGTTTTCTGTGTGTTGTGTACGAAACGTGCGTGTTATGGGTTATATACTGCTTGTTGATCGCCTTGTGCTCTGCGTTTTGATCTGGGGCATGTTATGTGTGATATGTGCAGTTTTGAGCTTTGTGTTGTGTGAATTGAGTGGATCCTGTGGTGTTGTATATTTTGCCTTTCGATGAGCTTTCTGTTGGTGGTTGTGTTGTGTGTCTGGTGCGTGGCCTCCTTTGTCACGCTCAGGGTGAAATGTGTCTTTCTCTGTGTTGTGTGTTGTGTTACGTACTGTGTTCTGGGTTGTGTGTGCTGTGTACATGCTTTCCTGTGTGTTACGTATGGGGAAGGTGTTGGTTGGTCTGGGTATTTTGGGCATTGTGTGTGATGTTAATTGTGTGGTGTGTGTGATGTGCTTGTGTGCTTATTGTGTGTGTGTTGTGTGTATTGGGTTGTGCCGACAGTGTGTGGTTCTGAGTGTGCTCTATATGGTATGTTTGTGGTTGTGTGTGTTATGTGTCATGCGTTGAGTGCATGTCGTGTGCGTTCTTGGCGGTTGTGGGTGGTTCTGTATGTGCTGTGGGTGTTTTGTGTGTGTGACTGTGATTTGTGTGTGGCTGTGTTAGAGAGGTTGTGTGTGTGTTTGGCGGCTTGAGCTATGCGTATGAGGGGAGACATGTTGACTGTGTGGTTGTGCTTGCTTTGGGTGTCTCATGGAGTGTGCAGTATGTACCTGTGCAAAGACTTTCATGTGTATTGTGAGCAGTTTTGTGCCTTGAAGTATGTGCTGTGAGTCTCGGGTCTGTTGTGTGCTTCTGTGCTGTGCTCCTGTGTGAGGATATATGTGTGGTGTGTCTGCTTGGTTGTGTGTGTTGCGTGTAATGCACCAAGTGTGTGCTAAGTGTGATCTTTGTTTTTTTGTGTGTGTTTTGCCTTGGTTTTATGTGTGCTGTGTGTCTTTTGCGTGGGTGAATGTGATTTCCGTGTGATTGTGTTTGAGTGGATTTGTGTGCGTTTGTTTGTTAAGTGTGTGATGTGAGATGTGTTGTCTGTGTGTGGTTGTGCTTGTTTAGTGTGCCTCGTTGTGTGTGCTCTGTATACTCTCTCAAATGTGGTTTCTGTGTCTTGTGAGCTATTATGTGCTTTGTTGTGTCTGTGTGTGTCCTGTGACTTTTGTTTTGTTACTGTATGGGTTTTGTGCACGTGTGCTTTGCATAGTGCTTTCCTGGGTGGATACGTGCATGGGGTGTCTGTGTGTGACTGTGCACGTGGTGTGTCGTGTGTGACATGTGCGCTATGGGCTGTGATGTGTAGCGTGTGAAATGTGTGTTTTGTGTGTCTGTCGGGTTTGTTGTGTGTCTGGGGTCTGCCAGATTTGTTGGTCATTGGTAGTGATTTGTGGTGTTTGTTTTGTGTTTTTGTGTGTATTCTGTTGTGCCATGTGCTGTGCCATGTGTTCTTCAGTGTTTTGTGTTGTGTTGTATGTGATCTGTGCGTCTTGTTTGTTTTCTGTGTGTTGTGTACGAAATGTGCGTAGTATGGGTTACTTACTGCTTGTTGATCGCCTTGTGCTCTGCGTTTTGATCTGGGGCATGTTATGTGTGATATGTGCAGGTTTGATCTTTGTGTTGTGTGAATTGGGTGGATCCTGTGGTGTTGTATATTTTGCCTTTCGATGAGCTTTCTGTTGGTGGTTGTGTTGTGTGTCTGGTGCGTGGCCTCCTTTGTCACGCTCAGGGTGAAATGTGTCTTTCTCTGTGTTGTGTGTTGTGTTACGTACTGTGTTCTGGGTTGTGTGTGCTGTGTACATGCTTTCCTGTGTGTTACGTATGGGGAAGGTGTTGGTTGGTCTGGGTATTTTGGGCATTGTGTGTGATGTTAATTGTGTGGTGTGTGTGATGTGCTTGTGTGCTTATTGTGTGTGTGTTGTGTGTATTGGGTTGTGCCGACAGTGTGTGGTTCTGAGTGTGCTCTATATGGTATGTTTGTGGTTGTGTGTGTTATGTGTCATGCGTTGAGTGCATGTCGTGTGCGTTCTTGGCGGTTGTGGGTGGTTCTGTATGTGCTGTGGGTGTTTTGTGTGTGTGACTGTGATTTGTGTGTGGCTGTGTTAGAGAAGTTGTGTGTGTGTTTGGCGGCTTGAGCTATGCGCATGAGGGGAGACATGTTGACTGTGTGGTTGTGCTTGCTTTGGGTGTCTCATGGAGTGTGCAGTATGTACCTGTGCAAAGACTTTTATGTGTATTGTGAGCAGTTTTGTGCCTTTGAGTATGTGCTGTGAGTCTCGGGTCTGTTGTGTGCTTCTGTGTTGTGCTCCTGTGTGAGGATATATGTGTGGTGTGTCTGCTTGGTTGTGTGTGTTGCGTGTAATGCACCAAGTGTGTCCTATGTGTGATCTTTGTTTTTATGGGTGTGTTTTGCCTTTGTTTAATGTGTGCTGTGTGTCTTGCGTGGGTGATTGTGATTTCCGTGTGATTGTGTTTGAGTGGATTTGTGTGCGTTTGTTTGTTAAGTGTGTGATGTGAGATGTGTTGTCTGTGTGTGGTTGTGCTTGTTTAGTGTGTCACGTTGTGTGTGCTCTGTATACTCTCTCAAATGTGGTTTCTGTGTCTTGTGGGCTATTATGTGCTTTGTTGTGTCTGCTGTGTGTCCTGTGACTTTTGTTTTGTTACTGTATGGGTTTTGTGCACGTGTGCTTTACGTAGTGCTTTCCTTGGTGGATACGTGCGTGGGGTGTCTGTGTGTTACTCTGCACGTGGTGTGTCGTGTGTGACGTGTGCGCTACGGGCTGTGATGTGTAGCGTGTGAAATGTGTGTTTTGTGTGTCTGTCGGGTTTGTTGTGTGTCTGGGGTGCTGCCAGAGTTGTTGGTCTATGGTAGTGATTTGTGGTGTTTGTTTGTGTTTCTGTGTGTATTCTGTTGTGCCATGCGCTGTGCCATGTGTTCTTCAGTGTTTTGTGTTGTGTTGTAAGTGATCTGTGCGTCTTGTTTGTT
Source organism: Manis pentadactyla (assembly GCF_030020395.1). Taxonomy (NCBI): domain Eukaryota; kingdom Metazoa; phylum Chordata; class Mammalia; order Pholidota; family Manidae; genus Manis; species Manis pentadactyla. Next base: position 39,614,801 of record NC_080019.1, read on the forward strand.
TTCTGTGTGTTGTGTACGAAACGTGCGTGTTATGGGTTATATACTGCTTGTTGATCGCCTTGTGCTCTGCGTTTTGATCTGGGGCATGTTATGTGTGATATGTGCAGTTTTGAGCTTTGTGTTGTGTGAATTGAGTGGATCCTGTGGTGTTGTATATTTTGCCTTTCGATGAGCTTTCTGTTGGTGGTTGTGTTGTGTGTCTGGTGCGTGGCCTCCTTTGTCACGCTCAGGGTGAAATGTGTCTTTCTCTGTGTTGTGTGTTGTGTTACGTACTGTGTTCTGGGTTGTGTGTGCTGTGTACATGCTTTCCTGTGTGTTACGTATGGGGAAGGTGTTGGTTGGTCTGGGTATTTTGGGCATTGTGTGTGATGTTAATTGTGTGGTGTGTGTGATGTGCTTGTGTGCTTATTGTGTGTGTGTTGTGTGTATTGGGTTGTGCCGACAGTGTGTGGTTCTGAGTGTGCTCTATATGGTATGTTTGTGGTTGTGTGTGTTATGTGACATGCGTTGAGTGCATGTCGTGTGCGTTCTTGGCGGTTGTGGGTGGTTCTGTATGTGCTGTGGGTGTTTTGTGTGTGTGACTGTGATTTGTGTGTGGCTGTGTTAGAGAGGTTGTGTGTGTGTTTGGCGGCTTGAGCTATGCGTATGAGGGGAGACATGTTGACTGTGTGGTTGTGCTTGCTTTGGGTGTCTCATGGAGTGTGCAGTATGTACCTGTGCAAAGACTTTCATGTGTATTGTGAGCAGTTTTGTGCCTTGAAGTATGTGCTGTGAGTCTCGGGTCTGTTGTGTGCTTCTGTGCTGTGCTCCTGTGTGAGGATATATGTGTGGTGTGTCTGCTTGGTTGTGTGTGTTGCGTGTAATGCACCAAGTGTGTGCTAAGTGTGATCTTTGTTTTTTTGTGTGTGTTTTGCCTTGGTTTTATGTGTGCTGTGTGTCTTTTGCGTGGGTGAATGTGATTTCCGTGTGATTGTGTTTGAGTGGATTTGTGTGCATTTGTTTGTTAAGTGTGTGATGTGAGATGTGTTGTCTGTGTGTGGTTGTGCTTGTTTAGTGTGCCTCGTTGTGTGTGCTCTGTATACTCTCTCAAATGTGGTTTCTGTGTCTTGTGAGCTATTATGTGCTTTGTTGTGTCTGTGTGTGTCCTGTGACTTTTGTTTTGTTACTGTATGGGTTTTGTGCACGTGTGCTTTGCATAGTGCTTTCCTGGGTGGATACGTGCATGGGGTGTCTGTGTGTGACTGTGCACGTGGTGTGTCGTGTGTGACATGTGCGCTATGGGCTGTGATGTGTAGCGTGTGAAATGTGTGTTTTGTGTGTCTGTCGGTTTTGTTGTGTGTCTGGGGTCTGCCAGATTTGTTGGTCTATGGTAGTGATTTGTGGTGTTTGTTTTGTGTTTCTGTGTGTATTCTGTTGTGCCATGTGCTGTGCCATGTGTTCTTCAGTGTTTTGTGTTGTGTTGTATGTGATCTGTGCGTCTTGTTTGTTTTCTGTGTGTTGTGTACGAAATGTGCGTAGTATGGGTTACTTACTGCTTGTTGATCGCCTTGTGCTCTGCGTTTTGATCTGGGGCATGTTATGTGTGATATGTGCAGGTTTGATCTTTGTGTTGTGTGAATTGGGTGGATCCTGTGGTGTTGTATATTTTGCCTTTCGATGAGCTTTCTGTTGGTGGTTGTGTTGTGTGTCTGGTGCGTGGCCTCCTTTGTCACGCTCAGGGTGAAATGTGTCTTTCTCTGTGTTGTGTGTTGTGTTACGTACTGTGTTCTGGGTTGTGTGTGCTGTGTACATGCTTTCCTGTGTGTTACGTATGGGGAAGGTGTTGGTTGGTCTGGGTATTTTGGGCATTGTGTGTGATGTTAATTGTGTGGTGTGTGTGATGTGCTTGTGTGCTTATTGTGTGTGTGTTGTGTGTATTGGGTTGTGCCGACAGTGTGTGGTTCTGAGTGTGCTCTATATGGTATGTTTGTGGTTGTGTGTGTTATGTGTCATGCGTTGAGTGCATGTCGTGTGCGTTCTTGGCGGTTGTGGGTGGTTCTGTATGTGCTGTGGGTGTTTTGTGTGTGTGACTGTGATTTGTGTGTGGCTGTGTTAGAGAAGTTGTGTGTGTGTTTGGCGGCTTGAGCTATGCGCATGAGGGGAGACATGTTGACTGTGTGGTTGTGCTTGCTTTGGGTGTCTCATGGAGTGTGCAGTATGTACCTGTGCAATGACTTTTATGTGTATTGTGAGCAGTTTTGTGCCTTTGAGTATGTGCTGTGAGTCTCGGGTCTGTTGTGTGCTTCTGTGTTGTGCTCCTGTGTGAGGATATATGTGTGGTGTGTCTGCTTGGTTGTGTGTGTTGCGTGTAATGCACCAAGTGTGTCCTATGTGTGATCTTTGTTTTTTTGGGTGTGTTTTGCCTTTGTTTAATGTGTGCTGTGTGTCTTGCGTGGGTGATTGTGATTTCCGTGTGATTGTGTTTGAGTGGATTTGTGTGCGTTTGTTTGTTAAGTGTGTGATGTGAGATGTGTTGTCTGTGTGTGGTTGTGCTTGTTTAGTGTGTCTCGTTGTGTGTGCTCTGTATACTCTCTCAAATGTGGTTTCTGTGTCTTGTGGGCTATTATGTGCTTTGTTGTGTCTGCTGTGTGTCCTGTGACTTTTGTTTTGTTACTGTATGGGTTTTGTGCACGTGTGCTTTACGTAGTGCTTTCCTTGGTGGATACGTGCGTGGGGTGTCTGTGTGTTACTCTGCACGTGGTGTGTCGTGTGTGACGTGTGCGCTACGGGCTGTGATGTGTAGCGTGTGAAATGTGTGTTTTGTGTGTCTGTCGGGTTTGTTGTGTGTCTGGGGTGCTGCCAGAGTTGTTGGTCTATGGTAGTGATTTGTGGTGTTTGTTTGTGTTTCTGTGTGTATTCTGTTGTGCCATGCGCTGTGCCATGTGTTCTTGAGTGTTTTGTGTTGTGTTGTAAGTGATCTGTGCGTCTTGTTTGTTTTCTGTGTGTTGTGTACGAAACGTGCGTGTTATGGGTTATATACTGCTTGTTGATCGCCTTGTGCTCTGCGTTTTGATCTGGGGCATGTTATGTGTGATATGTGCAGTTTTGAGCTTTGTGTTGTGTGAATTGAGTGGATCCTGTGGTGTTGTATATTTTGCCTTTCGATGAGCTTTCTGTTGGTGGTTGTGTTGTGTGTCTGGTGCGTGGCCTCCTTTGTCACGCTCAGGGTGAAATGTGTCTTTCTCTGTGTTGTGTGTTGTGTTACGTACTGTGTTCTGGGTTGTGTGTGCTGTGTACATGCTTTCCTGTGTGTTACGTATGGGGAAGGTGTTGGTTGGTCTGGGTATTTTGGGCATTGTGTGTGATGTTAATTGTGTGGTGTGTGTGATGTGCTTGTGTGCTTATTGTGTGTGTGTTGTGTGTATTGGGTTGTGCCGACAGTGTGTGGTTCTGAGTGTGCTCTATATGGTATGTTTGTGGTTGTGTGTGTTATGTGTCATGCGTTGAGTGCATGTCGTGTGCGTTCTTGGCGGTTGTGGGTGGTTCTGTATGTGCTGTGGGTGTTTTGTGTGTGTGACTGTGATTTGTGTGTGGCTGTGTTAGAGAGGTTGTGTGTGTGTTTGGCGGCTTGAGCTATGCGTATGAGGGGAGACATGTTGACTGTGTGGTTGTGCTTGCTTTGGGTGTCTCATGGAGTGTGCAGTATGTACCTGTGCAAAGACTTTCATGTGTATTGTGAGCAGTTTTGTGCCTTGAAGTATGTGCTGTGAGTCTCGGGTCTGTTGTGTGCTTCTGTGCTGTGCTCCTGTGTGAGGATATATGTGTGGTGTGTCTGCTTGGTTGTGTGTGTTGCGTGTAATGCACCAAGTGTGTGCTAAGTGTGATCTTTGTTTTTTTGTGTGTGTTTTGCCTTGGTTTTATGTGTGCTGTGTGTCTTTTGCGTGGGTGAATGTGATTTCCGTGTGATTGTGTTTGAGTGGATTTGTGTGCGTTTGTTTGTTAAGTGTGTGATGTGAGATGTGTTGTCTGTGTGTGGTTGTGCTTGTTTAGTGTGCCTCGTTGTGTGTGCTCTGTATACTCTCTCAAATGTGGTTTCTGTGTCTTGTGAGCTATTATGTGCTTTGTTGTGTCTGTGTGTGTCCTGTGACTTTTGTTTTGTTACTGTATGGGTTTTGTGCACGTGTGCTTTGCATAGTGCTTTCCTGGGTGGATACGTGCATGGGGTGTCTGTGTGTGACTGTGCACGTGGTGTGTCGTGTGTGACATGTGCGCTATGGGCTGTGATGTGTAGCGTGTGAAATGTGTGTTTTGTGTGTCTGTCGGTTTTGTTGTGTGTCTGGGGTCTGCCAGATTTGTTGGTCTATGGTAGTGATTTGTGGTGTTTGTTTTGTGTTTCTGTGTGTATTCTGTTGTGCCATGTGCTGTGCCATGTGTTCTTCAGTGTTTTGTGTTGTGTTGTATGTGATCTGTGCGTCTTGTTTGTTTTCTGTGTGTTGTGTACGAAATGTGCGTAGTATGGGTTACTTACTGCTTGTTGATCGCCTTGTGCTCTGCGTTTTGATCTGGGGCATGTTATGTGTGATATGTGCAGGTTTGATCTTTGTGTTGTGTGAATTGGGTGGATCCTGTGGTGTTGTATATTTTGCCTTTCGATGAGCTTTCTGTTGGTGGTTGTGTTGTGTGTCTGGTGCGTGGCCTCCTTTGTCACGCTCAGGGTGAAATGTGTCTTTCTCTGTGTTGTGTGTTGTGTTACGTACTGTGTTCTGGGTTGTGTGTGCTGTGTACATGCTTTCCTGTGTGTTACGTATGGGGAAGGTGTTGGTTGGTCTCTGTATTTTGGGCATTGTGTGTGATGTTAATTGTGTGGTGTGTGTGATGTGCTTGTGTGCTTATTGTGTGTGTGTTGTGTGTATTGGGTTGTGCCGACAGTGTGTGGTCCTGAGTGTGCTCTATATGGTATGTTTGTGGTTGTGTGTGTTATGTGTCGTTTGTTGAATGCATGTCGTGTGCGTTCTTGGGGGTTGTATGGTTCTGTATGAGTTGTGGGTGTTTTGTGTGTGTGACTGTGATTTGTGTGTGGCTGTGTTAGAGAGGTTGTGTGTGTGTTTGGCGGCTTGAGCTATGCGCATGAGGGGAGACATGTTGACTGTGTGGTTGTGCTTGCTTTGGGTGTCTCATGGAGGGTGCAGTATGTACCTGTGCAAAGACTTTCATGTGTATTGTGAGCAGTTTTGTGCCTTGAAGTATGTGCTGTGAGTGTCCGGTCTGTTGTGTGCTTCTGTGTTGTGCTCCTGTGTGAGGATATATGTGTGGTGTGTCTGCTTGGTTGTGTGTGTTGCGTGTAATGCACCAAGTGTGTGCTAAGTGTGATCTTTGTTTTTTTGTGTGTGTTTAGCCTTTGTTTAATGTGTGCTGTGTGTCTTTTGCGTGGGTGAATGTGATTTCCGTCTGATTGTGTTTGAGTGGATTTGTGTGCGTTTGTTTGTTATGTGTGTGATGTCAGATGTGTTGTCTGTGTTTGGTTGTGCTTGTTTAGTGTTCCTCGTTGTGTGTGCTGTGTATACTCTCTCAAATGTGGTTTCTGTGTCTTGTGGGCTATTATGTGCTTTGTTGTATCTGCTGTGTGTCCTGTGACTTTTGTTTTGTTACTGTATGGGTTTTGTGCACGTGTGCTTTACGTAGTGCTTTCCTGGATGGATACGTGCGTGGGGTGTCTGCGTGTGACTGTGCACTTGGTGTGTCGTGTGTGACGTGTGCGCTACGGGCTGTGATGTGTAGCGTGTGAAATGTGTGTTTTGTGTGTCTGTCGGGTTTGTTGTGTGTCTGGGTTGCTGCCAGAGTTGTTGGTCAATGGTAGTGATTTGTGGTGTTTGTTTTGTGTTTCTGTGTGTATTCTGTTTTGCCATGTGGTGTGCCATGTGTTCTTGAGTGTTTTGTGTTGTGTTGTATGTGATCTGTGCGTCTTATTTGTTTTCTGTGTGTTGTGTACAAAATGTGCGTAGTATGGGTTACTTACTGCTTGTTGATCGCCTTGTGCTCTGCGTTTTGATCTGGGGCATGTTATGTGTGATATGTGCAGGTTTGATCTTTGTGTTGTGTGAATTGGGTGGATCCTGTGGTGTTGTATATTTTGCCTTTCGATGAGCTTTCTGTTGGTGGTTGTGTTGTGTGTCTGGTGCGTGGCCTCCTTTGTCACGCTCAGGGTGAAATGTGTCTTTCTCTGTGTTGTGTGTTGTGTTACGTACTGTGTTCTGGGTTGTGTGTGCTGTGTACATGCTTTCCTGTGTGTTACGTATGGGGAAGGTGTTCGTTGGTCTGGGTATTTTGGGCATTGTGTGTGATGTTAATTGTGTGGTGTGTGTGATGTGCTTGTGTGCTTATTGTGTGTGTGTTGTGTGTATTGGGTTGTGCCGACAGTGTGTGGTTCTGAGTGTGCTCTATATGGTATGTTTGTGGTTGTGTGTGTTATGTGTCATGCGTTGAGTGCATGTCGTGTGCGTTCTTGGCGGTTGTGGGTGGTTCTGTATGTGCTGTGGGTGTTTTGTGTGTGTGACTGTGATTTGTGTGTGGCTGTGTTAGAGAAGTTGTGTGTGTGTTTGGCGGCTTGAGCTATGCGCATGAGGGGAGACATGTTGACTGTGTGGTTGTGCTTGCTTTGGGTGTCTCATTTAGTGTGCAGTATGTACCTGTGCAAAGACTTTCATGTGTATTGTGAGCAGTTTTGTGCCTTGAAGTATGTGCTGTGAGTCTCGGGTCTGTTGTGTGCTTCTGTGCTGTGCTCCTGTGTGAGGATATATGTGTGGTGTCTGCTTGGTTGTGTGTGTTGCGTGTAATGCACCAAGTGTGTGCTAAGTGTGATCTTTGTTTTTTTGTGTGTGTTTTGCCTTGGTTTTATGTGTGCTGTGTGTCTTTTGCGTGGGTGAATGTGATTTCCGTGTGATTGTGTTTGAGTGGATTTGTGTGCGTTTGTTTGTTAAGTGTGTGATGTGAGATGTGTTGTCTGTGTGTGGTTGTGCTTGTTTAGTGTGCCTCGTTGTGTGTGCTCTGTATACTCTCTCAAATGTGGTTTCTGTGTCTTGTGAGCTATTATGTGCTTTGTTGTGTCTGCTGTGTGTCCTGTGACTTTTGTTTTGTTACTGTATGGGTTTTGTGCACGTGTGCTTTGCATAGTGCTTTCCTGGGTGGATACGTGCGTGGGGTGTCTGTGTGAGACTGTGCACATGGTGTGTCGTGTGTGACGTGTGCGCTACGGGCTGTGATGTGTAGCGTGTGAAATGTGTGTTTTGTGTGTCTGTCGGGTTTGTTGTGTCTGGGGTGCTGCCAGAGTTGTTTGTCTATGGTAGTGATTTGTGGTGTTTGTTTAGTGTTTCTGTGTGTATTCTGTTGTGCCATGTGTTGTGCCATGTGTTCTTGAGTGTTTTGTGTTGTGTTGTATGTGATCTGTGCGTCTTGTTTGTTTTCTGTGTGTTGTGTACGAAATGTGCATAGTATGGGTTATTTACTGCTTGTTGATCGCCTTGTGCTCTGCGTTTTGATCTGGGGCATGTTATGTGTGATATGTGCAGTTCTGAGCTTTGTGTTGTGTGAATTGAGTGGATCCTGTGGTGTTGTATATTTTGCCTTTCGATGAGCTTTCTGTTGGTGGTTGTGTTGTGTGTCTGGTGCGTGGCCTCCTTTGTCACGCTCAGGGTGAAATGTGTCTTTCTCTGTGTTGTGTGTTGTGTTACGTACTGTGTTCTGGGTTGTGTGTGCTGTGTACATGCTTTCCTGTGTGTTACGAATGTGGAAGGTGTTGGGTGGTCTGGGTATTTTGGGCATTGTGTGTGATGTTAACTGTGTGGTGTGTGTGATGTGCGTGTGTGCTTATTGAGTGTGTGTTGTGTGTATTGGGTTGTGCTGACAGTGTGTGGTTCTGAGTGTGCTCTATATGGTATGTTTGTGGTTGTGTGTGTTATGTGTCGTGTGTTGAATGCATGTCGTGTGCGTTCTTGGCGGTTGTGGGTGGTTCTGTATGAGTTGGGGGTGTTTTGTGTGTGTGACTGATTTGTGTGTGGCTGTGTTAGGTTGTGTGTGTGTTTGGCGGCTTGAGCTATGCGCATAAGGGGAGACATGTTGACTGTGTGGTTGTGCTTGCTTTGGGTGTCTCATGGAGTGTGCACTATGTACCTGTGCAAAGACTTTCATGTGTATTGTGAGCAGTTTTGTGCCTTGAAGTATGTGCTGTGAGTGTCCGGTCTGTTGTGTGCTTCTGTGTTGTGCTCCTGTGTGAGGATATATGTGTGGTGTGTCTGCTTGGTTGTGTGTGTTGCGTGTAATGCACCGTGTGTCCTACGTGTGATCTTTGTTTTTTTGGGTGTGTTTTGCCTTTGTTTAATGTGTGCTGTGTGTCTTTTGCGTGGGTGAATGTGATTTCCATGTGATTGTGTTTGAGTGGATTTGTGTGCGTTTGTTTGTTATGTGTGTGATGTCAGATGTGTTGTCTGTGTTTGGTTGTGCTTGTTTAGTGTTCCTCGTTGTGTGTGCTGTGTATACTCTCTCTAATGTGGTTTCTGTGTCTTGTGGGCTATTATGTGCTTTGTTGTGTCTGCTGTGTGTCCTGTGACTTTTGTTTTGTTAGTGTATGGGTTTTGTGCACTTGTGCTTTACGTAGTGCTTTCCTGGATGGATACGTGCGTGGGGTGTCTGTGTGTGACTGTGCACTTGGTGTGTCGTGTGTGACGTGTGCGCTACGGGCTGTGATGTGTAGCATGTGAAATGTGTATTTTGTGTGTCTGTTGGGTTGGTTGTGTGTCTGGGGTGCTGCCAGAGTTGTTGGTCTATGGTAGTGATTAGTGGTGTTTGTTTTGTGTTTCTGTGTGTATTCTGTTTTGCCATGTGGTGTGCCATGTGTTCTTGAGTGTTTTGTGTTGTGTTGTATGTGATCTGTGCGTCTTGTTTGTTTTCTGTGTGTTGTGTACGAAATGTGCGTGGTATGGGTTATTTACAGCTTGTTGATCGCCTTGTGCTCTGCGTTTTGATCTGGGTCATGTCATGTGTGATATGTGCAGTTTTGAGCTTTGTGTTGTGTGAATTGAGTGGATCCTGTGGTGTTGTATATTTTGCCTTTCGATGAGCTTTCTGTTGGTGGTTGTGTTGTGTGTCTGGTGCGTGGCCTCCTTTGTCACGCTCAGGGTGAAATGTGTCTTTCTCTTTGTTGTGTGTTGTGTTACGTACTGTGTTCTGGGTTGTGTGTGCTGTGTACATGCTTTCCTGTGTGTTACGTATGGGGAAGGTGTTGGGTTGTCTGGGTATTTTGGGCATTGTGTGTGATGTTAATTGTGTGGTGTGTGTGATGTGCGTGTGTGCTTATTGTGTGTGTGATGTGTGTATTGGGTTGTGTTGACAGTGTGTGGTTCTGAGTGTGCTCTATATGGTATGCTTGTGGTTGTGTGTGTTATGTGTCGTGTGTTGAGTGCATGTCGTGTGCGTTCCTGGCGGTTGTGGGTGGTTCTGTATGAGTTGCGGGTGTTTTGTGTGTGTGACTGTGATTTGTGTGTGGCTGTGTTAGAGAGGTTGTGTGTGTGTTTGGCGGCTTGAGCTATGCGCATGAGGGGAGACATGTTGACTGTGTGGTTGTGTTTGCTTTGGGTGTCTCATGGAGTGTGCAGTATGTACCTGTGCAAAGACTTTCATGTGTATTGTGAGCAGTTTTGTGCCTTTGAGTATGTGCTGTGTCTCGGGTCTGTTGTGTGCTTCTGTGTTGTGCTCCTGTGTGAGGATATATGTGTGGTGTGTCTGCATGGTTGTGTGTGTTGCGTGTAATGCACCAAGTGTGTCCTACGTGTGATCTTTGTTTTTTTGGGTGTGTTTTGCCTTTGTTTAATGTGTGCTGTGTGTCTTTTGCGTGGGTGAATGTGATTTCCGTGTGATTGTGTTTGAGTGGATTTGTGTGCGTTTGTTTGTTATGTGTGTGATGTCAGATGTGTTGTCTGTGTTTGGTTGTGCTTGTTTAGTGTTTCTCGTTGTGTGTGCTGTGTATACTCTCTCAAATGTGGTTTCTGTGTCTTGTGGGCTATTATGTGCTTTGTTGTGTCTGCTGTGTGTCCTGTGACTTTTGTTTTGTTACTGTATGGGTTTTGTGCACGTGTGCTTTGCGTACTGCTTTCCAAGCTGGATACGTGCGTGGGGTGTCTGTGTGTGACTGTGCACGTGGTGTGTCGTGTGTGACATGTGCGCTATGGGCTGTGATGTATAGCGTGTGAAATGTGTGTTTTGTGTGTCTGTCGGGTTTGTTGTGTGTCTGGGGTCTGCCAGATTTGTTGGTCAATGGTAGTGATTTGTGGTGTTTGTTTTGTGTTTCTGTGTGTATTCTGTTGTGCCATGCGCTGTGCCATGTGTTCTTGAGTGTTTTGTGTTGTGTTGTATGTGATCTGTGCGTCTTGTTTGTTTTCTGTGTGTTGTGTACGGAATGTGCGTAGTATGGGTTACTTACTGCTTGTTGATCGCCTTGTGCTCTGCGTTTTGATCTGGGGCATGTTATGTGTGATATGTGCAGGTTTGATCTTTGTGTTGTGTGAATTGGGTGGATCCTGTGGTGTTGTATATTTTGCCTTTCGATGAGCTTTCTGTTGGTGGTTGTGTTGTGTGTCTGGTGCGTGGCCTCCTTTGTCACGCTCAGGGTGAAATGTGTCTTTCTCTGTGTTGTGTGTTGTGTTACGTACTGTGTTCTGGGTTGTGTGTGCTGTGTACATGCTTTCCTGTGTGTTACGTATGGGGAAGGTGTTGGTTGGTCTGGGTATTTTGGGCATTGTGTGTGATGTTAATTGTGTGGTGTGTGTGATGTGCTTGTGTGCTTATTGTGTGTGTGTTGTGTGTATTGGGTTGTGCTGACAGTGTGTGGTTCTGAGTGTGCTCTATATGGTATGTTTGTGGTTGTGTGTGTTATGTGTCATGTGTTGAGTGCATGTCGTGTGCGTTCTTGGCGGTTGTGGGTGGTTCTGTATGTGCTGTGGGTGTTTTGTGTGTGTGACTGTGATTTGTGTGTGGCTGTGTTAGAGAGGTTGTGTGTGTGTTTGGCGGCTTGAGCTATGCGTATGAGGGGAGACATGTTGACTGTGTGGTTGTGCTTGCTTTGGGTGTCTCATGGAGGGTGCAGTATGTACCTGTGCAAAGACTTTCATGTGTATTGTGAGCAGTTTTGTGCCTTGAAGTATGTGCTGTGAGTCTTGGGTCTGTTGTGTGCTTCTGTGTTGTGCTCCTGTGTGAGGATATATGTGTGGTGTCTGCTTGGTTGTGTGTGTTGCGTGTAATGCACCAAGTGTGTGTTAAGTGTGATCTTTGTTTTTTTGTGTGTGTTTTGCCTTGGTTTTATGTGTGCTGTGTGTCTTTTGCGTGGGTGAATGTGATTTCCGTGTGATTGTGTTTGAGTGGATTTGTGTGCGTTTGTTTGTTAAGTGTGTGATGTGAGATGTGTTGTCTGTGTGTGGTTGTGCTTGTTTAGTGTGCCTCGTTGTGTGTGCTCTGTATACTCTCTCAAATGTGGTTTCTGTGTCTTGTGAGCTATTATGTGCTTTGTTGTGTCTGCTGTGTGTCCTGTGACTTTTGTTTTGTTACTGTATGGGTTTTGTGCACGTGTGCTTTGCATAGTGCTTTCCTGGGTGGATACGTGCGTGGGGTGTCTGTGTGAGACTGTGCACGTGGTGTGTCGTGTGTGACGTGTGCGCTACGGGCTGTGATGTGTAGCGTGTGAAATGTGTGTTTTGTGTGTCTGTCGGGTTTGTTGTGTCTGGGGTGCTGCCAGAGTTGTTGGTCTATGGTAGTGATTTGTGGTGTTTGTTTAGTGTTTCTGTGTGTATTCTGTTGTGCCATGTGTTGTGCCATGTGTTCTTGAGTGTTTTGTGTTGTGTTGTATGTGATCTGTGCGTCTTGTTTGTTTTCTGTGTGTTGTGTACGAAATGTGCATAGTATGGGTTATTTACTGCTTGTTGATCGCCTTGTGCTCTGCGTTTTGATCTGGGGCATGTTATGTGTGATATGTGCAGTTTTGAGCTTTGTGTTGTGTGAATTGAGTGGATCCTGTGGTGTTGTATATTTTGCCTTTCGATGAGCTTTCTGTTGGTGGTTGTGTTGTGTGTCTGGTGCGTGGCCTCCTTTGTCACGCTCAGGGTGAAATGTGTCTTTCTCTGTGTTGTTTGTTGTGTTACGTACTGTGTTCTGGGTTGTGTGTGCTGTGTACATGCTTTCCTGTGTGTTACGAATGGGGAAGGTGTTGGGTGGTCTGGGTATTTTGGGCATTGTGTGTGATGGTAACTGTGTGGTGTGTGTGATGTGCGTGTGTGCTTATTGAGTGTGTGTTGTGTGTATTGGGTTGTGCTGACAGTGTGTGGTTCTGAGTGTGCTCTATATGGTATGTTTGTGGTTGTGTGTGTTATGTGTCGTGTGTTGAATGCATGTCGTGTGCGTTCTTGGCGGTTGTGGGTGGTTCTGTATGAGTTGGGGGTGTTTTGTGTGTGTGACTGATTTGTGTGTGGCTGTGTTAGGTTGTGTGTGTGTTTGGCGGCTTGAGCTATGCGCATAAGGGGAGACATGTTGACTGTGTGGTTGTGCTTGCTTTGGGTGTCTCATGGAGTGTGCAGTATGTACCTGTGCAAAGACTTTCATGTGTATTGTGAGCAGTTTTGTGCCTTGAAGTATGTGCTGTGAGTGTCCGGTCTGTTGTGTGCTTCTGTGTTGTGCTCCTGTGTGAGGATATATGTGTGGTGTGTCTGCTTGGTTGTGTGTGTTGCGTGTAATGCACCGTGTGTCCTACGTGTGATCTTTGTTTTTTTGGGTGTGTTTTGCCTTTGTTTAATGTGTGCTGTGTGTCTTTTGCGTGGGTGAATGTGATTTCCGTGTGATTGTGTTTGAGTGGATTTGTGTGCGTTTGTTTGTTATGTGTGTGATGTCAGATGTGTTGTCTGTGTTTGGTTGTGCTTGTTTAGTGTTCCTCGTTGTGTGTGCTGTGTATACTCTCTCTAATGTGGTTTCTGTGTCTTGTGGGCTATTATGTGCTTTGTTGTGTCTGCTGTGTGTCCTGTGACTTTTGTTTTGTTACTGTATGGGTTTTGTGCACTTGTGCTTTACGTAGTGCTTTCCTGGATGGATACGTGCGTGGGGTGTCTGTGTGTGACTGTGCACTTGGTGTGTCGTGTGTGACGTGTGCGCTACGGGCTGTGATGTGTAGCATGTGAAATGTGTATTTTGTGTGTCTGTTGGGTTTGTTGTGTGTCTGGGGTGCTGCCAGAGTTGTTGGTCTATGGTAGTGATTAGTGGTGTTTGTTTTGTGTTTCTGTGTGTATTCTGTTTTGCCATGTGGTGTGCCATGTGTTCTTGAGTGTTTTGTGTTGTGTTGTATGTGATCTGTGCGTCTTGTTTGTTTTCTGTGTGTTGTGTACGAAATGTGCGTGGTATGGGTTATTTACAGCTTGTTGATCGCCTTGTGCTCTGCGTTTTGATCTGGGTCATGTCATGTGTGATATGTGCAGTTTTGAGCTTTGTGTTGTGTGAATTGAGTGGATCCTGTGGTGTTGTATATTTTGCCTTTCGATGAGCTTTCTGTTGGTGGTTGTGTTGTGTGTCTGGTGCGTGGCCTCCTTTGTCACGCTCAGGGTGAAATGTGTCTTTCTCTTTGTTGTGTGTTGTGTTACGTACTGTGTTCTGGGTTGTGTGTGCTGTGTACATGCTTTCCTGTGTGTTACGTATGGGGAAGGTGTTGGGTTGTCTGGGTATTTTGGGCATTGTGTGTGATGTTAATTGTGTGGTGTGTGTGATGTGCGTGTGTGCTTATTGTGTGTGTGATGTGTGTATTGGGTTGTGTTGACAGTGTGTGGTTCTGAGTGTGCTCTATATGGTATGCTTGTGGTTGTGTGTGTTATGTGTCGTGTGTTGAGTGCATGTCGTGTGCGTTCCTGGCGGTTGTGGGTGGTTCTGTATGAGTTGCGGGTGTTTTGTGTGTGTGACTGTGATTTGTGTGTGGCTGTGTTAGAGAGGTTGTGTGTGTGTTTGGCGGCTTGAGCTATGCGCATGAGGGGAGACATGTTGACTGTGTGGTTGTGCTTGCTTTGGGTGTCTCATGGAGTGTGCAGTATGTACCTGTGCAAAGACTTTCATGTGTATTGTGAGCAGTTTTGTGCCTTTGAGTATGTGCTGTGTCTCGGGTCTGTTGTGTGCTTCTGTGTTGTGCTCCTGTGTGAGGATATATGTGTGGTGTGTCTGCTTGGTTGTGTGTGTTGCGTGTAATGCACCAAGTGTGTCCTACGTGTGATCTTTGTTTTTTTGGGTGTGTTTTGCCTTTGTTTAATGTGTGCTGTGTGTCTTTTGCGTGGGTGAATGTGATTTCCGTGTGATTGTGTTTGAGTGGATTTGTGTGCGTTTGTTTGTTATGTGTGTGATGTCAGATGTGTTGTCTGTGTTTGGTTGTGCTTGTTTAGTGTTCCTCGTTCTGTGTGCTGTGCATACTCTCTCAAATGTGGTTTCTGTGTCTTGTGGGCTATTATGTGCTTTGTTGTGTCTGCTGTGTGTCCTGTGACTTTTGTTTTGTTACTGTATGGGTTTTGTGCACGTGTGCTTTGCGTACTGCTTTCCAAGCTGGATACGTGCGTGGGGTGTCTGTGTGTGACTGTGCACGTGGTGTGTCGTGTGTGACATGTGCGCTATGGGCTGTGATGTGTAGCGTGTGAAATGTGTGTTTTGTGTGTCTGTCGGGTTTTTTGTGTGTCTGGGGTCTGCCAGATTTGTTGGTCTATGGTAGTGATTTGTGGTGTTTGTTTTGTGTTTCTGTGTGTATTCTGTTGTGCCATGCGCTGTGCCATGTGTTCTTGAGTGTTTTGTGTTGTGTTGTATGTGATCTGTGCGTCTTGTTTGTTTTCTGTGTGTTGTGTACGAAATGTGCGTAGTATGGGTTACTTACTGCTTGTTGATCGCCTTGTGCTCTGCGTTTTGATCTGGGGCATGTTATGTGTGATATGTGCAGGTTTGATCTTTGTGTTGTGTGAATTGGGTGGATCCTGTGGTGTTGTATATTTTGCCTTTCGATGAGCTTTCTGTTGGTGGTTGTGTTGTGTGTCTGGTGCGTGGCCTCCTTTGTCACGCTCAGGGTGAAATGTGTCTTTCTCTGTGTTGTGTGTTGTGTTACGTACTGTGTTCTGGGTTGTGTGTGCTGTGTACATGCTTTCCTGTGTGTTACGTATGGGGAAGGTGTTGGTTGGTCTGGGTATTTTGGGCATTGTGTGTGATGTTAATTGTGTGGTGTGTGTGATGTGCTTGTGTGCTTATTGTGTGTGTGTTGTGTGTATTGGGTTGTGCTGACAGTGTGTGGTTCTGAGTGTGCTCTATATGGTATGTTTGTGGTTGTGTGTGTTATGTGTCATGTGTTGAGTGCATGTCGTGTGCGTTCTTGGCGGTTGTGGGTGGTTCTGTATGTGCTGTGGGTGTTTTGTGTGTGTGACTGTGATTTGTGTGTGGCTGTGTTAGAGAGGTTGTGTGTGTGTTTGGCGGCTTGAGCTATGCGTATGAGGGGAGACATGTTGACTGTGTGGTTGTGCTTGCTTTGGGTGTCTCATGGAGGGTGCAGTATGTACCTGTGCAAAGACTTTCATGTGTATTGTGAGCAGTTTTGTGCCTTGAAGTATGTGCTGTGAGTCTTGGGTCTGTTGTGTGCTTCTGTGTTGTGCTCCTGTGTGAGGATATATGTGTGGTGTCTGCTTGGTTGTGTGTGTTGCGTGTAATGCACCAAGTGTGTGCTAAGTGTGATCTTTGTTTTTTTGTGTGTGTTTTGCCTTTGTTTAATGTGTGCTGTGTGTCTTTTGCGTGGGTGAATGTGATTTCCGTGTGATTGTGTTTGAGTGGATTTGTGTGCGTTTGTATGTTAAGTGTGTGATGTGAGATGTGTTGTCTGTGTGTGGTTGTGCTTGTTTAGTGTGCCTCGTTGTGTGTGCTCTGTATACTCTCTCAAATGTGGTTTCTGTGTCTTGTGAGCTATTATGTGCTTTGTTGTGTCTGCTGTGTGTCCTGTGACTTTTGTTTTGTTACTGTATGGGTTTTGTGCACGTGTGCTTTGCATAGTGCTTTCCTGGGTGGATACGTGCGTGGGGTGTCTGTGTGAGACTGTGCACGTGGTGTGTCGTGTGTGACGTGTGCGCTACGGGCTGTGATGTGTAGCGTGTGAAATGTGTGTTTTGTGTGTCTGTCGGGTTTGTTGTGTCTGGGGTGCTGCCAGAGTTGTTGGTCTATGGTAGTGATTTGTGGTGTTTGTTTAGTGTTTCTGTGTGTATTCTGTTGTGCCATGTGTTGTGCCATGTGTTCTTGAGTGTTTTGTGTTGTGTTGTATGTGATCTGTGCGTCTTGTTTGTTTTCTGTGTGTTGTGTACGAAATGTGCATAGTATGGGTTATTTACTGCTTGTTGATCGCCTTGTGCTCTGCGTTTTGATCTGGGGCATGTTATGTGTGATATGTGCAGTTTTGAGCTTTGTGTTGTGTGAATTGAGTGGATCCTGTGGTGTTGTATATTTTGCCTTTCGATGAGCTTTCTGTTGGTGGTTGTGTTGTGTGTCTGGTGCGTGGCCTCCTTTGTCACGCTCAGGGTGAAATGTGTCTTTCTCTGTGTTGTTTGTTGTGTTACGTACTGTGTTCTGGGTTGTGTGTGCTGTGTACATGCTTTCCTGTGTGTTACGAATGGGGAAGGTGTTGGGTGGTCTGGGTATTTTGGGCATTGTGTGTGATGGTAACTGTGTGGTGTGTGTGATGTGCGTGTGTGCTTATTGTGTGTGTGTTGTGTGTATTGGGTTGTGCTGACAGTGTGTGGTTCTGAGTGTGCTCTATATGGTATGTTTGTGGTTGTGTGTGTTATGTGTCGTGTGTTGAATGCATGTCGTGTGCGTTCTTGGCGGTTGTGGGTGGTTCTGTATGAGTTGGGGGTGTTTTGTGTGTGTGACTGATTTGTGTGTGGCTGTGTTAGGTTGTGTGTGTGTTTGGCGGCTTGAGCTATGCGCATAAGGGGAGACATGTTGACTGTGTGGTTGTGCTTGCTTTGGGTGTCTCATGGAGTGTGCAGTATGTACCTGTGCAAAGACTTTCATGTGTATTGTGAGCAGTTTTGTGCCTTGAAGTATGTGCTGTGAGTGTCCGGTCTGTTGTGTGCTTCTGTGTTGTGCTCCTGTGTGAGGATATATGTGTGGTGTGTCTGCTTGGTTGTGTGTGTTGCGTGTAATGCACCGTGTGTCCTACGTGTGATCTTTGTTTTTTTGGGTGTGTTTTGCCTTTGTTTAATGTGTGCTGTGTGTCTTTTGCGTGGGTGAATGTGATTTCCGTGTGATTGTGTTTGAGTGGATTTGTGTGCGTTTGTTTGTTATGTGTGTGATGTCAGATGTGTTGTCTGTGTTTGGTTGTGCTTGTTTAGTGTTCCTCGTTGTGTGTGCTGTGTATACTCTCTCTAATGTGGTTTCTGTGTCTTGTGGGCTATTATGTGCTTTGTTGTGTCTGCTGTGTGTCCTGTGACTTTTGTTTTGTTACTGTATGGGTTTTGTGCACGTGTGCTTTACGTAGTGCTTTCCTGGATGGATACGTGCGTGGGGTGTCTGTGTGTGACTGTGCACTTGGTGTGTCGTGTGTGACGTGTGCGCTACGGGCTGTGATGTGTAGCATGTGAAATGTGTATTTTGTGTGTCTGTTGGGTTTGTTGTGTGTCTGGGGTGCTGCCAGAGTTGTTGGTCTATGGTAGTGATTAGTGGTGTTTGTTTTGTGTTTCTGTGTGTATTCTGTTTTGCCATGTGGTGTGCCATGTGTTCTTGAGTGTTTTGTGTTGTGTTGTATGTGATCTGTGCGTCTTGTTTGTTTTCTGTGTGTTGTGTACGAAATGTGCGTGGTATGGGTTATTTACAGCTTGTTGATCGCCTTGTGCTCTGCGTTTTGATCTGGGTCATGTCATGTGTGATATGTGCAGTTTTGAGCTTTGTGTTGTGTGAATTGAGTGGATCCTGTGGTGTTGTATATTTTGCCTTTCGATGAGCTTTCTGTTGGTGGTTGTGTTGTGTGTCTGGTGCGTGGCCTCCTTTGTCACGCTCAGGGTGAAATGTGTCTTTCTCTTTGTTGTGTGTTGTGTTACGTACTGTGTTCTGGGTTGTGTGTGCTGTGTACATGCTTTCCTGTGTGTTACGTATGGGGAAGGTGTTGGGTTGTCTGGGTATTTTGGGCATTGTGTGTGATGTTAATTGTGTGGTGTGTGTGATGTGCGTGTGTGCTTATTGTGTGTGTGATGTGTGTATTGGGTTGTGTTGACAGTGTGTGGTTCTGAGTGTGCTCTATATGGTATGCTTGTGGTTGTGTGTGTTATGTGTCGTGTGTTGAGTGCATGTCGTGTGCGTTCCTGGCGGTTGTGGGTGATTCTGTATGAGTTGGGGGTGTTTTGTGTGTGTGACTGATTTGTGTGTGGCTGTGTTAGGTTGTGTGTGTGTTTGGCGGCTTGAGCTATGCGCATAAGGGGAGACATGTTGACTGTGTGGTTGTGCTTGCTTTGGGTGTCTCATGGAGTGTGCAGTATGTACCTGTGCAAAGACTTTCATGTGTATTGTGAGCAGTTTTGTGCCTTGAAGTATGTGCTGTGAGTGTCCGGTCTGTTGTGTGCTTCTGTGTTGTGCTCCTGTGTGAGGATATATGTGTGGTGTGTCTGCTTGGTTGTGTGTGTTGCGTGTAATGCACCGTGTGTCCTACGTGTGATCTTTGTTTTTTTGGGTGTGTTTTGCCTTTGTTTAATGTGTGCTGTGTGTCTTTTGCGTGGGTGAATGTGATTTCCGTGTGATTGTGTTTGAGTGGATTTGTGTGCGTTTGTTTGTTATGTGTGTGATGTCAGATGTGTTGTCTGTGTTTGGTTGTGCTTGTTTAGTGTTCCTCGTTGTGTGTGCTGTGTATACTCTCTCTAATGTGGTTTCTGTGTCTTGTGGGCTATTATGTGCTTTGTTGTGTCTGCTGTGTGTCCTGTGACTTTTGTTTTGTTACTGTATGGGTTTTGTGCACTTGTGCTTTACGTAGTGCTTTCCTGGATGGATACGTGCGTGGGGTGTCTGTGTGTGACTGTGCACTTGGTGTGTCGTGTGTGACGTGTGCGCTACGGGCTGTGATGTGTAGCATGTGAAATGTGTATTTTGTGTGTCTGTTGGGTTTGTTGTGTGTCTGGGGTGCTGCCAGAGTTGTTGGTCTATGGTAGTGATTAGTGGTGTTTGTTTTGTGTTTCTGTGTGTATTCTGTTTTGCCATGTGGTGTGCCATGTGTTCTTGAGTGTTTTGTGTTGTGTTGTATGTGATCTGTGCGTCTTGTTTGTTTTCTGTGTGTTGTGTACGAAATGTGCGTGGTATGGGTTATTTACAGCTTGTTGATCGCCTTGTGCTCTGCGTTTTGATCTGGGTCATGTCATGTGTGATATGTGCAGTTTTGAGCTTTGTGTTGTGTGAATTGAGTGGATCCTGTGGTGTTGTATATTTTGCCTTTCGATGAGCTTTCTGTTGGTGGTTGTGTTGTGTGTCTGGTGCGTGGCCTCCTTTGTCACGCTCAGGGTGAAATGTGTCTTTCTCTTTGTTGTGTGTTGTGTTACGTACTGTGTTCTGGGTTGTGTGTGCTGTGTACATGCTTTCCTGTGTGTTACGTATGGGGAAGGTGTTGGGTTGTCTGGGTATTTTGGGCATTGTGTGTGATGTTAATTGTGTGGTGTGTGTGATGTGCGTGTGTGCTTATTGTGTGTGTGATGTGTGTATTGGGTTGTGTTGACAGTGTGTGGTTCTGAGTGTGCTCTATATGGTATGCTTGTGGTTGTGTGTGTTATGTGTCGTGTGTTGAGTGCATGTCGTGTGCGTTCCTGGCGGTTGTGGGTGATTCTGTATGAGTTGCGGGTGTTTTGTGTGTGTGACTGTGATTTGTGTGTGGCTGTGTTAGAGAGGTTGTGTGTGTGTTTGGCGGCTTGAGCTATGCGCATGAGGGGAGACATGTTGACTGTGTGGTTGTGCTTGCTTTGGGTGTCTCATGGAGTGTGCAGTATGTACCTGTGCAAAGACTTTCATGTGTATTGTGAGCAGTTTTGTGCCTTTGAGTATGTGCTGTGTCTCGGGTCTGTTGTGTGCTTCTGTGTTGTGCTCCTGTGTGAGGATATATGTGTGGTGTGTCTGCTTGGTTGTGTGTGTTGCGTGTAATGCACCAAGTGTGTCCTACGTGTGATCTTTGTTTTTTTGGGTGTGTTTTGCCTTTGTTTAATGTGTGCTGTGTGTCTTTTGCGTGGGTGAATGTGATTTCCGTGTGATTGTGTTTGAGTGGATTTGTGTGCGTTTGTTTGTTATGTGTGTGATGTCAGATGTGTTGTCTGTGTTTGGTTGTGCTTGTTTAGTGTTCCTCGTTCTGTGTGCTGTGCATACTCTCTCAAATGTGGTTTCTGTGTCTTGTGGGCTATTATGTGCTTTGTTGTGTCTGCTGTGTGTCCTGTGACTTTTGTTTTGTTACTGTATGGGTTTTGTGCACGTGTGCTTTGCGTACTGCTTTCCAAGCTGGATACGTGCGTGGGGTGTCTGTGTGTGACTGTGCACGTGGTGTGTCGTGTGTGACATGTGCGCTATGGGCTGTGATGTGTAGCGTGTGAAATGTGTGTTTTGTGTGTCTGTCGGGTTTTTTGTGTGTCTGGGGTCTGCCAGATTTGTTGGTCTATGGTAGTGATTTGTGGTGTTTGTTTTGTGTTTCTGTGTGTATTCTGTTGTGCCATGCGCTGTGCCATGTGTTCTTGAGTGTTTTGTGTTGTGTTGTATGTGATCTGTGCGTCTTGTTTGTTTTCTGTGTGTTGTGTACGGAATGTGCGTAGTATGGGTTACTTACTGCTTGTTGATCGCCTTGTGCTCTGCGTTTTGATCTGGGGCATGTTATGTGTGATATGTGCAGGTTTGATCTTTGTGTTGTGTGAATTGGGTGGATCCTGTGGTGTTGTATATTTTGCCTTTCGATGAGCTTTCTGTTGGTGGTTGTGTTGTGTGTCTGGTGCGTGGCCTCCTTTGTCACGCTCAGGGTGAAATGTGTCTTTCTCTGTGTTGTGTGTTGTGTTACGTACTGTGTTCTGGGTTGTGTGTGCTGTGTACATGCTTTCCTGTGTGTTACGTATGGGGAAGGTGTTGGTTGGTCTGGGTATTTTGGGCATTGTGTGTGATGTTAATTGTGTGGTGTGTGTGATGTGCTTGTGTGCTTATTGTGTGTGTGTTGTGTGTATTGGGTTGTGCTGACAGTGTGTGGTTCTGAGTGTGCTCTATATGGTATGTTTGTGGTTGTGTGTGTTATGTGTCATGTGTTGAGTGCATGTCGTGTGCGTTCTTGGCGGTTGTGGGTGGTTCTGTATGTGCTGTGGGTGTTTTGTGTGTGTGACTGTGATTTGTGTGTGGCTGTGTTAGAGAGGTTGTGTGTGTGTTTGGCGGCTTGAGCTATGCGTATGAGGGGAGACATGTTGACTGTGTGGTTGTGCTTGCTTTGGGTGTCTCATGGAGGGTGCAGTATGTACCTGTGCAAAGACTTTCATGTGTATTGTGAGCAGTTTTGTGCCTTGAAGTATGTGCTGTGAGTCTTGGGTCTGTTGTGTGCTTCTGTGTTGTGCTCCTGTGTGAGGATATATGTGTGGTGTCTGCTTGGTTGTGTGTGTTGCGTGTAATGCACCAAGTGTGTGCTAAGTGTGATCTTTGTTTTTTTGTGTGTGTTTTGCCTTTGTTTAATGTGTGCTGTGTGTCTTTTGCGTGGGTGAATATGATTTCCGTGTGATTGTGTTTGAGTGGATTTGTGTGCGTTTGTATGTTAAGTGTGTGATGTGAGATGTGTTGTCTGTGTGTGGTTGTGCTTGTTTAGTGTGCCTCGTTGTGTGTGCTCTGTATACTCTCTCAAATGTGGTTTCTGTGTCTTGTGAGCTATTATGTGCTTTGTTGTGTCTGCTGTGTGTCCTGTGACTTTTGTTTTGTTACTGTATGGGTTTTGTGCACGTGTGCTTTGCATAGTGCTTTCCTGGGTGGATACGTGCGTGGGGTGTCTGTGTGAGACTGTGCACGTGGTGTGTCGTGTGTGACGTGTGCGCTACGGGCTGTGATGTGTAGCGTGTGAAATGTGTGTTTTGTGTGTCTGTCGGGTTTGTTGTGTCTGGGGTGCTGCCAGAGTTGTTGGTCTATGGTAGTGATTTGTGGTGTTTGTTTAGTGTTTCTGTGTGTATTCTGTTGTGCCATGTGTTGTGCCATGTGTTCTTGAGTGTTTTGTGTTGTGTTGTATGTGATCTGTGCGTCTTGTTTGTTTTCTGTGTGTTGTGTACGAAATGTGCATAGTATGGGTTATTTACTGCTTGTTGATCGCCTTGTGCTCTGCGTTTTGATCTGGGGCATGTTATGTGTGATATGTGCAGTTTTGAGCTTTGTGTTGTGTGAATTGAGTGGATCCTGTGGTGTTGTATATTTTGCCTTTCGATGAGCTTTCTGTTGGTGGTTGTGTTGTGTGTCTGGTGCGTGGCCTCCTTTGTCACGCTCAGGGTGAAATGTGTCTTTCTCTGTGTTGTTTGTTGTGTTACGTACTGTGTTCTGGGTTGTGTGTGCTGTGTACATGCTTTCCTGTGTGTTACGAATGGGGAAGGTGTTGGGTGGTCTGGGTATTTTGGGCATTGTGTGTGATGGTAACTGTGTGGTGTGTGTGATGTGCGTGTGTGCTTATTGAGTGTGTGTTGTGTGTATTGGGTTGTGCTGACAGTGTGTGGTTCTGAGTGTGCTCTATATGGTATGTTTGTGGTTGTGTGTGTTATGTGTCGTGTGTTGAATGCATGTCGTGTGCGTTCTTGGCGGTTGTGGGTGGTTCTGTATGAGTTGGGGGTGTTTTGTGTGTGTGACTGATTTGTGTGTGGCTGTGTTAGGTTGTGTGTGTGTTTGGCGGCTTGAGCTATGCGCATAAGGGGAGACATGTTGACTGTGTGGTTGTGCTTGCTTTGGGTGTCTCATGGAGTGTGCAGTATGTACCTGTGCAAAGACTTTCATGTGTATTGTGAGCAGTTTTGTGCCTTGAAGTATGTGCTGTGAGTGTCCGGTCTGTTGTGTGCTTCTGTGTTGTGCTCCTGTGTGAGGATATATGTGTGGTGTGTCTGCTTGGTTGTGTGTGTTGCGTGTAATGCACCGTGTGTCCTACGTGTGATCTTTGTTTTTTTGGGTGTGTTTTGCCTTTGTTTAATGTGTGCTGTGTGTCTTTTGCGTGGGTGAATGTGATTTCCGTGTGATTGTGTTTGAGTGGATTTGTGTGCGTTTGTTTGTTATGTGTGTGATGTCAGATGTGTTGTCTGTGTTTGGTTGTGCTTGTTTAGTGTTCCTCGTTGTGTGTGCTGTGTATACTCTCTCTAATGTGGTTTCTGTGTCTTGTGGGCTATTATGTGCTTTGTTGTGTCTGCTGTGTGTCCTGTGACTTTTGTTTTGTTACTGTATGGGTTTTGTGCACGTGTGCTTTACGTAGTGCTTTCCTGGATGGATACGTGCGTGGGGTGTCTGTGTGTGACTGTGCACTTGGTGTGTCGTGTGTGACGTGTGCGCTACGGGCTGTGATGTGTAGCATGTGAAATGTGTATTTTGTGTGTCTGTTGGGTTTGTTGTGTGTCTGGGGTGCTGCCAGAGTTGTTGGTCTATGGTAGTGATTAGTGGTGTTTGTTTTGTGTTTCTGTGTGTATTCTGTTTTGCCATGTGGTGTGCCATGTGTTCTTGAGTGTTTTGTGTTGTGTTGTATGTGATCTGTGCGTCTTGTTTGTTTTCTGTGTGTTGTGTACGAAATGTGCGTGGTATGGGTTATTTACAGCTTGTTGATCGCCTTGTGCTCTGCGTTTTGATCTGGGTCATGTCATGTGTGATATGTGCAGTTTTGAGCTTTGTGTTGTGTGAATTGAGTGGATCCTGTGGTGTATATTTTGCCTTTCGATGAGCTTTCTGTTGGTGGTTGTGTTGTGTGTCTGGTGCGTGGCCTCCTTTGTCACGCTCAGGGTGAAATGTGTCTTTCTCTTTGTTGTGTGTTGTGTTACGTACTGTGTTCTGGGTTGTGTGTGCTGTGTACATGCTTTCCTGTGTGTTACGTATGGGGAAGGTGTTGGGTTGTCTGGGTATTTTGGGCATTGTGTGTGATGTTAATTGTGTGGTGTGTGTGATGTGCGTGTGTGCTTATTGTGTGTGTGATGTGTGTATTGGGTTGTGTTGACAGTGTGTGGTTCTGAGTGTGCTCTATATGGTATGCTTGTGGTTGTGTGTGTTATGTGTCGTGTGTTGAGTGCATGTCGTGTGCGTTCCTGGCGGTTGTGGGTGATTCTGTATGAGTTGCGGGTGTTTTGTGTGTGTGACTGTGATTTGTGTGTGGCTGTGTTAGAGAGGTTGTGTGTGTGTTTGGCGGCTTGAGCTATGCGCATGAGGGGAGACATGTTGACTGTGTGGTTGTGCTTGCTTTGGGTGTCTCATGGAGTGTGCAGTATGTACCTGTGCAAAGACTTTCATGTGTATTGTGAGCAGTTTTGTGCCTTTGAGTATGTGCTGTGTCTCGGGTCTGTTGTGTGCTTCTGTGTTGTGCTCCTGTGTGAGGATATATGTGTGGTGTGTCTGCTTGGTTGTGTGTGTTGCGTGTAATGCACCAAGTGTGTCCTACGTGTGATCTTTGTTTTTTTGGGTGTGTTTTGCCTTTGTTTAATGTGTGCTGTGTGTCTTTTGCGTGGGTGAATGTGATTTCCGTGTGATTGTGTTTGAGTGGATTTGTGTGCGTTTGTTTGTTATGTGTGTGATGTCAGATGTGTTGTCTGTGTTTGGTTGTGCTTGTTTAGTGTTCCTCGTTGTGTGTGCTGTGTATACTCTCTCAAATGTGGTTTCTGTGTCTTGTGGGCTATTATGTGCTTTGTTGTGTCTGCTGTGTGTCCTGTGACTTTTGTTTTGTTACTGTATGGGTTTTGTGCACGTGTGCTTTGCGTACTGCTTTCCAAGCTGGATACGTGCGTGGGGTGTCTGTGTGTGACTGTGCACGTGGTGTGTCGTGTGTGACATGTGCGCTATGGGCTGTGATGTGTAGCGTGTGAAATGTGTGTTTTGTGTGTCTGTCGGGTTTTTTGTGTGTCTGGGGTCTGCCAGATTTGTTGGTCTATGGTAGTGATTTGTGGTGTTTGTTTTGTGTTTCTGTGTGTATTCTGTTGTGCCATGCGCTGTGCCATGTGTTCTTGAGTGTTTTGTGTTGTGTTGTATGTGATCTGTGCGTCTTGTTTGTTTTCTGTGTGTTGTGTACGGAATGTGCGTAGTATGGGTTACTTACTGCTTGTTGATCGCCTTGTGCTCTGCGTTTTGATCTGGGGCATGTTATGTGTGATATGTGCAGGTTTGATCTTTGTGTTGTGTGAATTGGGTGGATCCTGTGGTGTTGTATATTTTGCCTTTCGATGAGCTTTCTGTTGGTGGTTGTGTTGTGTGTCTGGTGCGTGGCCTCCTTTGTCACGCTCAGGGTGAAATGTGTCTTTCTCTGTGTTGTGTGTTGTGTTACGTACTGTGTTCTGGGTTGTGTGTGCTGTGTACATGCTTTCCTGTGTGTTACGTATGGGGAAGGTGTTGGTTGGTCTGGGTATTTTGGGCATTGTGTGTGATGTTAATTGTGTGGTGTGTGTGATGTGCTTGTGTGCTTATTGTGTGTGTGTTGTGTGTATTGGGTTGTGCTGACAGTGTGTGGTTCTGAGTGTGCTCTATATGGTATGTTTGTGGTTGTGTGTGTTATGTGTCATGTGTTGAGTGCATGTCGTGTGCGTTCTTGGCGGTTGTGGGTGGTTCTGTATGTGCTGTGGGTGTTTTGTGTGTGTGACTGTGATTTGTGTGTGGCTGTGTTAGAGAGGTTGTGTGTGTGTTTGGCGGCTTGAGCTATGCGTATGAGGGGAGACATGTTGACTGTGTGGTTGTGCTTGCTTTGGGTGTCTCATGGAGGGTGCAGTATGTACCTGTGCAAAGACTTTCATGTGTATTGTGAGCAGTTTTGTGCCTTGAAGTATGTGCTGTGAGTCTTGGGTCTGTTGTGTGCTTCTGTGTTGTGCTCCTGTGTGAGGATATATGTGTGGTGTCTGCTTGGTTGTGTGTGTTGCGTGTAATGCACCAAGTGTGTGCTAAGTGTGATCTTTGTTTTTTTGTGTGTGTTTTGCCTTTGTTTAATGTGTGCTGTGTGTCTTTTGCGTGGGTGAATGTGATTTCCGTGTGATTGTGTTTGAGTGGATTTGTGTGCGTTTGTTTGTTAAGTGTGTGATGTGAGATGTGTTGTCTGTGTGTGGTTGTGCTTGTTTAGTGTGCCTCGTTGTTTGTGCTCTGTATACTCTCTCAAATGTGGTTTCTGTGTCTTGTGAGCTATTATGTGCTTTGTTGTGTCTGCTGTGTGTCCTGTGACTTTTGTTTTGTTACTGTATGGGTTTTGTGCACGTGTGCTTTGCATAGTGCTTTCCTGGGTGGATACGTGCGTGGGGTGTCTGTGTGAGACTGTGCACGTGGTGTGTCGTGTGTGACGTGTGCGCTACGGGCTGTGATGTGTAGCGTGTGAAATGTGTGTTTTGTGTGTCTGTCGGGTTTGTTGTGTCTGGGGTGCTGCCAGAGTTGTTGGTCTATGGTAGTGATTTGTGGTGTTTGTTTAGTGTTTCTGTGTGTATTCTGTTGTGCCATGTGTTGTGCCATGTGTTCTTGAGTGTTTTGTGTTGTGTTGTATGTGATCTGTGCGTCTTGTTTGTTTTCTGTGTGTTGTGTACGAAATGTGCATAGTATGGGTTATTTACTGCTTGTTGATCGCCTTGTGCTCTGCGTTTTGATCTGGGGCATGTTATGTGTGATATGTGCAGTTTTGAGCTTTGTGTTGTGTGAATTGAGTGGATCCTGTGGTGTTGTATATTTTGCCTTTCGATGAGCTTTCTGTTGGTGGTTGTGTTGTGTGTCTGGTGCGTGGCCTCCTTTGTCACGCTCAGGGTGAAATGTGTCTTTCTCTGTGTTGTTTGTTGTGTTACGTACTGTGTTCTGGGTTGTGTGTGCTGTGTACATGCTTTCCTGTGTGTTACGAATGGGGAAGGTGTTGGGTGGTCTGGGTATTTTGGGCATTGTGTGTGATGGTAACTGTGTGGTGTGTGTGATGTGCGTGTGTGCTTATTGAGTGTGTGTTGTGTGTATTGGGTTGTGCTGACAGTGTGTGGTTCTGAGTGTGCTCTATATGGTATGTTTGTGGTTGTGTGTGTTATGTGTCGTGTGTTGAATGCATGTCGTGTGCGTTCTTGGCGGTTGTGGGTGGTTCTGTATGAGTTGGGGGTGTTTTGTGTGTGTGACTGATTTGTGTGTGGCTGTGTTAGGTTGTGTGTGTGTTTGGCGGCTTGAGCTATGCGCATAAGGGGAGACATGTTGACTGTGTGGTTGTGCTTGCTTTGGGTGTCTCATGGAGTGTGCAGTATGTACCTGTGCAAAGACTTTCATGTGTATTGTGAGCAGTTTTGTGCCTTGAAGTATGTGCTGTGAGTGTCCGGTCTGTTGTGTGCTTCTGTGTTGTGCTCCTGTGTGAGGATATATGTGTGGTGTGTCTGCTTGGTTGTGTGTGTTGCGTGTAATGCACCGTGTGTCCTACGTGTGATCTTTGTTTTTTTGGGTGTGTTTTGCCTTTGTTTAATGTGTGCTGTGTGTCTTTTGCGTGGGTGAATGTGATTTCCGTGTGATTGTGTTTGAGTGGATTTGTGTGCGTTTGTTTGTTATGTGTGTGATGTCAGATGTGTTGTCTGTGTTTGGTTGTGCTTGTTTAGTGTTCCTCGTTGTGTGTGCTGTGTATACTCTCTCTAATGTGGTTTCCGTGTCTTGTGGGCTATTATGTGCTTTGTTGTGTCTGCTGTGTGTCCTGTGACTTTTGTTTTGTTACTGTATGGGTTTTGTGCACTTGTGCTTTACGTAGTGCTTTCCTGGATGGATACGTGCGTGGGGTGTCTGTGTGTGACTGTGCACTTGGTGTGTCGTGTGTGACGTGTGCGCTACGGGCTGTGATGTGTAGCATGTGAAATGTGTATTTTGTGTGTCTGTTGGGTTTGTTGTGTGTCTGGGGTGCTGCCAGAGTTGTTGGTCTATGGTAGTGATTAGTGGTGTTTGTTTTGTGTTTCTGTGTGTATTCTGTTTTGCCATGTGGTGTGCCATGTGTTCTTGAGTGTTTTGTGTTGTGTTGTATGTGATCTGTGCGTCTTGTTTGTTTTCTGTGTGTTGTGTACGAAATGTGCGTGGTATGGGTTATTTACAGCTTGTTGATCGCCTTGTGCTCTGCGTTTTGATCTGGGTCATGTCATGTGTGATATGTGCAGTTTTGAGCTTTGTGTTGTGTGAATTGAGTGGATCCTGTGGTGTTGTATATTTTGCCTTTCGATGAGCTTTCTGTTGGTGGTTGTGTTGTGTGTCTGGTGCGTGGCCTCCTTTGTCACGCTCAGGGTGAAATGTGTCTTTCTCTTTGTTGTGTGTTGTGTTACGTACTGTGTTCTGGGTTGTGTGTGCTGTGTACATGCTTTCCTGTGTGTTACGTATGGGGAAGGTGTTGGGTTGTCTGGGTATTTTGGGCATTGTGTGTGATGTTAATTGTGTGGTGTGTGTGATGTGCGTGTGTGCTTATTGTGTGTGTGATGTGTGTATTGGGTTGTGTTGACAGTGTGTGGTTCTGAGTGTGCTCTATATGGTATGCTTGTGGTTGTGTGTGTTATGTGTCGTGTGTTGAGTGCATGTCGTGTGCGTTCCTGGCGGTTGTGGGTGATTCTGTATGAGTTGCGGGTGTTTTGTGTGTGTGACTGTGATTTGTGTGTGGCTGTGTTAGAGAGGTTGTGTGTGTGTTTGGCGGCTTGAGCTATGCGCATGAGGGGAGACATGTTGACTGTGTGGTTGTGCTTGCTTTGGGTGTCTCATGGAGTGTGCAGTATGTACCTGTGCAAAGACTTTCATGTGTATTGTGAGCAGTTTTGTGCCTTTGAGTATGTGCTGTGTCTCGGGTCTGTTGTGTGCTTCTGTGTTGTGCTCCTGTGTGAGGATATATGTGTGGTGTGTCTGCTTGGTTGTGTGTGTTGCGTGTAATGCACCAAGTGTGTCCTACGTGTGATCTTTGTTTTTTTGGGTGTGTTTTGCCTTTGTTTAATGTGTGCTGTGTGTCTTTTGCGTGGGTGAATGTGATTTCCGTGTGATTGTGTTTGAGTGGATTTGTGTGCGTTTGTTTGTTATGTGTGTGATGTCAGATGTGTTGTCTGTGTTTGGTTGTGCTTGTTTAGTGTTCCTCGTTCTGTGTGCTGTGCATACTCTCTCAAATGTGGTTTCTGTGTCTTGTGGGCTATTATGTGCTTTGTTGTGTCTGCTGTGTGTCCTGTGACTTTTGTTTTGTTACTGTATGGGTTTTGTGCACGTGTGCTTTGCGTACTGCTTTCCAAGCTGGATACGTGCGTGGGGTGTCTGTGTGTGACTGTGCACGTGGTGTGTCGTGTGTGACATGTGCGCTATGGGCTGTGATGTGTAGCGTGTGAAATGTGTGTTTTGTGTGTCTGTCGGGTTTTTTGTGTGTCTGGGGTCTGCCAGATTTGTTGGTCTATGGTAGTGATTTGTGGTGTTTGTTTTGTGTCTCTGTGTGTATTCTGTTGTGCCATGCGCTGTGCCATGTGTTCTTGAGTGTTTTGTGTTGTGTTGTATGTGATCTGTGCGTCTTGTTTGTTTTCTGTGTGTTGTGTACGGAATGTGCGTAGTATGGGTTACTTACTGCTTGTTGATCGCCTTGTGCTCTGCGTTTTGATCTGGGGCATGTTATGTGTGATATGTGCATGTTTGATCTTTGTGTTGTGTGAATTGGGTGGATCCTGTGGTGTTGTATATTTTGCCTTTCGATGAGCTTTCTGTTGGTGGTTGTGTTGTGTGTCTGGTGCGTGGCCTCCTTTGTCACGCTCAGGGTGAAATGTGTCTTTCTCTGTGTTGTGTGTTGTGTTACGTACTGTGTTCTGGGTTGTGTGTGCTGTGTACATGCTTTCCTGTGTGTTACGTATGGGGAAGGTGTTGGTTGGTCTGGGTATTTTGGGCATTGTGTGTGATGTTAATTGTGTGGTGTGTGTGATGTGCTTGTGTGCTTATTGTGTGTGTGTTGTGTGTATTGGGTTGTGCCGACAGTGTGTGGTTCTGAGTGTGCTCTATATGGTATGCTTTTGGTTGTGTGTGTTATGTGTCATGCGTTGAGTGCATGTCGTGTGCGTTCTTGGCGGTTGTGGGTGGTTCTGTATGTGCTGTGGGTGTTTTGTGTGTGTGACTGATATTTGTGTGTGGCTGTGTTAGAGAAGTTGTGTGTGTGTTTGGCGGCTTGAGCTATGCGCATGAGGGGAGACA
Source organism: Manis pentadactyla (assembly GCF_030020395.1). Classification (NCBI taxonomy): domain Eukaryota; kingdom Metazoa; phylum Chordata; class Mammalia; order Pholidota; family Manidae; genus Manis; species Manis pentadactyla. The sequence continues at coordinate 39,645,164 of NC_080019.1, forward strand.
TGTTGACTGTGTGGTTGTGCTTGCTTTGGGTGTCTCATGGAGTGTGCAGTATGTACCTGTGCAAAGACTTTCATGTGTATTGTGAGCAGTTTTGTGCCTTTGAGTATGTGCTGTGAGTCCCGGGTCTGTTGTGTGCTTCTGTGTTGTGCTCCTGTGTGAGGATATATGTGTGGTGTGTCTGCTTGGTTGTGTGTGTTGCGTGTAATGCACCAAGTGTGTCCTATGTGTGATCATTGTTTTTTTGGGTGTGTTTTGCCTTGGTTTAATGTGTGCTGTGTGTCTTGCGTGGGTGATTGTGATTTCCGTGTGATTGTGTTTGAGTGGATTTGTGTGCGTTTGTTTGTTAAGTGTGTGATGTGAGATGTGTTGTCTGTGTGTGGTTGTGCTTGTTTAGTGTGTCTCGTTGTGTGTGCTCTGTATACTCTCTCAAATGTGGTTTCTGTGTCTTGTGGGCTATTATGTGCTTTGTTGTGTCTGCTGTGTGTCCTGTGACTTTTGTTTTGTTACTGTATGGGTTTTGTGCACGTGTGCTTTACGTAGTGCTTTCCTGGGTGGAGACGTGCGTGGGGTGTCTGTGTGTGACTGTGCACGTGGTGTGTCGTGTGTGACGTGTGCGCTACGGGCTGTGATGTGTAGCGTGTGAAATGTGTGTTTTGTGTGTCTGTCGGGTTTGTTGTGTGTCTGGGGTGCTGCCAGAGTTGGTCTATGGTAGTGATTTGTGGTGTTTGTTTGTGTTTCTGTGTGTATTCTGTGGTGCCATGCGGTGTGCCATGTGTTCTTGAGTGTTTTGTGTTGTGTTGTAAGTGATCTGTGCGTCTTGTTTGTTTTCTGTGTGTTGTGTACGAAATGTGCGTGGTATGGGTTATTTACAGCTTGTTGATCGCCTTGTGCTCTGCGTTTTGATCTGGGTCATGTCATGTGTGATATGTGCAGTTTTGAGCTTTGTGTTGTGTGAATTGAGTGGATCCTGTGGTGTTGTATATTTTGCCTTTCGATGAGCTTTCTGTTGGTGGTTGTGTTGTGTGTCTGGTGCGTGGCCTCCTTTGTCACGCTCAGGGTGAAATGTGTCTTTCTCTGTGTTGTGTGTTGTGTTACGTACTGTGTTCTGGGTTGTGTGTGCCTTGTACATGCATTATGTGTGTTACTAATGGGAAGGTGTTGGGCGGTCTGGGTATTTTGGGCATTGTGTGTGATGTTAATTGTGTGGTGTGTGTGATGTGCGTGTGTGCTTATTGTGTGTGTGTTGTGTGTATTGGGTTGTGTTGACAGTGTGTGGTTCTGAGTGTGCTCTATATGGTATGCTTGTGGTTGTGTGTGTTATGTGTCGTGTGTTGAGTGCATGTCGTGTGCGTTCTTGGCGGTTGTGGGTGGTTCTGTATGTGCTGTGGGTGTTTTGTGTGTGTGACTGTGATTTGTGTGTGGCTGTGTTAGAGAGGTTGTGTGTGTGTTTGGCGGCTTGAGCTATGCGCATGAGGGGAGACATGTTGACTGTGTGATTCTGCTTGCTTTGGGTGTCTCATGGAGTGTGCAGTATGTACCTGTGCAAAGTCTTTCATGTGTATTGTGAGCAGTTTTGTGCCTTGAAGTATGTGCTGTGAGTCTCGGGTCTGTTGTGTGCTTCTGTGCTGTGCTCCTGTGTGAGGATATATGTGTTGTGTCTGCTTGGTTGTGTGTGTTGCGTGTAATGCACCAAGTGTGTGCTAAGTGTGATCTTTGTTTTTTTGTGTGTGTTTTGCCTTGGTTTTATGTGTGCTGTGTGTCTTTTGCGTGGGTGAATGTGATTTCCGTGTGATTGTGTTTGAGTGGATTTGTGTGCGTTTGTTTGTTAAGTGTGTGATGTGAGATGTGTTGTCTGTGTGTGGTTGTGCTTGTTTAGTGTGCCTCGTTGTGTGTGCTCTGTATACTCTCTCAAATGTGGTTTCTGTGTCTTGTGAGCTATTATGTGCTTTGTTGTGTCTGCTGTGTGTCCTGTGACTTTTGTTTTGTTACTGTATGGGTTTTGTGCACGTGTGCTTTGCATAGTGCTTTCCTGGGTGGATACGTGCGTGGGGTGTCTGTGTGAGACTGTGCACGTGGTGTGTCGTGTGTGACGTGTGCGCTACGGGCTGTGATGTGTAGCGTGTGAAATGTGTGTTTTGTGTGTCTGTCGGGTTTGTTGTGTCTGGGGTGCTGACAGAGTTGTTGGTCTATGGTAGTGATTTGTGGTGTTTGTTTAGTGTTTCTGTGTGTATTCTGTTGTGCCATGTGTTGTGCCATGTGTTCTTGAGTGTTTTGTGTTGTGTTGTATGTGATCTGTGCGTCTTGTTTGTTTTCTGTGTGTTGTGTACGAAATGTGCATAGTATGGGTTATTTACTGCTTGTTGATCGCCTTGTGCTCTGCGTTTGGATCTGGGGCATGTTATGTGTGATATGTGCAGTTTTGAGCTTTGTGTTGTGTGAATTGAGTGGATCCTGTGGTGTTGTATATTTTGCCTTTCGATGAGCTTTCTGTTGGTGGTTGTGTTGTGTGTCTGGTGCGTGGCCTCCTTTGTCACGCTCAGGGTGAAATGTGTCTTTCTCTGTGTTGTTTGTTGTGTTACGTACTGTGTTCTGGGTTGTGTGTGCTGTGTACATGCTTTCCTGTGTGTTACGAATGGGGAAGGTGTTGGGTGGTCTGGGTATTTTGGGCATTGTGTGTGATGTTAACTGTGTGGTGTGTGTGATGTGCGTGTGTGCTTATTGAGTGTGTGTTGTGTGTATTGGGTTGTGCTGACAGTGTGTGGTTCTGAGTGTGCTCTATATGGTATGTTTGTGGTTGTGTGTGTTATGTGTCATGTGTTGAATGCATGTCGTGTGCGTTCTTGGCGGTTGTGGGTGGTTCTGTATGAGTTGGGGGTGTTTTGTGTGTGTGACTGATTTGTGTGTGGCTGTGTTAGGTTGTGTGTGTGTTTGGCGGCTTGAGCTATGCGCATAAGGGGAGACATGTTGACTGTGTGGTTGTGCTTGCTTTGGGTGTCTCATGGAGTGTGCAGTATGTACCTGTGCAAAGACTTTCATGTGTATTGTGAGCAGTTTTGTGCCTTGAAGTATGTGCTGTGAGTGTCCGGTCTGTTGTGTGCTTCTGTGTTGTGCTCCTGTGTGAGGATATATGTGTGGTGTGTCTGCTTGGTTGTGTGTGTTGCGTGTAATGCACCGTGTGTCCTACGTGTGATCTTTGTTTTTTTGGGTGTGTTTTGCCTTTGTTTAATGTGTGCTGTGTGTCTTTTGCGTGGGTGAATGTGATTTCCGTGTGATTGTGTTTGAGTGGATTTGTGTGCGTTTGTTTGTTATGTGTGTGATGTCAGATGTGTTGTCTGTGTTTGGTTGTGCTTGTTTAGTGTTCCTCGTTGTGTGTGCTGTGTATACTCTCTCTAATGTGGTTTCTGTGTCTTGTGGGCTATTATGTGCTTTGTTGTGTCTGCTGTGTGTCCTGTGACTTTTGTTTTGTTACTGTATGGGTTTTGTGCACTTGTGCTTTACGTAGTGCTTTCCTGGATGGATACGTGCGTGGGGTGTCTGTGTGTGACTGTGCACGTGGTGTGTCGTGTGTGACGTGTGCGCTACGGGCTGTGATGTGTAGCATGTGAAATGTGTATTTTGTGTGTCTGTTGGGTTTGTTGTGTGTCTGGGGTGCTGCCAGAGTTGTTGGTCTATGGTAGTGATTAGTGGTGTTTGTTTTGTGTTTCTGTGTGTATTCTGTTTTGCCATTTGGTGTGCCATGTGTTCTTGAGTGTTTTGTGTTGTGTTGTATGTGATCTGTGCGTCTTGTTTGTTTTCTGTGTGTTGTGTACGAAATGTGCGTGGTATGGGTTATTTATAGCTTGTTGATCGCCTTGTGCTCTGCGTTTTGATCTGGGTCATGTCATGTGTGATATGTGCAGTTTTGAGCTTTGTGTTGTGTGAATTGAGTGGATCCTGTGGTGTTGTATATTTTGCCTTTCGATGAGCTTTCTGTTGGTGGTTGTGTTGTGTGTCTGGTGCGTGGCCTCCTTTGTCACGCTCAGGGTGAAATGTGTCTTTCTCTTTGTTGTGTGTTGTGTTACGTACTGTGTTCTGGGTTGTGTGTGCTGTGTACATGCTTTCCTGTGTGTTACGTATGGGGAAGGTGTTGGGTTGTCTGGGTATTTTGGGCATTGTGTGTGATGTTAATTGTGTGGTGTGTGTGATGTGCGTGTGTGCTTATTGTGTGTGTGATGTGTGTATTGGGTTGTGTTGACAGTGTGTGGTTCTGAGTGTGCTCTATATGGTATGCTTGTGGTTGTGTGTGTTATGTGTCGTGTGTTGAGTGCATGTCGTGTGCGTTCCTGGCGGTTGTGGGTGGTTCTGTATGAGTTGCGGGTGTTTTGTGTGTGTGACTGTGATTTGTGTGTGGCTGTGTTAGAGAGGTTGTGTGTGTGTTTGGCGGCTTGAGCTATGCGCATGAGGGGAGACATGTTGACTGTGTGGTTGTGCTTGCTTTGGGTGTCTCATGGAGTGTGCAGTATGTACCTGTGCAAAGACTTTCATGTGTATTGTGAGCAGTTTTGTGCCTTTGAGTATGTGCTGTGTCTCGGGTCTGTTGTGTGCTTCTGTGTTGTGCTCCTGTGTGAGGATATATGTGTGGTGTGTCTGCTTGGTTGTGTGTGTTGCGTGTAATGCACCAAGTGTGTCCTACGTGTGATCTTTGTTTTTTTGGGTGTGTTTTGCCTTTGTTTAATGTGTGCTGTGTGTCTTTTGCGTGGGTGAATGTGATTTCCGTGTGATTGTGTTTGAGTGGATTTGTGTGCGTTTGTTTGTTATGTGTGTGATGTCAGATGTGTTGTCTGTGTTTGGTTGTGCTTGTTTAGTGTTCCTCGTTCTGTGTGCTGTGCATACTCTCTCAAATGTGGTTTCTGTGTCTTGTGGGCTATTATGTGCTTTGTTGTGTCTGCTGTGTGTCCTGTGACTTTTGTTTTGTTACTGTATGGGTTTTGTGCACGTGTGCTTTGCGTACTGCTTTCCAAGCTGGATACGTGCGTGGGGTGTCTGTGTGTGACTGTGCACGTGGTGTGTCGTGTGTGACATGTGCGCTATGGGCTGTGATGTGTAGCGTGTGAAATGTGTGTTTTGTGTGTCTGTCGGGTTTTTTGTGTGTCTGGGGTCTGCCAGATTTGTTGGTCTATGGTAGTGATTTGTGGTGTTTGTTTTGTGTTTCTGTGTGTATTCTGTTGTGCCATGCGCTGTGCCATGTGTTCTTGAGTGTTTTGTGTTGTGTTGTATGTGATCTGTGCGTCTTGTTTGTTTTCTGTGTGTTGTGTACGGAATGTGCGTAGTATGGGTTACTTACTGCTTGTTGATCGCCTTGTGCTCTGCGTTTTGATCTGGGGCATGTTATGTGTGATATGTGCAGGTTTGATCTTTGTGTTGTGTGAATTGGGTGGATCCTGTGGTGTTGTATATTTTGCCTTTCGATGAGCTTTCTGTTGGTGGTTGTGTTGTGTGTCTGGTGCGTGGCCTCCTTTGTCACGCTCAGGGTGAAATGTGTCTTTCTCTGTGTTGTGTGTTGTGTTACGTACTGTGTTCTGGGTTGTGTGTGCTGTGTACATGCTTTCCTGTGTGTTACGTATGGGGAAGGTGTTGGTTGGTCTGGGTATTTTGGGCATTGTGTGTGATGTTAATTGTGTGGTGTGTGTGATGTGCTTGTGTGCTTATTGTGTGTGTGTTGTGTGTATTGGGTTGTGCCGACAGTGTGTGGTTCTGAGTGTGCTCTATATGGTATGCTTTTGGTTGTGTGTGTTATGTGTCATGCGTTGAGTGCATGTCGTGTGCGTTCTTGGCGGTTGTGGGTGGTTCTGTATGTGCTGTGGGTGTTTTGTGTGTGTGACTGATATTTGTGTGTGGCTGTGTTAGAGAAGTTGTGTGTGTGTTTGGCGGCTTGAGCTATGCGCATGAGGGGAGACATGTTGACTGTGTGGTTGTGCTTGCTTTGGGTGTCTCATGGAGTGTGCAGTATGTACCTGTGCAAAGACTTTCATGTGTATTGTGAGCAGTTTTGTGCCTTTGAGTATGTGCTGTGAGTCCCGGGTCTGTTGTGTGCTTCTGTGTTGTGCTCCTGTGTGAGGATATATGTGTGGTGTGTCTGCTTGGTTGTGTGTGTTGCGTGTAATGCACCAAGTGTGTCCTATGTGTGATCATTGTTTTTTTGGGTGTGTTTTGCCTTGGTTTAATGTGTGCTGTGTGTCTTGCGTGGGTGATTGTGATTTCCGTGTGATTGTGTTTGAGTGGATTTGTGTGCGTTTGTTTGTTAAGTGTGTGATGTGAGATGTGTTGTCTGTGTGTGGTTGTGCTTGTTTAGTGTGTCTCGTTGTGTGTGCTCTGTATACTCTCTCAAATGTGGTTTCTGTGTCTTGTGGGCTATTATGTGCTTTGTTGTGTCTGCTGTGTGTCCTGTGACTTTTGTTTTGTTACTGTATGGGTTTTGTGCACGTGTGCTTTACGTAGTGCTTTCCTGGGTGGAGACGTGCGTGGGGTGTCTGTGTGTGACTGTGCACGTGGTGTGTCGTGTGTGACGTGTGCGCTACGGGCTGTGATGTGTAGCGTGTGAAATGTGTGTTTTGTGTGTCTGTCGGGTTTGTTGTGTGTCTGGGGTGCTGCCAGAGTTGGTCTATGGTAGTGATTTGTGGTGTTTGTTTGTGTTTCTGTGTGTATTCTGTGGTGCCATGCGGTGTGCCATGTGTTCTTGAGTGTTTTGTGTTGTGTTGTAAGTGATCTGTGCGTCTTGTTTGTTTTCTGTGTGTTGTGTACGAAATGTGCGTGGTATGGGTTATTTACAGCTTGTTGATCGCCTTGTGCTCTGCGTTTTGATCTGGGTCATGTCATGTGTGATATGTGCAGTTTTGAGCTTTGTGTTGTGTGAATTGAGTGGATCCTGTGGTGTTGTATATTTTGCCTTTCGATGAGCTTTCTGTTGGTGGTTGTGTTGTGTGTCTCGTGCGTGGCCTCCTTTGTCACGCTCAGGGTGAAATGTGTCTTTCTCTGTGTTGTGTGTTGTGTTACGTACTGTGTTCTGGGTTGTGTGTGCCTTGTACATGCATTATGTGTGTTACTAATGGGAAGGTGTTGGGCGGTCTGGGTATTTTGGGCATTGTGTGTGATGTTAATTGTGTGGTGTGTGTGATGTGCGTGTGTGCTTATTGTGTGTGTGTTGTGTGTATTGGGTTGTGTTGACAGTGTGTGGTTCTGAGTGTGCTCTATATGGTATGCTTGTGGTTGTGTGTGTTATGTGTCGTGTGTTGAGTGCATGTCGTGTGCGTTCTTGGCGGTTGTGGGTGGTTCTGTATGTGCTGTGGGTGTTTTGTGTGTGTGACTGTGATTTGTGTGTGGCTGTGTTAGAGAGGTTGTGTGTGTGTTTGGCGGCTTGAGCTATGCGCATGAGGGGAGACATGTTGACTGTGTGATTCTGCTTGCTTTGGGTGTCTCATGGAGTGTGCAGTATGTACCTGTGCAAAGACTTTCATGTGTATTGTGAGCAGTTTTGTGCCTTGAAGTATGTGCTGTGAGTCTCGGGTCTGTTGTGTGCTTCTGTGCTGTGCTCCTGTGTGAGGATATATGTGTTGTGTCTGCTTGGTTGTGTGTGTTGCGTGTAATGCACCAAGTGTGTGCTAAGTGTGATCTTTGTTTTTTTGTGTGTGTTTTGCCTTGGTTTTATGTGTGCTGTGTGTCTTTTGCGTGGGTGAATGTGATTTCCGTGTGATTGTGTTTGAGTGGATTTGTGTGCGTTTGTTTGTTAAGTGTGTGATGTGAGATGTGTTGTCTGTGTGTGGTTGTGCTTGTTTAGTGTGCCTCGTTGTGTGTGCTCTGTATACTCTCTCAAATGTGGTTTCTGTGTCTTGTGAGCTATTATGTGCTTTGTTGTGTCTGCTGTGTGTCCTGTGACTTTTGTTTTGTTACTGTATGGGTTTTGTGCACGTGTGCTTTGCATAGTGCTTTCCTGGGTGGATACGTGCGTGGGGTGTCTGTGTGAGACTGTGCACGTGGTGTGTCGTGTGTGACGTGTGCGCTACGGGCTGTGATGTGTAGCGTGTGAAATGTGTGTTTTGTGTGTCTGTCGGGTTTGTTGTGTCTGGGGTGCTGACAGAGTTGTTGGTCTATGGTAGTGATTTGTGGTGTTTGTTTAGTGTTTCTGTGTGTATTCTGTTGTGCCATGTGTTGTGCCATGTGTTCTTGAGTGTTTTGTGTTGTGTTGTATGTGATCTGTGCGTCTTGTTTGTTTTCTGTGTGTTGTGTACGAAATGTGCATAGTATGGGTTATTTACTGCTTGTTGATCGCCTTGTGCTCTGCGTTTGGATCTGGGGCATGTTATGTGTGATATGTGCAGTTTTGAGCTTTGTGTTGTGTGAATTGAGTGGATCCTGTGGTGTTGTATATTTTGCCTTTCGATGAGCTTTCTGTTGGTGGTTGTGTTGTGTGTCTGGTGCGTGGCCTCCTTTGTCACGCTCAGGGTGAAATGTGTCTTTCTCTGTGTTGTTTGTTGTGTTACGTACTGTGTTCTGGGTTGTGTGTGCTGTGTACATGCTTTCCTGTGTGTTACGAATGGGGAAGGTGTTGGGTGGTCTGGGTATTTTGGGCATTGTGTGTGATGTTAACTGTGTGGTGTGTGTGATGTGCGTGTGTGCTTATTGAGTGTGTGTTGTGTGTATTGGGTTGTGCTGACAGTGTGTGGTTCTGAGTGTGCTCTATATGGTATGTTTGTGGTTGTGTGTGTTATGTGTCATGTGTTGAATGCATGTCGTGTGCGTTCTTGGCGGTTGTGGGTGGTTCTGTATGAGTTGGGGGTGTTTTGTGTGTGTGACTGATTTGTGTGTGGCTGTGTTAGGTTGTGTGTGTGTTTGGCGGCTTGAGCTATGCGCATAAGGGGAGACATGTTGACTGTGTGGTTGTGCTTGCTTTGGGTGTCTCATGGAGTGTGCAGTATGTACCTGTGCAAAGACTTTCATGTGTATTGTGAGCAGTTTTGTGCCTTGAAGTATGTGCTGTGAGTGTCCGGTCTGTTGTGTGCTTCTGTGTTGTGCTCCTGTGTGAGGATATATGTGTGGTGTGTCTGCTTGGTTGTGTGTGTTGCGTGTAATGCACCGTGTGTCCTACGTGTGATCTTTGTTTTTTTGGGTGTGTTTTGCCTTTGTTTAATGTGTGCTGTGTGTCTTTTGCGTGGGTGAATGTGATTTCCGTGTGATTGTGTTTGAGTGGATTTGTGTGCGTTTGTTTGTTATGTGTGTGATGTCAGATGTGTTGTCTGTGTTTGGTTGTGCTTGTTTAGTGTTCCTCGTTGTGTGTGCTGTGTATACTCTCTCTAATGTGGTTTCTGTGTCTTGTGGGCTATTATGTGCTTTGTTGTGTCTGCTGTGTGTCCTGTGACTTTTGTTTTGTTACTGTATGGGTTTTGTGCACGTGTGCTTTACGTAGTGCTTTCCTGGATGGATACGTGCGTGGGGTGTCTGTGTGTGACTGTGCACGTGGTGTGTCGTGTGTGACGTGTGCGCTACGGGCTGTGATGTGTAGCATGTGAAATGTGTATTTTGTGTGTCTGTTGGGTTTGTTGTGTGTCTGGGGTGCTGCCAGAGTTGTTGGTCTATGGTAGTGATTAGTGGTGTTTGTTTTGTGTTTCTGTGTGTATTCTGTTTTGCCATTTGGTGTGCCATGTGTTCTTGAGTGTTTTGTGTTGTGTTGTATGTGATCTGTGCGTCTTGTTTGTTTTCTGTGTGTTGTGTACGAAATGTGCGTGGTATGGGTTATTTATAGCTTGTTGATCGCCTTGTGCTCTGCGTTTTGATCTGGGTCATGTCATGTGTGATATGTGCAGTTTTGAGCTTTGTGTTGTGTGAATTGAGTGGATCCTGTGGTGTTGTATATTTTGCCTTTCGATGAGCTTTCTGTTGGTGGTTGTGTTGTGTGTCTGGTGCGTGGCCTCCTTTGTCACGCTCAGGGTGAAATGTGTCTTTCTCTTTGTTGTGTGTTGTGTTACGTACTGTGTTCTGGGTTGTGTGTGCTGTGTACATGCTTTCCTGTGTGTTACGTATGGGGAAGGTGTTGGGTTGTCTGGGTATTTTGGGCATTGTGTGTGATGTTAATTGTGTGGTGTGTGTGATGTGCGTGTGTGCTTATTGTGTGTGTGATGTGTGTATTGGGTTGTGTTGACAGTGTGTGGTTCTGAGTGTGCTCTATATGGTATGCTTGTGGTTGTGTGTGTTATGTGTCGTGTGTTGAGTGCATGTCGTGTGCGTTCCTGGCGGTTGTGGGTGGTTCTGTATGAGTTGCGGGTGTTTTGTGTGTGTGACTGTGATTTGTGTGTGGCTGTGTTAGAGAGGTTGTGTGTGTGTTTGGCGGCTTGAGCTATGCGCATGAGGGGAGACATGTTGACTGTGTGGTTGTGCTTGCTTTGGGTGTCTCATGGAGTGTGCAGTATGTACCTGTGCAAAGACTTTCATGTGTATTGTGAGCAGTTTTGTGCCTTTGAGTATGTGCTGTGTCTCGGGTCTGTTGTGTGCTTCTGTGTTGTGCTCCTGTGTGAGGATATATGTGTGGTGTGTCTGCTTGGTTGTGTGTGTTGCGTGTAATGCACCAAGTGTGTCCTACGTGTGATCTTTGTTTTTTTGGGTGTGTTTTGCCTTTGTTTAATGTGTGCTGTGTGTCTTTTGCGTGGGTGAATGTGATTTCCGTGTGATTGTGTTTGAGTGGATTTGTGTGCGTTTGTTTGTTATGTGTGTGATGTCAGATGTGTTGTCTGTGTTTGGTTGTGCTTGTTTAGTGTTCCTCGTTCTGTGTGCTGTGCATACTCTCTCAAATGTGGTTTCTGTGTCTTGTGGGCTATTATGTGCTTTGTTGTGTCTGCTGTGTGTCCTGTGACTTTTGTTTTGTTACTGTATGGGTTTTGTGCACGTGTGCTTTGCGTACTGCTTTCCAAGCTGGATACGTGCGTGGGGTGTCTGTGTGTGACTGTGCACGTGGTGTGTCGTGTGTGACATGTGCGCTATGGGCTGTGATGTGTAGCGTGTGAAATGTGTGTTTTGTGTGTCTGTCGGGTTTTTTGTGTGTCTGGGGTCTGCCAGATTTGTTGGTCTATGGTAGTGATTTGTGGTGTTTGTTTTGTGTTTCTGTGTGTATTCTGTTGTGCCATGCGCTGTGCCATGTGTTCTTGAGTGTTTTGTGTTGTGTTGTATGTGATCTGTGCGTCTTGTTTGTTTTCTGTGTGTTGTGTACGGAATGTGCGTAGTATGGGTTACTTACTGCTTGTTGATCGCCTTGTGCTCTGCGTTTTGATCTGGGGCATGTTATGTGTGATATGTGCAGGTTTGATCTTTGTGTTGTGTGAATTGGGTGGATCCTGTGGTGTTGTATATTTTGCCTTTCGATGAGCTTTCTGTTGGTGGTTGTGTTGTGTGTCTGGTGCGTGGCCTCCTTTGTCACGCTCAGGGTGAAATGTGTCTTTCTCTGTGTTGTGTGTTGTGTTACGTACTGTGTTCTGGGTTGTGTGTGCTGTGTACATGCTTTCCTGTGTGTTACGTATGGGGAAGGTGTTGGTTGGTCTGGGTATTTTGGGCATTGTGTGTGATGTTAATTGTGTGGTGTGTGTGATGTGCTTGTGTGCTTATTGTGTGTGTGTTGTGTGTATTGGGTTGTGCCGACAGTGTGTGGTTCTGAGTGTGCTCTATATGGTATGCTTTTGGTTGTGTGTGTTATGTGTCATGCGTTGAGTGCATGTCGTGTGCGTTATTGGCGGTTGTGGGTGGTTCTGTATGTGCTGTGGGTGTTTTGTGTGTGTGACTGATATTTGTGTGTGGCTGTGTTAGAGAAGTTGTGTGTGTGTTTGGCGGCTTGAGCTATGCGCATGAGGGGAGACATGTTGACTGTGTGGTTGTGCTTGCTTTGGGTGTCTCATGGAGTGTGCAGTATGTACCTGTGCAAAGACTTTCATGTGTATTGTGAGCAGTTTTGTGCCTTTGAGTATGTGCTGTGAGTCCCGGGTCTGTTGTGTGCTTCTGTGTTGTGCTCCTGTGTGAGGATATATGTGTGGTGTGTCTGCTTGGTTGTGTGTGTTGCGTGTAATGCACCAAGTGTGTCCTATGTGTGATCATTGTTTTTTTGGGTGTGTTTTGCCTTGGTTTAATGTGTGCTGTGTGTCTTGCGTGGGTGATTGTGATTTCCGTGTGATTGTGTTTGAGTGGATTTGTGTGCGTTTGTTTGTTAAGTGTGTGATGTGAGATGTGTTGTCTGTGTGTGGTTGTGCTTGTTTAGTGTGTCTCGTTGTGTGTGCTCTGTATACTCTCTCAAATGTGGTTTCTGTGTCTTGTGGGCTATTATGTGCTTTGTTGTGTCTGCTGTGTGTCCTGTGACTTTTGTTTTGTTACTGTATGGGTTTTGTGCACGTGTGCTTTACGTAGTGCTTTCCTGGGTGGAGACGTGCGTGGGGTGTCTGTGTGTGACTGTGCACGTGGTGTGTCGTGTGTGACGTGTGCGCTACGGGCTGTGATGTGTAGCGTGTGAAATGTGTGTTTTGTGTGTCTGTCGGGTTTGTTGTGTGTCTGGGGTGCTGCCAGAGTTGGTCTATGGTAGTGATTTGTGGTGTTTGTTTGTGTTTCTGTGTGTATTCTGTGGTGCCATGCGGTGTGCCATGTGTTCTTGAGTGTTTTGTGTTGTGTTGTAAGTGATCTGTGCGTCTTGTTTGTTTTCTGTGTGTTGTGTACGAAATGTGCGTGGTATGGGTTATTTACAGCTTGTTGATCGCCTTGTGCTCTGCGTTTTGATCTGGGTCATGTCATGTGTGATATGTGCAGTTTTGAGCTTTGTGTTGTGTGAATTGAGTGGATCCTGTGGTGTTGTATATTTTGCCTTTCGATGAGCTTTCTGTTGGTGGTTGTGTTGTGTGTCTGGTGCGTGGCCTCCTTTGTCACGCTCAGGGTGAAATGTGTCTTTCTCTGTGTTGTGTGTTGTGTTACGTACTGTGTTCTGGGTTGTGTGTGCCTTGTACATGCATTATGTGTGTTACTAATGGGAAGGTGTTGGGCGGTCTGGGTATTTTGGGCATTGTGTGTGATGTTAATTGTGTGGTGTGTGTGATGTGCGTGTGTGCTTATTGTGTGTGTGTTGTGTGTATTGGGTTGTGTTGACAGTGTGTGGTTCTGAGTGTGCTCTATATGGTATGCTTGTGGTTGTGTGTGTTATGTGTCGTGTGTTGAGTGCATGTCGTGTGCGTTCTTGGCGGTTGTGGGTGGTTCTGTATGTGCTGTGGGTGTTTTGTGTGTGTGACTGTGATTTGTGTGTGGCTGTGTTAGAGAGGTTGTGTGTGTGTTTGGCGGCTTGAGCTATGCGCATGAGGGGAGACATGTTGACTGTGTGATTCTGCTTGCTTTGGGTGTCTCATGGAGTGTGCAGTATGTACCTGTGCAAAGACTTTCATGTGTATTGTGAGCAGTTTTGTGCCTTGAAGTATGTGCTGTGAGTCTCGGGTCTGTTGTGTGCTTCTGTGCTGTGCTCCTGTGTGAGGATATATGTGTTGTGTCTGCTTGGTTGTGTGTGTTGCGTGTAATGCACCAAGTGTGTGCTAAGTGTGATCTTTGTTTTTTTGTGTGTGTTTTGCCTTGGTTTTATGTGTGCTGTGTGTCTTTTGCGTGGGTGAATGTGATTTCCGTGTGATTGTGTTTGAGTGGATTTGTGTGCGTTTGTTTGTTAAGTGTGTGATGTGAGATGTGTTGTCTGTGTGTGGTTGTGCTTGTTTAGTGTGCCTCGTTGTGTGTGCTCTGTATACTCTCTCAAATGTGGTTTCTGTGTCTTGTGAGCTATTATGTGCTTTGTTGTGTCTGCTGTGTGTCCTGTGACTTTTGTTTTGTTACTGTATGGGTTTTGTGCACGTGTGCTTTGCATAGTGCTTTCCTGGGTGGATACGTGCGTGGGGTGTCTGTGTGAGACTGTGCACGTGGTGTGTCGTGTGTGACGTGTGCGCTACGGGCTGTGATGTGTAGCGTGTGAAATGTGTGTTTTGTGTGTCTGTCGGGTTTGTTGTGTCTGGGGTGCTGACAGAGTTGTTGGTCTATGGTAGTGATTTGTGGTGTTTGTTTAGTGTTTCTGTGTGTATTCTGTTGTGCCATGTGTTGTGCCATGTGTTCTTGAGTGTTTTGTGTTGTGTTGTATGTGATCTGTGCGTCTTGTTTGTTTTCTGTGTGTTGTGTACGAAATGTGCATAGTATGGGTTATTTACTGCTTGTTGATCGCCTTGTGCTCTGCGTTTGGATCTGGGGCATGTTATGTGTGATATGTGCAGTTTTGAGCTTTGTGTTGTGTGAATTGAGTGGATCCTGTGGTGTTGTATATTTTGCCTTTCGATGAGCTTTCTGTTGGTGGTTGTGTTGTGTGTCTGGTGCGTGGCCTCCTTTGTCACGCTCAGGGTGAAATGTGTCTTTCTCTGTGTTGTTTGTTGTGTTACGTACTGTGTTCTGGGTTGTGTGTGCTGTGTACATGCTTTCCTGTGTGTTACGAATGTTGAAGGTGTTGGGTGGTATGGGTATTTTGGGCATTGTGTGTGATGTTAACTGTGTGGTGTGTGTGATGTGCGTGTGTGCTTATTGAGTGTGTGTTGTGTGTATTGGGTTGTGCTGACAGTGTGTGGTTCTGAGTGTGCTCTATATGGTATGTTTGTGGTTGTGTGTGTTATGTGTCATGTGTTGAATGCATGTCGTGTGCGTTCTTGGCGGTTGTGGGTGGTTCTGTATGAGTTGGGGGTGTTTTGTGTGTGTGACTGATTTGTGTGTGGCTGTGTTAGGTTGTGTGTGTGTTTGGCGGCTTGAGCTATGCGCATAAGGGGAGACATGTTGACTGTGTGGTTGTGCTTGCTTTGGGTGTCTCATGGAGTGTGCAGTATGTACCTGTGCAAAGACTTTCATGTGTATTGTGAGCAGTTTTGTGCCTTGAAGTATGTGCTGTGAGTGTCCGGTCTGTTGTGTGCTTCTGTGTTGTGCTCCTGTGTGAGGATATATGTGTGGTGTGTCTGCTTGGTTGTGTGTGTTGCGTGTAATGCACCGTGTGTCCTACGTGTGATCTTTGTTTTTTTGGGTGTGTTTTGCCTTTGTTTAATGTGTGCTGTGTGTCTTTTGCGTGGGTGAATGTGATTTCCGTGTGATTGTGTTTGAGTGGATTTGTGTGCGTTTGTTTGTTATGTGTGTGATGTCAGATGTGTTGTCTGTGTTTGGTTGTGCTTGTTTAGTGTTCCTCGTTGTGTGTGCTGTGTATACTCTCTCTAATGTGGTTTCTGTGTCTTGTGGGCTATTATGTGCTTTGTTGTGTCTGCTGTGTGTCCTGTGACTTTTGTTTTGTTACTGTATGGGTTTTGTGCACTTGTGCTTTACGTAGTGCTTTCCTGGATGGATACGTGCGTGGGGTGTCTGTGTGTGACTGTGCACGTGGTGTGTCGTGTGTGACGTGTGCGCTACGGGCTGTGATGTGTAGCATGTGAAATGTGTATTTTGTGTGTCTGTTGGGTTTGTTGTGTGTCTGGGGTGCTGCCAGAGTTGTTGGTCTATGGTAGTGATTAGTGGTGTTTGTTTTGTGTTTCTGTGTGTATTCTGTTTTGCCATTTGGTGTGCCATGTGTTCTTGAGTGTTTTGTGTTGTGTTGTATGTGATCTGTGCGTCTTGTTTGTTTTCTGTGTGTTGTGTACGAAATGTGCGTGGTATGGGTTATTTATAGCTTGTTGATCGCCTTGTGCTCTGCGTTTTGATCTGGGTCATGTCATGTGTGATATGTGCAGTTTTGAGCTTTGTGTTGTGTGAATTGAGTGGATCCTGTGGTGTTGTATATTTTGCCTTTCGATGAGCTTTCTGTTGGTGGTTGTGTTGTGTGTCTGGTGCGTGGCCTCCTTTGTCACGCTCAGGGTGAAATGTGTCTTTCTCTTTGTTGTGTGTTGTGTTACGTACTGTGTTCTGGGTTGTGTGTGCTGTGTACATGCTTTCCTGTGTGTTACGTATGGGGAAGGTGTTGGGTTGTCTGGGTATTTTGGGCATTGTGTGTGATGTTAATTGTGTGGTGTGTGTGATGTGCGTGTGTGCTTATTGTGTGTGTGATGTGTGTATTGGGTTGTGTTGACAGTGTGTGGTTCTGAGTGTGCTCTATATGGTATGCTTGTGGTTGTGTGTGTTATGTGTCGTGTGTTGAGTGCATGTCGTGTGCGTTCCTGGCGGTTGTGGGTGGTTCTGTATGAGTTGCGGGTGTTTTGTGTGTGTGACTGTGATTTGTGTGTGGCTGTGTTAGAGAGGTTGTGTGTGTGTTTGGCGGCTTGAGCTATGCGCATGAGGGGAGACATGTTGACTGTGTGGTTGTGCTTGCTTTGGGTGTCTCATGGAGTGTGCAGTATGTACCTGTGCAAAGACTTTCATGTGTATTGTGAGCAGTTTTGTGCCTTTGAGTATGTGCTGTGTCTCGGGTCTGTTGTGTGCTTCTGTGTTGTGCTCCTGTGTGAGGATATATGTGTGGTGTGTCTGCTTGGTTGTGTGTGTTGCGTGTAATGCACCAAGTGTGTCCTACGTGTGATCTTTGTTTTTTTGGGTGTGTTTTGCCTTTGTTTAATGTGTGCTGTGTGTCTTTTGCGTGGGTGAATGTGATTTCCGTGTGATTGTGTTTGAGTGGATTTGTGTGCGTTTGTTTGTTATGTGTGTGATGTCAGATGTGTTGTCTGTGTTTGGTTGTGCTTGTTTAGTGTTCCTCGTTGTGTGTGCTGTGTATACTCTCTCAAATGTGGTTTCTGTGTCTTGTGGGCTATTATGTGCTTTGTTGTGTCTGCTGTGTGTCCTGTGACTTTTGTTTTGTTACTGTATGGGTTTTGTGCACGTGTGCTTTGCGTACTGCTTTCCAAGGTGGATACGTGCGTGGGGTGTCTGTGTATGACTGTGCACGTGGTGTGTCGTGTGTGACATGTGCGCTATGGGCTGTGATGTGTAGCGTGTGAAATGTGTGTTTTGTTTGTCTGTCGGGTTTGTTGTGTGTCTGGGGTCTGCCAGATTTGTTGGACTATGGTAGTGATTTGTGGTGTTTGTTTTGTGTTTCCGTGTGTATTCTGTTGTGCCATGCGCTGTGCCATGTGTTCTTGAGTGTTTTGTGTTGTGTTGTATGTGATCTGTGCGTCTTATTTGTTTTCTGTGTGTTGTGTACGAAACGTGCGTGTTATGGGTTATATACTGCTTGTTGATCGCCTTGTGCTCTGCGTTTTGATCTGGGGCATGTTATGTGTGATATGTGCAGTTTTGAGCTTTGTGTTGTGTGAATTGGGTGGATCCTGTGGTGTTGTATATTTTGCCTTTCGATGAGCTTTCTGTTGGTGGTTGTGTTGTGTGTCTGGTGCGTGGCCTCCTTTGTCACGCTCAGGGTGAAATGTGTCTTTCTCTTTGTTTTGTGTTGTGTTACGTACTGTGTTCTCGGTTGTGTGTGCTGTGTACATGCATTCCTGTGTGTTACGTATGGGGAAGGTGTTGGTTGGTCTGGGTATTTTGGGCATTGTGTGTGATGTTAATTGTGTGGTGTGTGTGATGTGCTTGTGTGCTTATTGTGTGTGTGTTGTGTGTATTGGGTTGTGCTGACAGTGTGTGGTTCTGAGTGTGCTCTATATGGTATGTTTGTGGTTGTGTGTGTTATGTGTCATGTGTTGAGTGCATGTCGTGTGCGTTCTAGGCGGTTGTGGGTGGTTCTCTATGTGCTGTGGGTGTTTTGTGTGTGTGACTGTGATTTGTGTGTGGCTGTGTTAGAGAGGTTGTGTGTGTGTTTGGCGGCTTGAGCTATGCGTATGAGGGGAGACATGTTGACTGTGTGGTTGTGCTTGCTTTGGGTGTCTCATGGAGGGTGCAGTATGTACCTGTGCAAAGACTTTCATGTGTATTGTGAGCAGTTTTGTGCCTTGAAGTATGTGCTGTGAGTCTTGGGTCTGTTGTGTGCTTCTGAGTTGTGCTCCTGTGTGAGGATATATGTGTGGTGTCTGCTTGGTTGTGTGTGTTGCGTGTAATGCACCAAGTGTGTGCTAAGTGTGATCTTTGTTTTTTTGTGTGTGTTTTGCCTTGGTTTTATGTGTGCTGTGTGTCTTTTGCGTGGGTGAATGTGATTTCCGTGTGATTGTGTTTGAGTGGATTTGTGTGCGTTTGTTTGTTAAGTGTGTGATGTGAGATGTGTTGTCTGTGTGTGGTTGTGCTTGTTTAGTGTGCCTCGTTGTGTGTGCTCTGTATACTCTCTCAAATGTGGTTTCTGTGTCTTGTGAGCTATTATGTGCTTTGTTGTGTCTGCTGTGTGTCCTGTGACTTTTGTTTTGTTACTGTATGGGTTTTGTGCACGTGTGCTTTGCATAGTGCTTTCCTGGGTGGATACGTGCGTGGGGTGTCTGTGTGAGACTGTGCACGTGGTGTGTCGTGTGTGACGTGTGCGCTACGGGCTGTGATGTGTAGCGTGTGAAATGTGTGTTTTGTGTGTCTGTCGGGTTTGTTGTGTCTGGGGTGCTGCCAGAGTTGTTGGTCTATGGTAGTGATTTGTGGTGTTTGTTTAGTGTTTCTGTGTGTATTCTGTTGTGCCATGTGTTGTGCCATGTGTTCTTGAGTGTTTTGTGTTGTGTTGTATGTGATCTGTGCGTCTTGTTTGTTTTCTGTGTGTTGTGTACGAAATGTGCATAGTATGGGTTATTTACTGCTTGTTGATCGCCTTGTGCTCTGCGTTTTGATCTGGGGCATGTTATGTGTGATATGTGCAGTTTTGAGCTTTGTGTTGTGTGAATTGAGTGGATCCTGTGGTGTTGTATATTTTGCCTTTCGATGAGCTTTCTGTTGGTGGTTGTGTTGTGTGTCTGGTGCGTGGCCTCCTTTGTCACGCTCAGGGTGAAATGTGTCTTTCTCTGTGTTGTTTGTTGTGTTACGTACTGTGTTCTGGGTTGTGTGTGCTGTGTACATGCTTTCCTGTGTGTTACGAATGGGGAAGGTGTTGGTTGGTCTGGGTATTTTGGGCATTGTGTGTGATGTTAACTGTGTGGTGTGTGTGATGTGCGTGTGTGCTTATTGAGTGTGTGTTGTGTGTATTGGGTTGTGCTGACAGTGTGTGGTTCTGAGTGTGCTCTATATGGTATGTTTGTGGTTGTGTGTGTTATGTGTCGTGTGTTGAATGCATGTCGTGTGCGTTCTTGGCGGTTGTGGGTGGTTCTGTATGAGTTGGGGGTGTTTTGTGTGTGTGACTGATTTGTGTGTGGCTGTGTTAGGTTGTGTGTGTGTTTGGCGGCTTGAGCTATGCGCATAAGGGGAGACATGTTGACTGTGTGGTTGTGCTTGCTTTGGGTGTCTCATGGAGTGTGCAGTATGTACCTGTGCAAAGACTTTCATGTGTATTGTGAGCAGTTTTGTGCCTTGAAGTATGTGCTGTGAGTGTCCGGTCTGTTGTGTGCTTCTGTGTTGTGCTCCTGTGTGAGGATATATGTGTGGTGTGTCTGCTTGGTTGTGTGTGTTGCGTGTAATGCACCGTGTGTCCTACGTGTGATCTTTGTTTTTTTGGGTGTGTTTTGCCTTTGTTTAATGTGTGCTGTGTGTCTTTTGCGTGGGTGAATGTGATTTCCGTGTGATTGTGTTTGAGTGGATTTGTGTGCGTTTGTTTGTTATGTGTGTGATGTCAGATGTGTTGTCTGTGTTTGGTTGTGCTTGTTTAGTGTTCCTCGTTGTGTGTGCTGTGTATACTCTCTCTAATGTGGTTTCTGTGTCTTGTGGGTTATTAGGTGCTTTGTTGTGTCTGCTGTGTGTCCTGTGACTTTTGTTTTGTTACTGTATGGGTTTTGTGCACGTGTGCTTTACGTAGTGCTTTCCTGGGTGGATACGTGCGTGGGGTGTCTGTGTGTGACTGTGCACGTGGTGTGTCGTGTGTGACGTGTGCGCTACGGGCTGTGATGTGTAGCGTGTGAAATGTGTGTTTTGTGTGTCTGTCGGGTTTGTTGTGTGTCTGGGGTGCTGCCAGAGTTGGTCTATGGTAGTGATTTGTGGTGTTTGTTTGTGTTTCTGTGTGTATTCTGTGGTGCCATGCGATGTGCCATGTGTTCTTGAGTGTTTTGTGTTGTGTTGTAAGTGATCTGTGCGTCTTGTTTGTTTTCTGTGTGTTGTGTACGAAATGTGCGTGGTATGGGTTATTTACAGCTTGTTGATCGCCTTGTGCTCTGCGTTTTGATCTGGGTCATGTCATGTGTGATATGTGCAGTTTTGAGCTTTGTGTTGTGTGAATTGAGTGGATCCTGTGGTGTTGTATATTTTGCCTTTCGATGAGCTTTCTGTTGGTGGTTGTGTTGTGTGTCTGGTGCGTGGCCTCCTTTGTCACGCTCAGGGTGAAATGTGTCTTTCTCTTTGTTGTGTGTTGTGTTACGTACTGTGTTCTGGGTTGTGTGTGCTGTGTACATGCTTTCCTGTGTGTTACGTATGGGGAAGGTGTTGGGTTGTCTGGGTATTTTGGGCATTGTGTGTGATGTTAATTGTGTGGTGTGTGTGATGTGCGTGTGTGCTTATTGTGTGTGTGATGTGTGTATTGGGTTGTGTTGACAGTGTGTGGTTCTGAGTGTGCTCTATATGGTATGCTTTTGGTTGTGTGTGTTATGTGTCGTGTGTTGAGTGCATGTCGTGTGCGTTCCTGGCGGTTGTGGGTGGTTCTGTATGAGTTGCGGGTGTTTTGTGTGTGTGACTGTGATTTGTGTGTGGCTGTGTTAGAGAGGTTGTGTGTGTGTTTGGCGGCTTGAGCTATGCGCATGAGGGGAGACATGTTGACTGTGTGGTTGTGCTTGCTTTGGGTGTCTCATGGAGTGTGCAGTATGTACCTGTGCAAAGACTTTCATGTGTATTGTGAGCAGTTTTGTGCCTTTGAGTATGTGCTGTGTCTCGGGTCTGTTGTGTGCTTCTGTGTTGTGCTCCTGTGTGAGGATATATGTGTGGTGTGTCTGCTTGGTTGTGTGTGTTGCGTGTAATGCACCAAGTGTGTCCTACGTGTGATCTTTGTTTTTTTGGGTGTGTTTTGCCTTTGTTTAATGTGTGCTGTGTGTCTTTTGCGTGGGTGAATGTGATTTCCGTGTGATTGTGTTTGAGTGGATTTGTGTGCGTTTGTTTGTTATGTGTGTGATGTCAGATGTGTTGTCTGTGTTTGGTTGTGCTTGTTTAGTGTTCCTCGTTCTGTGTGCTGTGCATACTCTCTCAAATGTGGTTTCTGTGTCTTGTGGGCTATTATGTGCTTTGTTGTGTCTGCTGTGTGTCCTGTGACTTTTGTTTTGTTACTGTATGGGTTTTGTGCACGTGTGCTTTGCGTACTGCTTTCCAAGCTGGATACGTGCGTGGGGTGTCTGTGTGTGACTGTGCACGTGGTGTGTCGTGTGTGACATGTGCGCTATGGGCTGTGATGTGTAGCGTGTGAAATGTGTGTTTTGTGTGTCTGTCGGGTTTGTTGTGTGTCTGGGGTCTGCCAGATTTGTTGGTCTATGGTAGTGATTTGTGGTGTTTGTTTTGTGTTTCTGTGTGTATTCTGTTGTGCCATGCGCTGTGCCATGTGTTCTTGAGTGTTTTGTGTTGTGTTGTATGTGATCTGTGCGTCTTATTTGTTTTCTGTGTGTTGTGTACGAAACGTGCGTGTTATGGGTTATATACTGCTTGTTGATCGCCTTGTGCTCTGCGTTTTGATCTGGGGCATGTTATGTGTGATATGTGCAGTTTTGAGCTTTGTGTTGTGTGAATTGGGTGGATCCTGTGGTGTTGTATATTTTGCCTTTCGATGAGCTTTCTGTTGGTGGTTGTGTTGTGTGTCTGGTGCGTGGCCTCCTTTGTCACGCTCAGGGTGAAATGTGTCTTTCTCTTTGTTTTGTGTTGTGTTACGTACTGTGTTCTCGGTTGTGTGTGCTGTGTACATGCTTTCCTGTGTGTTACGTATGGGGAAGGTGTTGGTTGGTCTGGGTATTTTGGGCATTGTGTGTGATGTTAATTGTGTGGTGTGTGTGATGTGCTTGTGTGCTTATTGTGTGTGTGTTGTGTGTATTGGGTTGTGCTGACAGTGTGTGGTTCTGAGTGTGCTCTATATGGTATGTTTGTGGTTGTGTGTGTTATGTGTCATGTGTTGAGTGCATGTCGTGTGCGTTCTTGGCGGTTGTGGGTGGTTCTGTATGTGCTGTGGGTGTTTTGTGTGTGTGACTGTGATTTGTGTGTGGCTGTGTTAGAGAGGTTGTGTGTGTGTTTGGCGGCTTGAGCTATGCGTATGAGGGGAGACATGTTGACTGTGTGGTTGTGCTTGCTTTGGGTGTCTCATGGAGGGTGCAGTATGTACCTGTGCAAAGACTTTCATGTGTATTGTGAGCAGTTTTGTTCCTTGAAGTATGTGCTGTGAGTCTTGGGTCTGTTGTGTGCTTCTGTGTTGTGCTCCTGTGTGAGGATATATGTGTGGTGTCTGCTTGGTTGTGTGTGTTGCGTGTAATGCACCAAGTGTGTGCTAAGTGTGATCTTTGTTTTTTTGTGTGTGTTTTGCCTTGGTTTTATGTGTGCTGTGTGTCTTTTGCGTGGGTGAATGTGATTTCCGTGTGATTGTGTTTGAGTGGATTTGTGTGCGTTTGTTTGTTAAGTGTGTGATGTGAGATGTGTTGTCTGTGTGTGGTTGTGCTTGTTTAGTGTGCCTCGTTGTGTGTGCTCTGTATACTCTCTCAAATGTGGTTTCTGTGTCTTGTGAGCTATTATGTGCTTTGTTGTGTCTGCTGTGTGTCCTGTGACTTTTGTTTTGTTACTGTATGGGTTTTGTGCACGTGTGCTTTGCATAGTGCTTTCCTGGGTGGATACGTGCGTGGGGTGTCTGTGTGAGACTGTGCACGTGGTGTGTCGTGTGTGACGTGTGCGCTACGGGCTGTGATGTGTAGCGTGTGAAATGTGTGTTTTGTGTGTCTGTCGGGTTTGTTGTGTCTGGGGTGCTGCCAGAGTTGTTGGTCTATGGTAGTGATTTGTGGTGTTTGTTTAGTGTTTCTGTGTGTATTCTGTTGTGCCATGTGTTGTGCCATGTGTTCTTGAGTGTTTTGTGTTGTGTTGTATGTGATCTGTGCGTCTTGTTTGTTTTCTGTGTGTTGTGTACGAAATGTGCATAGTATGGGTTATTTACTGCTTGTTGATCGCCTTGTGCTCTGCGTTTTGATCTGGGGCATGTTATGTGTGATATGTGCAGTTTTGAGCTTTGTGTTGTGTGAATTGAGTGGATCCTGTGGTGTTGTATATTTTGCCTTTCGATGAGCTTTCTGTTGGTGGTTGTGTTGTGTGTCTGGTGCGTGGCCTCCTTTGTCACGCTCAGGGTGAAATGTGTCTTTCTCTGTGTTGTTTGTTGTGTTACGTACTGTGTTCTGGGTTGTGTGTGCTGTGTACATGCTTTCCTGTGTGTTACGAATGGGGAAGGTGTTGGGTGGTCTGGGTATTTTGGGCATTGTGTGTGATGTTAACTGTGTGTTGTGTGTGATGTGCGTGTGTGCTTATTGAGTGTGTGTTGTGTGTATTGGGTTGTGCTGACAGTGTGTGGTTCTGAGGGTGCTCTATATGGTATGTTTGTGGTTGTGTGTGTTATGTGTCGTGTGTTGAATGCATGTCGTGTGCGTTCTTGGCGGTTGTGGGTGGTTCTGTATGAGTTGGGGGTGTTTTGTTTGTGTGACTGATTTGTGTGTGGCTGTGTTAGGTTGTGTGTGTGTTTGGCGGCTTGAGCTATGCGCATAAGGGGAGACATGTTGACTGTGTGGTTGTGCTTGCTTTGGGTGTCTCATGGAGTGTGCAGTATGTACCTGTGCAAAGACTTTCATGTGTATTGTGAGCAGTTTTGTGCCTTGAAGTATGTGCTGTGAGTGTCCGGTCTGTTGTGTGCTTCTGTGTTGTGCTCCTGTGTGAGGATATATGTGTGGTGTGTCTGCTTGGTTGTGTGTGTTGCGTGTAATGCACCGTGTGTCCTACGTGTGATCTTTGTTTTTTTGGGTGTGTTTTGCCTTTGTTTAATGTGTGCTGTGTGTCTTTTGCGTGGGTGAATGTGATTTCCGTGTGATTGTGTTTGAGTGGATTTGTGTGCGTTTGTTTGTTATGTGTGTGATGTCAGATGTGTTGTCTGTGTTTGGTTGTGCTTGTTTAGTGTTCCTCGTTGTGTGTGCTGTGTATACTCTCTCTAATGTGGTTTCTGTGTCTTGTGGGCTATTAGGTGCTTTGTTGTGTCTGCTGTGTGTCCTGTGACTTTTGTTTTGTTACTGTATGGGTTTTGTGCACGTGTGCTTTACGTAGTGCTTTCCTGGGTGGATACGTGCGTGGGGTGTCTGTGTGTGACTGTGCACGTGGTGTGTCGTGTGTGACGTGTGCGCTACGGGCTGTGATGTGTAGCGTGTGAAATGTGTGTTTTGTGTGTCTGTCGGGTTTGTTGTGTGTCTGGGGTGCTGCCAGAGTTGGTCTATGGTAGTGATTTGTGGTGTTTGTTTGTGTTTCTGTGTGTATTCTGTGGTGCCATGCGGTGTGCCATGTGTTCTTGAGTGTTTTGTGTTGTGTTGTAAGTGATCTGTGCGTCTTGTTTGTTTTCTGTGTGTTGTGTACGAAATGTGCGTGGTATGGGTTATTTACAGCTTGTTGATCGCCTTGTGCTCTGCGTTTTGATCTGGGTCATGTCATGTGTGATATGTGCAGTTTTGAGCTTTGTGTTGTGTGAATTGAGTGGATCCTGTGGTGTTGTATATTTTGCCTTTCGATGAGCTTTCTGTTGGTGGTTGTGTTGTGTGTCTGGTGCGTGGCCTCCTTTGTCACGCTCAGGGTGAAATGTGTCTTTCTCTTTGTTGTGTGTTGTGTTACGTACTGTGTTCTGGGTTGTGTGTGCTGTGTACATGCTTTCCTGTGTGTTACGTATGGGGAAGGTGTTGGGTTGTCTGGGTATTTTGGGCATTGTGTGTGATGTTAATTGTGTGGTGTGTGTGATGTGCGTGTGTGCTTATTGTGTGTGTGATGTGTGTATTGGGTTGTGCTGACAGTGTGTGGTTCTGAGTGTGCTCTATATGGTATGTTTGTGGTTGTGTGTGTTATGTGTCATGTGTTGAGTGCATGTCGTGTGCGTTCTTGGCGGTTGTGGGTGGTTCTGTATGTGCTGTGGGTGTTTTGTGTGTGTGACTGTGATTTGTGTGTGGCTGTGTTAGAGAGGTTGTGTGTGTGTTTGGCGGCTTGAGCTATGCGTATGAGGGGAGACATGTTGACTGTGTGGTTGTGCTTGCTTTGGGTGTCTCATGGAGGGTGCAGTATGTACCTGTGCAAAGACTTTCATGTGTATTGTGAGCAGTTTTGTGCCTTGAAGTATGTGCTGTGAGTCTTGGGTCTGTTGTGTGCTTCTGTGTTGTGCTCCTGTGTGAGGATATATGTGTGGTGTCTGCTTGGTTGTGTGTGTTGCGTGTAATGCACCAAGTGTGTGCTAAGTGTGATCTTTGTTTTTTTGTGTGTGTTTTGCCTTGGTTTTATGTGTGCTGTGTGTCTTTTGCGTGGGTGAATGTGATTTCCGTGTGATTGTGTTTGAGTGGATTTGTGTGCGTTTGTTTGTTAAGTGTGTGATGTGAGATGTGTTGTCTGTGTGTGGTTGTGCTTGTTTAGTGTGCCTCGTTGTGTGTGCTCTGTATACTCTCTCAAATGTGGTTTCTGTGTCTTGTGAGCTATTATGTGCTTTGTTGTGTCTGCTGTGTGTCCTGTGACTTTTGTTTTGTTACTGTATGGATTTTGTGCACGTGTGCTTTGCATAGTGCTTTCCTGGGTGGATACGTGCGTGGGGTGTCTGTGTGAGACTGTGCACGTGGTGTGTCGTGTGTGACGTGTGCGCTACGGGCTGTGATGTGTAGCGTGTGAAATGTGTGTTTTGTGTGTCTGTCGGGTTTGTTGTGTCTGGGGTGCTGCCAGAGTTGTTGGTCTATGGTAGTGATTTGTGGTGTTTGTTTAGTGTTTCTGTGTGTATTCTGTTGTGCCATGTGTTGTGCCATGTGTTCTTGAGTGTTTTGTGTTGTGTTGTATGTGATCTGTGCGTCTTGTTTGTTTTCTGTGTGTTGTGTACGAAATGTGCATAGTATGGGTTATTTACTGCTTGTTGATCGCCTTGTGCTCTGCGTTTTGATCTGGGGCATGTTATGTGTGATATGTGCAGTTTTGAGCTTTGTGTTGTGTGAATTGAGTGGATCCTGTGGTGTTGTATATTTTGCCTTTCGATGAGCTTTCTGTTGGTGGTTGTGTTGTGTGTCTGGTGCGTGGCCTCCTTTGTCACGCTCAGGGTGAAATGTGTCTTTCTCTGTGTTGTTTGTTGTGTTACGTACTGTGTTCTGGGTTGTGTGTGCTGTGTACATGCTTTCCTGTGTGTTACGAATGGGGAAGGTGTTGGGTGGTCTGGGTATTTTGGGCATTGTGTGTGATGTTAACTGTGTGTTGTGTGTGATGTGCGTGTGTGCTTATTGAGTGTGTGTTGTGTGTATTGGGTTGTGCTGACAGTGTGTGGTACTGAGTGTGCTCTATATGGTATGTTTGTGGTTGTGTGTGTTATGTGTCGTGTGTTGAATGCATGTCGTGTGCGTTCTTGGCGGTTGTGGGTGGTTCTGTATGAGTTGGGGGTGTTTTGTGTGTGTGACTGATTTGTGTGTGGCTGTGTTAGGTTGTGTGTGTGTTTGGCGGCTTGAGCTATGCGCATAAGGGGAGACATGTTGACTGTGTGGTTGTGCTTGCTTTGGGTGTCTCATGGAGTGTGCAGTATGTACCTGTGCAAAGACTTTCATGTGTATTGTGAGCAGTTTTGTGCCTTGAAGTATGTGCTGTGAGTGTCCGGTCTGTTGTGTGCTTCTGTGTTGTGCTCCTGTGTGAGGATATATGTGTGGTGTGTCTGCTTGGTTGTGTGTGTTGCGTGTAATGCACCGTGTGTCCTACGTGTGATCTTTGTTTTTTTGGGTGTGTTTTGCCTTTGTTTAATGTGTGCTGTGTGTCTTTTGCGTGGGTGAATGTGATTTCCGTGTGATTGTGTTTGAGTGGATTTGTGTGCGTTTGTTTGTTATGTGTGTGATGTCAGATGTGTTGTCTGTGTTTGGTTGTGCTTGTTTAGTGTTCCTCGTTGTGTGTGCTGTGTATACTCTCTCTAATGTGGTTTCTGTGTCTTGTGGGCTATTAGGTGCTTTGTTGTGTCTGCTGTGTGTCCTGTGACTTTTGTTTTGTTACTGTATGGGTTTTGTGCACGTGTGCTTTACGTAGTGCTTTCCTGGGTGGATACGTGCGTGGGGTGTCTGTGTGTGACTGTGCACGTGGTGTGTCGTGTGTGACGTGTGCGCTACGGGCTGTGATGTGTAGCGTGTGAAATGTGTGTTTTGTGTGTCTGTCGGGTTTGTTGTGTGTCTGGGGTGCTGCCAGAGTTGGTCTATGGTAGTGATTTGTGGTGTTTGTTTGTGTTTCTGTGTGTATTCTGTGGTGCCATGCGGTGTGCCATGTGTTCTTGAGTGTTTTGTGTTGTGTTGTAAGTGATCTGTGCGTCTTGTTTGTTTTCTGTGTGTTGTGTACGAAATGTGCGTGGTATGGGTTATTTACAGCTTGTTGATCGCCTTGTGCTCTGCGTTTTGATCTGGGTCATGTCATGTGTGATATGTGCAGTTTTGAGCTTTGTGTTGTGTGAATTGAGTGGATCCTGTGGTGTTGTATATTTTGCCTTTCGATGAGCTTTCTGTTGGTGGTTGTGTTGTGTGTCTGGTGCGTGGCCTCCTTTGTCACGCTCAGGGTGAAATGTGTCTTTCTCTTTGTTGTGTGTTGTGTTACGTACTGTGTTCTGGGTTGTGTGTGCTGTGTACATGCTTTCCTGTGTGTTACGTATGGGGAAGGTGTTGGGTTGTCTGGGTATTTTGGGCATTGTGTGTGATGTTAATTGTGTGGTGTGTGTGATGTGCGTGTGTGCTTATTGTGTGTGTGATGTGTGTATTGGGTTGTGTTGACAGTGTGTGGTTCTGAGTGTGCTCTATATGGTATGCTTTTGGTTGTGTGTGTTATGTGTCGTGTGTTGAGTGCATGTCGTGTGCGTTCCTGGCGGTTGTGGGTGGTTCTGTATGAGTTGCGGGTGTTTTGTGTGTGTGACTGTGATTTGTGTGTGGCTGTGTTAGAGAGGTTGTGTGTGTGTTTGGCGGCTTGAGCTATGCGCATGAGGGGAGACATGTTGACTGTGTGGTTGTGCTTGCTTTGGGTGTCTCATGGAGTGTGCAGTATGTACCTGTGCAAAGACTTTCATGTGTATTGTGAGCAGTTTTGTGCCTTTGAGTATGTGCTGTGTCTCGGGTCTGTTGTGTGCTTCTGTGTTGTGCTCCTGTGTGAGGATATATGTGTGGTGTGTCTGCTTGGTTGTGTGTGTTGCGTGTAATGCACCAAGTGTGTCCTACGTGTGATCTTTGTTTTTTTGGGTGTGTTTTGCCTTTGTTTAATGTGTGCTGTGTGTCTTTTGCGTGGGTGAATGTGATTTCCGTGTGATTGTGTTTGAGTGGATTTGTGTGCGTTTGTTTGTTATGTGTGTGATGTCAGATGTGTTGTCTGTGTTTGGTTGTGCTTGTTTAGTGTTCCTCGTTGTGTGTGCTGTGTATACTCTCTCAAATGTGGTTTCTGTGTCTTGTGGGCTATTATGTGCTTTGTTGTGTCTGCTGTGTGTCCTGTGACTTTTGTTTTGTTACTGTATGGGTTTTGTGCACGTGTGCTTTGCGTACTGCTTTCCAAGGTGGATACGTGCGTGGGGTGTCTGTGTGTGACTGTGCACGTGGTGTGTCGTGTGTGACATGTGCGCTATGGGCTGTGATGTGTAGCGTGTGAAATGTGTGTTTTGTGTGTCTGTCGGGTTTGTTGTGTGTCTGGGGTCTGCCAGATTTGTTGGTCTATGGTAGTGATTTGTGGTGTTTGTTTTGTGTTTCTGTGTGTATTCTGTTGTGCCATGCGCTGTGCCATGTGTTCTTGAGTGTTTTGTGTTGTGTTGTATGTGATCTGTGCGTCTTGTTTGTTTTCTGTGTGTTGTGTACGAAATGTGCGTAGTATGGGTTACTTACTGCTTGTTGATCGCCTTGTGCTCTGCGTTTTGATCTGGGGCATGTTATGTGTGATATGTGCAGGTTTGATCTTTGTGTTGTGTGAATTGGGTGGATACTGTGGTGTTGTATATTTTGCCTTTCGATGAGCTTTCTGTTGGTGGTTGTGTTGTGTGTCTG
Source organism: Manis pentadactyla (assembly GCF_030020395.1). NCBI lineage: Eukaryota > Metazoa > Chordata > Mammalia > Pholidota > Manidae > Manis > Manis pentadactyla. The sequence goes on from NC_080019.1 coordinate 39,674,386, forward strand.
GTGCGTGGCCTCCTTTGTCACGCTCAGGGTGAAATGTGTCTTTCTCTGTGTTGTGTTTTGTGTTACGTACTGTGTTCTCGGTTGTGTGTGCTGTGTACATGCTTTCCTGTGTGTTACGTATGGTGAAGGTGTTGGTTGGTCTGGGTATTTTGGGCATTGTGTGTGATGTTAATTGTGTGGTGTGTGTGATGTGCTTGTGTGCTTATTGTGTGTGTGTTGTGTGTATTGGGTTGTGCCGACAGTGTGTGGTTCTGAGTGTGCTCTATATGGTATGTTTGTGGTTGTGTGTGTTATGTGTCATGCGTTGAGTGCATGTCGTGTGCGTTCTTGGCGGTTGTGGGTGGTTCTGTATGTGCTGTGGGTGTTTTGTGTGTGTGACTGTGATTTGTGTGTGGCTGTGTTAGAGAAGTTGTGTGTGTGTTTGGCGGCTTGAGCTATGCGCATGAGGGGAGACATGTTGACTGTGTGGTTGTGCTTGCTTTGGGTGTCTCATGGAGTGTGCAGTATGTACCTGTGCAAAGACTTTCATGTGTATTGTGAGCAGTTTTGTGCCTTGAAGTATGTGCTGTGAGTCTCGGGTCTGTTGTGTGCTTCTGTGCTGTGCTCCTGTGTGAGGATATATGTGTGGTGTGTCTGCTTGGTTGTGTGTGTTGCGTGTAATGCACCAAGTGTGTGCTAAGTGTGATCTTTGTTTTTTTGTGTGTGTTTTGCCTTGGTTTTATGTGTGCTGTGTGTCTTTTGCGTGGGTGAATGTGATTTCCGTGTGATTGTGTTTGAGTGGATTTGTGTGCGTTTGTTAAGTGTGTGATGTGAGATGTGTTGTCTGTGTGTGGTTGTGCTTGTTTAGTGTGCCTCGTTGTGTGTGCTCTGTATACTCTCTCAAATGTGGTTTCTGTGTCTTGTGAGCTATTATGTGCTTTGTTGTGTCTGTGTGTGTCCTGTGACTTTTGTTTTGTTACTGTATGGGTTTTGTGCACGTGTGCTTTGCATAGTGCTTTCCTGGGTGGATACGTGCATGGGGTGTCTGTGTGTGACTGTGCACGTGGTGTGTCGTGTGTGACATGTGCGCTATGGGCTGTGATGTGTAGCGTGTGAAATGTGTGTTTTGTGTGTCTGTCGGGTTTGTTGTGTGTCTGGGGTCTGCCAGATTTGTTGGTCTATGGTAGTGATTTGTGGTGTTTGTTTTGTGTTTCTGTGTGTATTCTGTTGTGCCATGTGCTGTGCCATGTGTTCTTGAGTGTTTTGTGTTGTGTTGTATGTGATCTGTGCGTCTTGTTTGTTTTCTGTGTGTTGTGTACGAAATGTGCGTAGTATGGGTTACTTACTGCTTGTTGATCGCCTTGTGCTCTGCGTTTTGATCTGGGGCATGTTATGTGTGATATGTGCAGGTTTGATCTTTGTGTTGTGTGAATTGGGTGGATCCTGTGGTGTTGTATATTTTGCCTTTCGATGAGCTTTCTGTTGGTGGTTGTGTTGTGTGTCTGGTGCGTGGCCTCCTTTGTCACGCTCAGGGTGAAATGTGTCTTTCTCTGTGTTGTGTGTTGTGTTACGTACTGTGTTCTGGGTTGTGTGTGCTGTGTACATGCTTTCCTGTGTGTTACGTATGGGGAAGGTGTTGGTTGGTCTGGGTATTTTGGGCATTGTGTGTGATGTTAATTGTGTGGTGTGTGTGATGTGCTTGTGTGCTTATTGTGTGTGTGTTGTGTGTATTGGGTTGTGCTGACAGTGTGTGGTTCTGAGTGTGCTCTATATGGTATGTTTGTGGTTGTGTGTGTTATGTGTCGTTTGTTGAATGCATGTCGTGTGCGTTCTTGGGGGTTGTATGGTTCTGTATGAGTTGTGGGTGTTTTGTGTGTGTGACTGTGATTTGTGTGTGGCTGTGTTAGAGAGGTTGTGTGTGTGTTTGGCGGCTTGAGCTATGCGCATGAGGGGAGACATGTTGACTGTGTGGTTGTGCTTGCTTTGGGTGTCTCATGGAGGGTGCAGTATGTACCTGTGCAAAGACTTTCATGTGTATTGTGAGCAGTTTTGTGCCTTGAAGTATGTGCTGTGAGTGTCCGGTCTGTTGTGTGCTTCTGTGTTGTGCTCCTGTGTGAGGATATATGTGTGGTGTGTCTGCTTGGTTGTGTGTGTTGCGTGTAATGCACCAAGTGTGTGCTAAGTGTGATCTTTGTTTTTTTGTGTGTGTTTTGCCTTTGTTTAATGTGTGCTGTGTGTCTTTTGCGTGGGTGAATGTGATTTCCGTCTGATTGTGTTTGAGTGGATTTGTGTGCGTTTGTTTGTTATGTGTGTGATGTCAGATGTGTTGTCTGTGTTTGGTTGTGCTTGTTTAGTGTTCCTCGTTGTGTGTGCTGTGTATACTCTCTCAAATGTGGTTTCTGTGTCTTGTGGGCTATTAGGTGCTTTGTTGTGTCTGCTGTGTGTCCTGTGACTTTTGTTTTGTTACTGTATGGGTTTTGTGCACGTGTGCTTTACGTAGTGCTTTCCTGGGTGGATACGTGCGTGGGGTGTCTGTGTGTGACTGTGCACGTGGTGTGTCGTGTGTGACGTGTGCGCTACGGGCTGTGATGTGTAGCGTGTGAAATGTGTGTTTTGTGTGTCTGTCGGGTTTGTTGTGTGTCTGGGGTGCTGCCAGAGTTGGTCTATGGTAGTGATTTGTGGTGTTTGTTTGTGTTTCTGTGTGTATTCTGTGGTGCCATGCGGTGTGCCATGTGTTCTTGAGTGTTTTGTGTTGTGTTGTAAGTGATCTGTGCGTCTTGTTTGTTTTCTGTGTGTTGTGTACGAAATGTGCGTGGTATGGGTTATTTACAGCTTGTTGATCGCCTTGTGCTCTGCGTTTTGATCTGGGTCATGTCATGTGTGATATGTGCAGTTTTGAGCTTTGTGTTGTGTGAATTGAGTGGATCCTGTGGTGTTGTATATTTTGCCTTTCGATGAGCTTTCTGTTGGTGGTTGTGTTGTGTGTCTGGTGCGTGGCCTCCTTTGTCACGCTCAGGGTGAAATGTGTCTTTCTCTTTGTTGTGTGTTGTGTTACGTACTGTGTTCTGGGTTGTGTGTGCTGTGTACATGCTTTCCTGTGTGTTACGTATGGGGAAGGTGTTGGGTTGTCTGGGTATTTTGGGCATTGTGTGTGATGTTAATTGTGTGGTGTGTGTGATGTGCGTGTGTGCTTATTGTGTGTGTGATGTGTGTATTGGGTTGTGTTGACAGTGTGTGGTTCTGAGTGTGCTCTATATGGTATGCTTTTGGTTGTGTGTGTTATGTGTCGTGTGTTGAGTGCATGTCGTGTGCGTTCCTGGCGGTTGTGGGTGGTTCTGTATGAGTTGCGGGTGTTTTGTGCGTGTGACTGTGATTTGTGTGTGGCTGTGTTAGAGAGGTTGTGTGTGTGTTTGGCGGCTTGAGCTATGCGCATGAGGGGAGACATGTTGACTGTGTGGTTGTGCTTGCTTTGGGTGTCTCATGGAGTGTGCAGTATGTACCTGTGCAAAGACTTTCATGTGTATTGTGAGCAGTTTTGTGCCTTTGAGTATGTGCTGTGTCTCGGGTCTGTTGTGTGCTTCTGTGTTGTGCTCCTGTGTGAGGATATATGTGTGGTGTGTCTGCTTGGTTGTGTGTGTTGCGTGTAATGCACCAAGTGTGTCCTACGTGTGATCTTTGTTTTTTTGGGTGTGTTTTGCCTTTGTTTAATGTGTGCTGTGTGTCTTTTGCGTGGGTGAATGTGATTTCCGTGTGATTGTGTTTGAGTGGATTTGTGTGCGTTTGTTTGTTATGTGTGTGATGTCAGATGTGTTGTCTGTGTTTGGTTGTGCTTGTTTAGTGTTCCTCGTTGTGTGTGCTGTGTATACTCTCTCAAATGTGGTTTCTGTGTCTTGTGGGCTATTATGTGCTTTGTTGTGTCTGCTGTGTGTCCTGTGACTTTTGTTTTGTTACTGTATGGGTTTTGTGCACGTGTGCTTTGCGTACTGCTTTCCAAGGTGGATACGTGCGTGGTGTGTCTGTGTGTGACTGTGCACGTGGTGGGTCGTGTGTGACATGTGCGCTATGGGCTGTGATGTGTAGCGTGTGAAATGTGTGTTTTGTGTGTCTGTCGGGTTTGTTGTGTGTCTGGGTTCTGCCAGATTTGTTGGTCTATGGTAGTGATTTGTGGTGTTTGTTTTGTGTTTCTGTGTGTATTCTGTTGTGCCATGCGCTGTGCCATGTGTTCTTGAGTGTTTTGTGTTGTGTTGTATGTGATCTGTGCGTCTTGTTTGTTTTCTGTGTGTTGTGTACGAAATGTGCGTAGTATGGGTTACTTACTGCTTGTTGATCGCCTTGTGCTCTGCGTTTTGATCTGGGGCATGTTATGTGTGATATGTGCAGGTTTGATCTTTGTGTTGTGTGAATTGGGTGGATCCTGTGGTGTTGTATATTTTGCCTTTCGATGAGCTTTCTGTTTTTGGTTGTGTTGTGTGTCTGGTGCGTGGCCTCCTTTGTCACGCTCAGGGTGAAATGTGTCTTTCTCTGTGTTGTGTGTTGTGTTACGTACTGTGTTCTGGGTTGTGTGTGCTGTGTACATGCTTTCCTGTGTGTTACGTATGGGGAAGGTGTTGGTTGGTCTGGGTATTTTGGGCATTGTGTGTGATGTTAATTGTGTGGTGTGTGTGATGTGCTTGTGTGCTTATTGTGTGTGTGTTGTGTGTATTGGGTTGTGGCGACAGTGTGTGGTTCTGAGTGTGCTCTATATGGTATGTTTGTGGTTGTGTGTGTTATGTGTCATGCGTTGAGTGCATGTCGTGTGCGTTCTTGGCGGTTGTGGGTGGTTCTGTATGTGCTGTGGGTGTTTTGTGTGTGTGACTGTGATTTGTGTGTGGCTGTGTTAGAGAAGTTGTGTGTGTGTTTGGCGGCTTGAGCTATGCGCATGAGGGGAGACATGTTGACTGTGTGGTTGTGCTTGCTTTGGGTGTCTCATGGAGTGTGCAGTATGTACCTGTGCAAAGACTTTCATGTGTATTGTGAGCAGTTTTGTGCCTTGAAGTATGTGCTGTGAGTCTTGGGTCTGTTGTGTGCTTCTGTGTTGTGCTCCTGTGTGAGGATATATGTGTGGTGTCTGCTTGGTTGTGAGTGTTGCGTGTAATGCACCGTGTGTCCTAAGTGTGATCTTTGTTTTTTTGTGTGTATTTTGCCTTGGTTTTATGTGTGCTGTGTGTCTTTTGCGTGGGTGAATGTGATTTCCGTGTGATTGTGTTTGAGTGGATTTGTGTGCGTTTGTTTGTTAAGTGTGTGATGTGAGATGTGTTGTCTGTGTGTGGTTGTGCTTGTTTAGTGTGCCTCGTTGTGTGTGCTCTGTATACTCTCTCAAATGTGGTTTCTGTGTCTTGTGAGCTATTATGTGCTTTGTTGTGTCTGCTGTGTGTCCTGTGACTTTTGTTTTGTTACTGTATGGGTTTTGTGCACGTGTGCTTTGCATAGTGCTTTCCTGGGTGGATACGTGCGTGGGGTGTCTGTGTGAGACTGTGCACGTGGTGTGTCGTGTGTGACGTGTGCGCTACGGGCTGTGATGTGTAGCGTGTGAAATGTGTGTTTTGTGTGTCTGTCGGGTTTGTTGTGTCTGGGGTGCTGCCAGAGTTGTTGGTCTATGGTAGTGATTTGTGGTGTTTGTTTAGTGTTTCTGTGTGTATTCTGTTGTGCCATGTGTTGTGCCATGTGTTCTTGAGTGTTTTGTGTTGTGTTGTATGTGATCTGTGCGTCTTGTTTGTTTTCTGTGTGTTGTGTACGAAATGTGCATAGTATGGGTTATTTACTGCTTGTTGATCGCCTTGTGCTCTGCGTTTTGATCTGGGGCATGTTATGTGTGATATGTGCAGTTTTGAGCTTTGTGTTGTGTGAATTGAGTGGATCCTGTGGTGTTGTATATTTTGCCTTTCGCTGAGCTTTCTATTGGTGGTTGTGTTGTGTGTCTGGTGCGTGGCCTCCTTTGTCACGCTCAGGGTGAAATGTGTCTTTCTCTGTGTTGTTTGTTGTGTTACGTACTGTGTTCTGGGTTGTGTGTGCTGTGTACATGCTTTCCTGTGTGTTACGAATGGGGAAGGTGTTGGGTGGTCTGGGTATTTTGGGCATTGTGTGTGATGTTAACTGTGTGGTGTGTGTGATGTGCGTGTGTGCTTATTGAGTGTGTGTTGTGTGTATTGGGTTGTGCTGACAGTGTGTGGTTCTGAGTGTGCTCTATATGGTATGTTTGTGGTTGTGTGTGTTATGTGTCGTGTGTTGAATGCATGTCGTGTGCGTTCTTGGCGGTTGTGGGTGGTTCTGTATGAGTTGGTGGTGTTTTGTGTGTGTGACTGATTTGTGTGTGGCTGTGTTAGGTTGTGTGTGTGTTTGGCGGCTTGAGCTATGCGCATAAGGGGAGACATGTTGACTGTGTGGTTGTGCTTGCTTTGGGTGTCTCATGGAGTGTGCAGTATGTACCTGTGCAAAGACTTTCATGTGTATTGTGAGCAGTTTTGTGCCTTGAAGTATGTGCTGTGAGTGTCCGGTCTGTTGTGTGCTTCTGTGTTGTCCTCCTGTGTGAGGATATATGTGTGGTGTCTGCTTGGTTGTGAGTGTTGCGTGTAATGCACCGTGTGTCCTAAGTGTGATCTTTGTTTTTTTGGGTGTGTTTTGCCTTTGTTTAATGTGTGCTGTGTGTCTTTTGCGTGGGTGAATGTGATTTCCGTGTGATTGTGTTTGAGTGGATTTGTGTGCGTTTGTTTGTTATGTGTGTGATGTCAGATGTGTTGTCTGTGTTTGGTTGTGCTTGTTTAGTGTTCCTCGTTGTGTGTGCTGTGTATACTCTCTCTAATGTGGTTTCTGTGTCTTGTGGGCTATTATGTGCTTTGTTGTGTCTGCTGTGTGTCCTGTGACTTTTGTTTTGTTACTGTATGGGTTTTGTGCACTTGTGCTTTACGTAGTGCTTTCCTGGATGGATACGTGCGTGGGGTGTCTGTGTGTGTTCTGTACACTTGGTGTGTCGTGTGTGACGTGTGCGCTACGGGCTGTGATGTGTAGCATGTGAAATGTGTATTTTGTGTGTCTGTTGGGTTTGTTGTGTGTCTGGGGTGCTGCCAGAGTTGTTGGTCTATGGTAGTGATTAGTGGTGTTTGTTTTGTGTTTCTTTGTGTATTCTGTTTTGCCATGTGGTGTGCCATGTGTTCTTGAGTGTTTTGTGTTGTGTTGTATGTGATCTGTGCGTCTTGTTTGTTTTCTGTGTGTTGTGTACGAAATGTGCGTGGTATGGGTTATTTACAGCTTGTTGATCGCCTTGTGCTCTGCGTTTTGATCTGGGTCATGTCATGTGTGATATGTGCAGTTTTGAGCTTTGTGTTGTGTGAATTGAGTGGATCCTGTGGTGTTGTATATTTTGCCTTTCGATGAGCTTTCTGTTGGTGGTTGTGTTGTGTGTCTGGTGCGTGGCCTCCTTTGTCACGCTCAGGGTGAAATGTGTCTTTCTCTTTGTTGTGTGTTGTGTTACGTACTGTGTTCTGGGTTGTGTGTGCTGTGTACATGCTTTCCTGTGTGTTACGTATGGGGAAGGTGTTGGGTTGTCTGGGTATTTTGGGCATTGTGTGTGATGTTAATTGTGTGGTGTGTGTGATGTGCGTGTGTGCTTATTGTGTGTGTGATGTGTGTATTGGGTTGTGTTGACAGTGTGTGGTTCTGAGTGTGCTCTATATGGTATGCTTGTGGTTGTGTGTGTTATGTGTCGTGTGTTGAGTGCATGTCGTGTGCGTTCCTGGCGGTTGTGGGTGGTTCTGTATGAGTTGCGGGTGTTTTGTGTGTGTGACTGTGATTTGTGTGTGGCTGTGTTAGAGAGGTTGTGTGTGTGTTTGGCGGCTTGAGCTATGCGCATGAGGGGAGACATGTTGACTGTGTGGTTGTGCTTGCTTTGGGTGTCTCATGGAGTGTGCAGTATGTACCTGTGCAAAGACTTTCATGTGTATTGTGAGCAGTTTTGTGCCTTTGAGTATGTGCTGTGTCTCGGGTCTGTTGTGTGCTTCTGTGTTGTGCTCCTGTGTGAGGATATATGTGTGGTGTGTCTGCTTGGTTGTGTGTGTTGCGTGTAATGCACCAAGTGTGTCCTACGTGTGATCTTTGTTTTTTTGGGTGTGTTTTGCCTTTGTTTAATGTGTGCTGTGTGTCTTTTGCGTGGGTGAATGTGATTTCCGTGTGATTGTGTTTGAGTGGATTTGTGTGCGTTTGTTTGTTATGTGTGTGATGTCAGATGTGTTGTCTGTGTTTGGTTGTGCTTGTTTAGTGTTCCTCGTTGTGTGTGCTGTGTATACTCTCTCAAATGTGGTTTCTGTGTCTTGTGGGCTATTATGTGCTTTGTTGTGTCTGCTGTGTGTCCTGTGACTTTTGTTTTGTTACTGTATGGGTTTTGTGCACGTGTGCTTTGCGTACTGCTTTCCAAGGTGGATACGTGCGTGGGGTGTCTGTGTGTGACTGTGCACGTGGTGTGTCGTGTGTGACATGTGCGCTATGGGCTGTGATGTGTAGCGTGTGAAATGTGTGTTTTGTTTGTCTGTCGGGTTTGTTGTGTGTCTGGGGTCTGCCAGATTTGTTGGTCTATGGTAGTGATTTGTGGTGTTTGTTTTGTGTTTCCGTGTGTATTCTGTTGTGCCATGCGCTGTGCCATGTGTTCTTGAGTGTTTTGTGTTGTGTTGTATGTGATCTGTGCGTCTTATTTTTTTTCTGTGTGTTGTGTACGAAACGTGCGTGTTATGGGTTATATACTGCTTGTTGATCGCCTTGTGCTCTGCGTTTTGATCTGGGGCATGTTATGTGTGATATGTGCAGTTTTGAGCTTTGTGTTGTGTGAATTGGGTGGATCCTGTGGTGTTGTATATTTTGCCTTTCGATGAGCTTTCTGTTGGTGGTTGTGTTGTGTGTCTGGTGCGTGGCCTCCTTTGTCACGCTCAGGGTGAAATGTGTCTTTCTCTGTGTTGTGTGTTGTGTTACGTACTGTGTTCTCGGTTGTGTGTGCTGTGTACATGCTTTCCTGTGTGTTACGTATGGGGAAGGTGTTGGTTGGTCTGGGTATTTTGGGCATTGTGTGTGATGTTAATTGTGTGGTGTGTGTGATGTGCTTGTGTGCTTATTGTGTGTGTGTTGTGTGTATTGGGTTGTGCTGACAGTGTGTGGTTCTGAGTGTGCTCTATATGGTATGTTTGTGGTTGTGTGTGTTATGTGTCATGTGTTGAGTGCATGTCGTGTGCGTTCTTGGCGGTTGTGGGTGGTTCTGTATGTGCTGTGGGTGTTTTGTGTGTGTGACTGTGATTTGTGTGTGGCTGTGTTAGAGAGGTTGTGTGTGTGTTTGGCGGCTTGAGCTATGCGTATGAGGAGAGACATGTTGACTGTGTGGTTGTGCTTGCTTTGGGTGTCTCATGGAGGGTGCAGTATGTACCTGTGCAAAGACTTTCATGTGTATTGTGAGCAGTTTTGTGCCTTGAAGTATGTGCTGTGAGTCTTGGGTCTGTTGTGTGCTTCTGTGTTGTGCTCCTGTGTGAGGATATATGTGTGGTGTCTGCTTGGTTGTGTGTGTTGCGTGTAATGCACCAAGTGTGTGCTAAGTGTGATCTTTGTTTTTTTGTGTGTGTTTTGCCTTGGTTTTATGTGTGCTGTGTGTCTTTTGCGTGGGTGAATGTGATTTCCGTGTGATTGTGTTTGAGTGGATTTGTGTGCGTTTGTTTGTTAAGTGTGTGATGTGAGATGTGTTGTCTGTGTGTGGTTGTGCTTGTTTAGTGTGCCTCGTTGTGTGTGCTCTGTATACTCTCTCAAATGTGGTTTCTGTGTCTTGTGAGCTATTATGTGCTTTGTTGTGTCTGCTGTGTGTCCTGTGACTTTTGTTTTGTTACTGTATGGGTTTTGTGCACGTGTGCTTTGCATAGTGCTTTCCTGGGTGGATACGTGCGTGGGGTGTCTGTGTGAGACTGTGCACGTGGTGTGTCGTGTGTGACGTGTGCGCTACGGGCTGTGATGTGTAGCGTGTGAAATGTGTGTTTTGTGTGTCTGTCGGGTTTGTTGTGTCTGGGGTGCTGCCAGAGTTGTTGGTCTATGGTAGTGATTTGTGGTGTTTGTTTAGTGTTTCTGTGTGTATTCTGTTGTGCCATGTGTTGTGCCATGTGTTCTTGAGTGTTTTGTGTTGTGTTGTATGTGATCTGTGCGTCTTGTTTGTTTTCTGTGTGTTGTGTACGAAATGTGCATAGTATGGGTTATTTACTGCTTGTTGATCGCCTTGTGCTCTGCGTTTTGATCTGGGGCATGTTATGTGTGATATGTGCAGTTTTGAGCTTTGTGTTGTGTGAATTGAGTGGATCCTGTGGTGTTGTATATTTTGCCTTTCGATGAGCTTTCTGTTGGTGGTTGTGTTGTGTGTCTGGTGCGTGGCCTCCTTTGTCACGCTCAGGGTGAAATGTGTCTTTCTCTGTGTTGTTTGTTGTGTTACGTACTGTGTTCTGGGTTGTGTGTGCTGTGTACATGCTTTCCTGTGTGTTACGAATGGGGAAGGTGTTGGGTGGTCTGGGTATTTTGGGCATTGTGTGTGATGTTAACTGTGTGGTGTGTGTGATGTGCGTGTGTGCTTATTGAGTGTGTGTTGTGTGTATTGGGTTGTGCTGACAGTGTGTGGTTCTGAGTGTGCTCTATATGGTATGTTTGTGGTTGTGTGTGTCATGTGTCGTGTGTTGAATGCATGTCGTGTGCGTTCTTGGCGGTTGTGGGTGGTTCTGTATGAGTTGGGGGTGTTTTGTGTGTGTGACTGATTTGTGTGTGGCTGTGTTAGGTTGTGTGTGTGTTTGGCGGCTTGAGCTATGCGCATAAGGGGAGACATGTTGACTGTGTGGTTGTGCTTGCTTTGGGTGTATCATGGAGTGTGCAGTATGTACCTGTGCAAAGACTTTCATGTGTATTGTGAGCAGTTTTGTGCCTTGAAGTATGTGCTGTGAGTGTCCGGTCTGTTGTGTGCTTCTGTGTTGTGCTCCTGTGTGAGGATATATGTGTGGTGTGTCTGCTTGGTTGTGTGTGTTGCGTGTAATGCACCGTGTGTCCTACGTGTGATCTTTGTTTTTTTGGGTGTGTTTTGCCTTTGTTTAATGTGTGCTGTGTGTCTTTTGCGTGGGTGAATGTGATTTCCGTGTGATTGTGTTTGAGTGGATTTGTGTGCGTTTGTTTGTTATGTGTGTGATGTCAGATGTGTTGTCTGTGTTTGGTTGTGCTTGTTTAGTGTTCCTCGTTGTGTGTGCTGTGTATACTCTCTCTAATGTGGTTTCTGTGTCTTGTGGGCTATTAGGTGCTTTGTTGTGTCTGCTGTGTGTCCTGTGACTTTTGTTTTGTTACTGTATGGGTTTTGTGCACGTGTGCTTTACGTAGTGCTTTCCTGGGTGGATACGTGCGTGGGGTGTCTGTGTGTGACTGTGCACGTGGTGTGTCGTGTGTGACGTGTGCGCTACGGGCTGTGATGTGTAGCGTGTGAAATGTGTGTTTTGTGTGTCTGTCGGGTTTGTTGTGTGTCTGGGGTGCTGCCAGAGTTGGTCTATGGTAGTGATTTGTGGTGTTTGTTTGTGTTTCTGTGTGTATTCTGTGGTGCCATGCGGTGTGCCATGTGTTCTTGAGTGTTTTGTGTTGTGTTGTAAGTGATCTGTGCGTCTTGTTTGTTTTCTGTGTGTTGTGTACGAAATGTGCGTGGTATGGTTTATTTACAGCTTGTTGATCGCCTTGTGCTCTGCGTTTTGATCTGGGTCATGTCATGTGTGATATGTGCAGTTTTGAGCTTTGTGTTGTGTGAATTGAGTGGATCCTGTGGTGTTGTATATTTTGCCTTTCGATGAGCTTTCTGTTGGTGGTTGTGTTGTGTGTCTGGTGCGTGGCCTCCTTTGTCACGCTCAGGGTGAAATGTGTCTTTCTCTTTGTTGTGTGTTGTGTTACGTACTGTGTTCTGGGTTGTGTGTGCTGTGTACATGCTTTCCTGTGTGTTACGTATGGGGAAGGTGTTGGGTTGTCTGGGTATTTTGGGCATTGTGTGTGATGTTAATTGTGTGGTGTGTGTGATGTGCGTGTGTGCTTATTGTGTGTGTGATGTGTGTATTGGGTTGTGTTGACAGTGTGTGGTTCTGAGTGTGCTCTATATGGTATGCTTTTGGTTGTGTGTGTTATGTGTCGTGTGTTGAGTGCATGTCGTGTGCGTTCCTGGCGGTTGTGGGTGGTTCTGTATGAGTTGCGGGTGTTTTGTGTGTGTGACTGTGATTTGTGTGTGGCTGTGTTAGAGAGGTTGTGTGTGTGTTTGGCGGCTTGAGCTATGCGCATGAGGGGAGACATGTTGACTGTGTGGTTGTGCTTGCTTTGGGTGTCTCATGGAGTGTGCAGTATGTACCTGTGCAAAGACTTTCATGTGTATTGTGAGCAGTTTTGTGCCTTTGAGTATGTGCTGTGTCTCGGGTCTGTTGTGTGCTTCTGTGTTGTGCTCCTGTGTGAGGATATATGTGTGGTGTGTCTGCTTGGTTGTGTGTGTTGCGTGTAATGCACCAAGTGTGTCCTACGTGTGATCTTTGTTTTTTTGGGTGTGTTTTGCCTTTGTTTAATGTGTGCTGTGTGTCTTTTGCGTGGGTGAATGTGATTTCCGTGTGATTGTGTTTGAGTGGATTTGTGTGCGTTTGTTTGTTATGTGTGTGATGTCAGATGTGTTGTCTGTGTTTGGTTGTGCTTGTTTAGTGTTCCTCGTTGTGTGTGCTGTGTATACTCTCTCAAATGTGGTTTCTGTGTCTTGTGGGCTATTATGTGCTTTGTTGTGTCTGCTGTGTGTCCTGTGACTTTTGTTTTGTTACTGTATGGGTTTTGTGCACGTGTGCTTTGCGTACTGCTTTCCAAGGTGGATACGTGCGTGGGGTGTCTGTGTGTGACTGTGCACGTGGTGGGTCGTGTGTGACATGTGCGCTATGGGCTGTGATGTGTAGCGTGTGAAATGTGTGTTTTGTGTGTCTGTCGGGTTTGTTGTGTGTCTGGGGTCTGCCAGATTTGTTGGTCTATGGTAGTGATTTGTGGTGTTTGTTTTGTGTTTCTGTGTGTATTCTGTTGTGCCATGCGCTGTGCCATGTGTTCTTGAGTGTTTTGTGTTGTGTTGTATGTGATCTGTGCGTCTTGTTTGTTTTCTGTGTGTTGTGTACGAAATGTGCGTAGTATGGGTTACTTACTGCTTGTTGATCGCCTTGTGGTCTGCGTTTTGATCTGGGGCATGTTATGTGTGATATGTGCAGGTTTGATCTTTGTGTTGTGTGAATTGGGTGGATCCTGTGGTGTTGTATATTTTGCCTTTCGATGAGCTTTCTGTTGGTGGTTGTGTTGTGTGTCTGGTGCGTGGCCTCCTTTGTCACGCTCAGGGTGAAATGTGTCTTTCTCTGTGTTGTGTGTTGTGTTACGTACTGTGTTCTGGGTTGTGTGTGCTGTGTACATGCTTTCCTGTGTGTTACGTATGGGGAAGGTGTTGGTTGGTCTGGGTATTTTGGGCATTGTGTGTGATGTTAATTGTGTGGTGTGTGTGATGTGCTTGTGTGCTTATTGTGTGTGTGTTGTGTGTATTGGGTTGTGCCGACAGTGTGTGGTTCTGAGTGTGCTCTATATGGAATGTTTGTGGTTGTGTGTGTTATGTGTCATGCGTTGAGTGCATGTCGTGTGCGTTCTTGGCGGTTGTGGGTGGTTCTGTATGTGCTGTGGGTGTTTTGTGTGTGTGACTGTGATTTGTGTGTGGCTGTGTTAGAGAAGTTGTGTGTGTGTTTGGCGGCTTGAGCTATGCGCATGAGGGGAGACATGTTGACTGTGTGGTTGTGCTTGCTTTGGGTGTCTCATGGAGTGTGCAGTATGTACCTGTGCAAAGACTTTCATGTGTATTGTGAGCAGTTTTGTGCCTTGAAGTATGTGCTGTGAGTCTCGGGTCTGTTGTGTGCTTCTGTGCTGTGCTCCTGTGTGAGGATATATGTGTGGTGTGTCTGCTTGGTTGTGTGTGTTGCGTGTAATGCACCAAGTGTGTGCTAAGTGTGATCTTTGTTTTTTTGTGTGTGTTTTGCCTTGGTTTTATGTGTGCTGTGTGTCTTTTGCGTGGGTGAATGTGATTTCCGTGTGATTGTGTTTGAGTGGATTTGTGTGCGTTTGTTTGTTAAGTGTGTGATGTGAGATGTGTTGTCTGTGTGTGGTTGTGCTTGTTTAGTGTGCCTCGTTGTGTGTGCTCTGTATACTCTCTCAAATGTGGTTTCTGTGTCTTGTGAGCTATTATGTGCTTTGTTGTGTCTGTGTGTGTCCTGTGACTTTTGTTTTGTTACTGTATGGGTTTTGTGCACGTGTGCTTTGCATAGTGCTTTCCTGGGTGGATACGTGCATGGGGTGTCTGTGTGTGACTGTGCACGTGGTGTGTCGTGTGTGACATGTGCGCTATGGGCTGTGATGTGTAGCGTGTGAAATGTGTGTTTTGTGTGTCTGTCGGATTTGTTGTGTGTCTGGGGTGTGCCAGATTTGTTGGTCTATGGTAGTGATTTGTGGTGTTTGTTTTGTGTTTCTGTGTGTATTCTGTTGTGCCATGTGCTGTGCCATGTGTTCTTCAGTGTTTTGTGTTGTGTTGTATGTGATCTGTGCGTCTTGTTTGTTTTCTGTGTGTTGTGTACGAAATGTGCGTTGTATGGGTTACTTACTGCTTGTTGATCGCCTTGTGCTCTGCGTTTTGATCTGGGGCATGTTATGTGTGATATGTGCAGGTTTGATCTTTGTGTTGTGTGAATTGGGTGGATCCTGTGGTGTTGTATATTTTGCCTTTCGATGAGCTTTCTGTTGGTGGTTGTGTTGTGTGTCTGGTGCGTGGCCTCCTTTGTCACGCTCAGGGTGAAATGTGTCTTTCTCTGTGTTGTGTGTTGTGTTACGTACTGTGTTCTGGGTTGTGTGTGCTGTGTACATGCTTTCCTGTGTGTTACGTATGGGGAAGGTGTTGGTTGGTCTGGGTATTTTGGGCATTGTGTGTGATGTTAATTGTGTGGTGTGTGTGATGTGCTTGTGTGCTTATTGTGTGTGTGTTGTGTGTATTGGGTTGTGCTGACAGTGTGTGGTTCTGAGTGTGCTCTATATGGTATGTTTGTGGTTGTGTGTGTTATGTGTCGTTTGTTGAATGCATGTCGTGTGCGTTCTTGGGGGTTGTATGGTTCTGTATGAGTTGTGGGTGTTTTGTGTGTGTGACTGTGATTTGTGTGTGGCTGTGTTAGAGAGGTTGTGTGTGTGTTTGGCGGCTTGAGCTATGCGCATGAGGGGAGACATGTTGACTGTGTGGTTGTGCTTGCTTTGGGTGTCTCATGGAGGGTGCAGTATGTACCTGTGCAAAGACTTTCATGTGTATTGTGAGCAGTTTTGTGCCTTGAAGTATGTGCTGTGAGTGTCCGGTCTGTTGTGTGCTTCTGTGTTGTGCTCCTGTGTGAGGATATATGTGTGGTGTGTCTGCTTGGTTGTGTGTGTTGCGAGTAATGCACCAAGTGTGTGCTAAGTGTGATCTTTGTTTTTTTGTGTGTGTTTTGCCTTTGTTTAATGTGTGCTGTGTGTCTTTTGCGTGGGTGAATGTGATTTCCGTCTGATTGTGTTTGAGTGGATTTGTGTGCGTTTGTTTGTTATGTGTGTGATGTCAGATGTGTTGTCTGTGTTTGGTTGTGCTTGTTTAGTGTTCCTCGTTGTGTGTGCTGTGTATACTCTCCAAATGTGGTTTCTGTGTCTTGTGGGCTATTAGGTGCTTTGTTGTGTCTGCTGTGTGTCCTGTGACTTTTGTTTTGTTACTGTATGGGTTTTGTGCACGTGTGCTTTGCGTACTGCTTTCCAAGGTGGATACGTGCGTGGGGTGTCTGTGTGTGACTGTGCACGTGGTGTGTCGTGTGTGACATGTGCGCTATGGGCTGTGATGTGTAGCGTGTGAAATGTGTGTTTTGTGTGTCTGTCGGGTTTGTTGTGTGTCTGGGGTCTGCCAGATTTGTTGGTCTATGGTAGTGATTTGTGGTGTTTGTTTTGTGTTTCTGTGTGTATTCTGTTGTGCCATGCGCTGTGCCATGTGTTCTTGAGTGTTTTGTGTTGTGTTGTATGTGATCTGTGCGTCTTGTTTGTTTTCTGTGTGTTGTGTACGAAATGTGCGTAGTATGGGTTACTTACTGCTTGTTGATCGCCTTGTGCTCTGCGTTTTGACCTGGGGCATGTTATGTGTGATATGTGCAGGTTTGATCTTTGTGTTGTGTGAATTGGGTGGATCCTGTGGTGTTGTATATTTTGCCTTTCGATGAGCTTTCTGTTGGTGGTTGTGTTGTGTGTCTGGTGCGTGGCCTCCTTTGTCACGCTCAGGGTGAAATGTGTCTTTCTCTGTGTTGTGTGTTGTGTTACGTACTGTGTTCTGGGTTGTGTGTGCTGTGTACATGCTTTCCTGTGTGTTACGTATGGGGAAGGTGTTGGTTGGTCTGGGTATTTTGGGCATTGTGTGTGATGTTAATTGTGTGGTGTGTGTGATGTGCTTGTGTGCTTATTGTGTGTGTGCTGTGTGTATTGGGTTGTGCCGACAGTGTGTGGTTCTGAGTGTGCTCTATATGGTATGTTTGTGGTTGTGTGTGTTATGTGTCATGCGTTGAGTGCATGTCGTGTGCGTTCTTGGCGGTTGTGGGTGGTTCTGTATGTGCTGTGGGTGTTTTGTGTGTGTGACTGTGATTTGTGTGTGGCTGTGTTAGAGAAGTTGTGTGTGTGTTTGGCGGCTTGAGCTATGCGCATGAGGGGAGACATGTTGACTGTGTGGTTGTGCTTGCTTTGGGTGTCTCATGGAGTGTGCAGTATGTACCTGTGCAAAGACTTTCATGTGTATTGTGAGCAGTTTTGTGCCTTGAAGTATGTGCTGTGAGTCTTGGGTCTGTTGTGTGCTTCTGTGTTGTGCTCCTGTGTGAGGATATATGTGTGGTGTCTGCTTGGTTGTGAGTGTTGCGTGTAATGCACCGTGTGTCCTAAGTGTGATCTTTGTTTTTTTGTGTGTGTTTTGCCTTGGTTTTATGTGTGCTGTGTGTCTTTTGCGTGGGTGAATGTGATTTCCGTGTGATTGTGTTTGAGTGGATTTGTGTGCGTTTGTTTGTTAAGTGTGTGATGTGAGATGTGTTGTCTGTGTGTGGTTGTGCTTGTTTAGTGTGCCTCGTTGTGTGTGCTCTGTATACTCTCTCAAATGTGGTTTCTGTGTCTTGTGAGCTATTATGTGCTTTGTTGTGTCTGCTGTGTGTCCTGTGACTTTTGTTTTGTTACTGTATGGGTTTTGTGCACGTGTGCTTTGCATAGTGCTTTCCTGGGTGGATACGTGCGTGGGGTGTCTGTGTGAGACTGTGCACGTGGTGTGTCGTGTGTGACGTGTGCGCTACGGGCTGTGATGTGTAGCGTGTGAAATGTGTGTTTTGTGTGTCTGTCGGGTTTGTTGTGTCTGGGGTGCTGCCAGAGTTGTTGGTCTATGGTAGTGATTTGTGGTGTTTGTTTAGTGTTTCTGTGTGTATTCTGTTGTGCCATGTGTTGTGCCATGTGTTCTTGAGTGTTTTGTGTTGTGTTGTATGTGATCTGTGCGTCTTGTTTGTTTTCTGTGTGTTGTGTACGAAATGTGCATAGTATGGGTTATTTACTGCTTGTTGATCGCCTTGTGCTCTGCGTTTTGATCTGGGGCATGTTATGTGTGATATGTGCAGTTTTGAGCTTTGTGTTGTGTGAATTGAGTGGATCCTGTGGTGTTGTATATTTTGCCTTTCGATGAGCTTTCTGTTGGTGGTTGTGTTGTGTGTCTGGTGCGTGGCCTCCTTTGTCACGCTCAGGGTGAAATGTGTCTTTCTCTGTGTTGTTTGTTGTGTTACGTACTGTGTTCTGGGTTGTGTGTGCTGTGTATATGCTTTCCTGTGTGTTACGAATGGGGAAGGTGTTGGGTGGTCTGGGTATTTTGGGCATTGTGTGTGATGTTAACTGTGTGGTGTGTGTGATGTGCGTGTGTGCTTATTGAGTGTGTGTTGTGTGTATTGGGTTGTGCTGACAGTGTGTGGTTCTGAGTGTGCTCTATATGGTATGTTTGTGGTTGTGTGTGTTATGTGTCGTGTGTTGAATGCATGTCGTGTGCGTTCTTGGCGGTTGTGGGTGGTTCTGTATGAGTTGGTGGTGTTTTGTGTGTGTGACTGATTTGTGTGTGGCTGTGTTAGGTTGTGTGTGTGTTTGGCGGCTTGAGCTATGCGCATAAGGGGAGTCATGTTGACTGTGTGGTTGTGCTTGCTTTGGGTGTCTCATGGAGTGTGCAGTATGTACCTGTGCAAAGACTTTCATGTGTATTGTGAGCAGTTTTGTGCCTTGAAGTATGTGCTGTGAGTGTCCGGTCTGTTGTGTGCTTCTGTGTTGTCCTCCTGTGTGAGGATATATGTGTGGTGTCTGCTTGGTTGTGAGTGTTGCATGTAATGCACCGTGTGTCCTAAGTGTGATCTTTGTTTTTTTGGGTGTGTTTTGCCTTTGTTTAATGTGTGCTGTGTGTCTTTTGCGTGGGTGAATGTGATTTCCGTGTGATTGTGTTTGAGTGGATTTGTGTGCGTTTGTTTGTTATGTGTGTGATGTCAGATGTGTTGTCTGTGTTTGGTTGTGCTTGTTTAGTGTTCCTCGTTGTGTGTGCTGTGTATACTCTCTCTAATGTGGTTTCTGTGTCTTGTGGGCTATTATGTGCTTTGTTGTGTCTGCTGTGTGTCCTGTGACTTTTGTTTTGTTACTGTATGGGTTTTGTGCACTTGTGCTTTACGTAGTGCTTTCCTGGATGGATACGTGCGTGGGGTGTCTGTGTGTGTTCTGTGCACTTGGTGTGTCGTGTGTGACGTGTGCGCTACGGGCTGTGATGTGTAGCATGTGAAATGTGTATTTTGTGTGTCTGTTGGGTTTGTTGTGTGTCTGGGGTGCTGCCAGAGTTGTTGGTCTATGGTAGTGATTAGTGGTGTTTGTTTTGTGTTTCTTTGTGTATTCTGTTTTGCCATGTGGTGTGCCATGTGTTCTTGAGTGTTTTGTGTTGTGTTGTATGTGATCTGTGCGTCTTGTTTGTTTTCTGTGTGTTGTGTACGAAATGTGCGTGGTATGGGTTATTTACAGCTTGTTGATCGCCTTGTGCTCTGCGTTTTGATCTGGGTCATGTCATGTGTGATATGTGCAGTTTTGAGCTTTGTGTTGTGTGAATTGAGTGGATCCTGTGGTGTTGTATATTTTGCCTTTCGATGAGCTTTCTGTTGGTGGTTGTGTTGTGTGTCTGGTGCGTGGCCTCCTTTGTCACGCTCAGGGTGAAATGTGTCTTTCTCTTTGTTGTGTGTTGTGTTACGTACTGTGTTCTGGGTTGTGTGTGCTGTGTACATGCTTTCCTGTGTGTTACGTATGGGGAAGGTGTTGGGTTGTCTGGGTATTTTGGGCATTGTGTGTGATGTTAATTGTGTGGTGTGTGTGATGTGCGTGTGTGCTTATTGTGTGTGTGATGTGTGTATTGGGTTGTGTTGACAGTGTGTGGTTCTGAGTGTGCTCTATATGGTATGCTTGTGGTTGTGTGTGTTATGTGTCGTGTGTTGAGTGCATGTCGTGTGCGTTCCTGGCGGTTGTGGGTGGTTCTGTATGAGATGCGGGTGTTTTGTGTGTGTGACTGTGATTTGTGTGTGGCTGTGTTAGAGTGGTTGTGTGTGTGTTTGGCGGCTTGAGCTATGCGCATGAGGGGAGACATGTTGACTGTGTGGTTGTGCTTGCTTTGGGTGTCTCATGGAGTGTGCAGTATGTACCTGTGCAAAGACTTTCATGTGTATTGTGAGCAGTTTTGTGCCTTTGAGTATGTGCTGTGTCTCGGGTCTGTTGTGTGCTTCTGTGTTGTGCTCCTGTGTGAGGATATATGTGTGGTGTGTCTGCTTGGTTGTGTGTGTTGCGTGTAATGCACCAAGTGTGTCCTACGTGTGATCTTTGTTTTTTTGGGTGTGTTTTGCCTTTGTTTAATGTGTGCTGTGTGTCTTTTGCGTGGGTGAATGTGATTTCCGTCTGATTGTGTTTGAGTGGATTTGTGTGCGTTTGTTTGTTATGTGTGTGATGTCAGATGTGTTGTCTGTGTTTGGTTGTGCTTGTTTAGTGTTCCTCGTTGTGTGTGCTGTGTATACTCTCTCAAATGTGGTTTCTGTGTCTTGTGGGCTATTATGTGCTTTGTTGTGTCTGCTGTGTGTCCTGTGACTTTTGTTTTGTTACTGTATGGGTTTTGTGCACGTGTGCTTTGCGTACTGCTTTCCAAGGTGGATACGTGCGTGGGGTGTCTGTGTGTGACTGTGCACGTGGTGTGTCGTGTGTGACATGTGCGCTATGGGCTGTGATGTGTAGCGTGTGAAATGTGTGTTTTGTGTGTCTGTCGGGTTTGTTGTGTGTCTGGGGTCTGCCAGATTTGTTGGTCTATGGTAGTGATTTGTGGTGTTTGTTTTGTGTTTCTGTGTGTATTCTGTTGTGCCATGCGCTGTGCCATGTGTTCTTGAGTGTTTTGTGTTGTGTTGTATGTGATCTGTGCGTCTTGTTTGTTTTCTGTGTGTTGTGTACGAAATGTGCGTAGTATGGGTTACTTACTGCTTGTTGATCGCCTTGTGCTCTGCGTTTTGATCTGGGGCATGTTATGTGTGATATGTGCAGGTTTGATCTTTGTGTTGTGTGAATTGGGTGGATCCTGTGGTGTTGTATATTTTGCCTTTCGATGAGCTTTCTGTTGGTGGTTGTGTTGTGTGTCTGGTGCGTGGCCTCCTTTGTCACGCTCAGGGTGAAATGTGTCTTTCTCTGTGTTGTGTGTTGTGTAACGTACTGTGTTCTGGGTTGTGTGTGCTGTGTACATGCTTTCCTGTGTGTTACGTATGGGGAAGGTGTTGGTTGGTCTGGGTATTTTGGGCATTGTGTGTGATGTTAATTGTGTGGTGTGTGTGATGTGCTTGTGTGCTTATTGTGTGTGTGTTGTGTGTATTGGGTTGTGCCGACAGTGTGTGGTTCTGAGTGTGCTCTATATGGTATGTTTGTGGTTGTGTGTGTTAAGTGTCATGCGTTGAGTGCATGTCGTGTGCGTTCTTGGCGGTTGTGGGTGGTTCTGTATGTGCTGTGGGTGTTTTGTGTGTGTGACTGTGATTTGTGTGTGGCTGTGTTAGAGAAGTTGTGTGTGTGTTTGGCGGCTTGAGCTATGCGCATGAGTGGATACATGTTGACTGTGTGGTTGTGCTTGCTTTGGGTGTCTCATGGAGTGTGCAGTATGTACCTGTGCAAAGACTTTCATGTGTATTGTGAGCAGTTTTGTGCCTTTGAGTATGTGCTGTGAGTCTCGGGTCTGTTGTGTGCTTCTCTGTTGTGCTCCTGTGTGAGGATATATGTGTGGTGTGTCTGCTTGGTTGTGTGTGTTGCGTGTAATGCACCAAGTGTGTCCTATGTGTGATCATTGTTTTTTTGGGTGTGTTTTGCCTTGGTTTAATGTGTGCTGTGTGTCTTGCGTGGGTGATTGTGATTTCCGTGTGATTGTGTTTGAGTGGATTTGTGTGCGTTTGTTTGTTAAGTGTGTGATGTGAGATGTGTTGTCTGTGTGTGGTTGTGCTTGTTTAGTGTGTCTCGTTGTGTGTGCTCTGTATACTCTCTCAAATGTGGTTTCTGTGTCTTGTGGGCTATTAGGTGCTTTGTTGTGTCTGCTGTGTGTCCTGTGACTTTTGTTTTGTTACTGTATGGGTTTTGTGCACGTGTGCTTTACGTAGTGCTTTCCTGGGTGGATACGTGCGTGCGGTGTCTGTGTGTGACTGTGCACGTGGTGTGTCGTGTGTGACGTGTGCGCTACGGGCTGTGATGTGTAGCGTGTGAAATGTGTGTTTTGTGTGTCTGTCGGGTTTGTTGTGTGTCTGGGGTGCTGCCAGAGTTGGTCTATGGTAGTGATTTGTGGTGTTTGTTTGTGTTTCTGTGTGTATTCTGTGGTGCCATGCGGTGTGCCATGTGTTCTTGAGTGTTTTGTGTTGTGTTGTAAGTGATCTGTGCGTCTTGTTTGTTTTCTGTGTGTTGTGTACGAAATGTGCGTGGTATGGGTTATTTACAGCTTGTTGATCGCCTTGTGCTCTGCGTTTTGATCTGGGTCATGTCATGTGTGATATGTGCAGTTTTGAGCTTTGTGTTGTGTGAATTGAGTGGATCCTGTGGTGTTGTATATTTTGCCTTTCGATGAGCTTTCTGTTGGTGGTTGTGTTGTGTGTCTGGTGTGTGGCCTCCTTTGTCACGCTCAGGGTGAAATGTGTCTTTCTCTTTGTTGTGTGTTGTGTTACGTACTGTGTTCTGGGTTGTGTGTGCTGTGTACATGCTTTCCTGTGTGTTACGTATGGGGAAGGTGTTGGGTTGTCTGGGTATTTTGGGCATTGTGTGTGATGTTAATTGTGTGGTGTGTGTGATGTGCGTGTGTGCTTATTGTGTGTGTGATGTGTGTATTGGGTTGTGCCGACAGTGTGTGGTTCTGAGTGTTCTCTATATGGTATGCTTTTGGTTGTGTGTGTTATGTGTCGTGTGTTGAGTGCATGTCGTGTGCGTTCCTGGCGGTTGTGGGTGGTTCTGTATGAGTTGCGGGTGTTTTGTGTGTGTGACTGTGATTTGTGTGTGGCTGTGTTAGAGAGGTTGTGTGTGTGTTTGGCGGCTTGAGCTATGCGCATGAGGGGAGACATGTTGACTGTGTGGTTGTGCTTGCTTTGGGTGTCTCATGGAGTGTGCAGTATGTACCTGTGCAAAGACTTTCATGTGTATTGTGAGCAGTTTTGTGCCTTTGAGTATGTGCTGTGTCTCGGGTCTGTTGTGTGCTTCTGTGTTGTGCTCCTGTGTGAGGATATATGTGTGGTGTGTCTGCTTGGTTGTGTGTGTTGCGTGTAATGCACCAAGTGTGTCCTACGTGTGATCTTTGTTTTTTTGGGTTTGTTTTGCCTTTGTTTAATGTGTGCTGTGTGTCTTTTGCGTGGGTGAATGTGATTTCCGTGTGATTGTGTTTGAGTGGATTTGTGTGCGTTTGTTTGTTATGTGTGTGATGTCAGATGTGTTGTCTGTGTTTGGTTGTGCTTGTTTAGTGTTCCTCGTTGTGTGTGCTGTGTATACTCTCTCAAATGTGGTTTCTGTGTCTTGTGGGCTATTATGTGCTTTGTTGTGTCTGCTGTGTGTCCTGTGACTTTTGTTTTGTTACTGTATGGGTTTTGTGCACGTGTGCTTTGCGTACTGCTTTCCAAGGTGGATACGTGCGTGGGGTGTCTGTGTGTGACTGTGCACGTGGTGTGTCGTGTGTGACATGTGCGCTATGGGCTGTGATGTGTAGCGTGTGAAATGTGTGTTTTGTGTGTCTGTCGGGTTTGTTGTGTGTCTGGGGTCTGCCAGATTTGTTGGTCTATGGTAGTGATTTGTGGTGTTTGTTTTGTGTTTCTGTGTGTATTCTGTTGTGCCATGCGCTGTGCCATGTGTTCTTGAGTGTTTTGTGTTTTGTTGTATGTGATCTGTGCGTCTTGTTTGTTTTCTGTGTGTTGTGTACGAAATGTGCGTAGTATGGGTTACTTACTGCTTGTTGATCGCCTTGTGCTCTGCGTTTTGATCTGGGGCATGTTATGTGTGATATGTGCAGGTTTGATCTTTGTGTTGTGTGAATTGGGTGGATCCTGTGGTGTTGTATATTTTGCCTTTCGATGAGCTTTCTGTTGGTGGTTGTGTTGTGTGTCTGGTGCGTGGCCTCCTTTGTCACGCTCAGGGTGAAATGTGTCTTTCTCTGTGTTGTGTGTTGTGTTACGTACTGTGTTCTGGGTTGTGTGTGCTGTGTACATGCTTTCCTGTGTGTTACGTATGGGGAAGGTGTTGGTTGGTCTGGGTATTTTGGGCATTGTGTGTGATGTTAATTGTGTGGTGTGTGTGATGTGCTTGTGTGCTTATTGTGTGTGTGTTGTGTGTATTGGGTTGTGCCGACAGTGTGTGGTTCTGAGTGTGCTCTATATGGTATGTTTGTGGTTGTGTGTGTTATGTGTCATGCGTTGAGTGCATGTCGTGTGCGTTCTTGGCGGTTGTGGGTGGTTCTGTATGTGCTGTGGGTGTTTTGTGTGTGTGACTGTGATTTGTGTGTGGCTGTGTTAGAGAAGTTGTGTGTGTGTTTGGCGGCTTGAGCTATGCGCATGAGGGGAGACATGTTGACTGTGTGGTTGTGCTTGCTTTGGGTGTCTCATGGAGTGTGCAGTATGTACCTGTGCAAAGACTTTCATGTGTATTGTGAGCAGTTTTGTGCCTTGAAGTATGTGCTGTGAGTCTCGGGTCTGTTGTGTGCTTCTGTGCTGTGCTCCTGTGTGAGGATATATGTGTGGTGTGTCTGCTTGGTTGTGTGTGTTGCGTGTAATGCACCAAGTGTGTGCTAAGTGTGATCTTTTTTTGTGTGTGTGTGTTTTGCCTTGGTTTTATGTGTGCTGTGTGTCTTTTGCGTGGGTGAATGTGATTTCCGTGTGATTGTGTTTGAGTGGATTTGTGTGCGTTTGTTTGTTAAGTGTGTGATGTGAGATGTGTTGTCTGTGTGTGGTTGTGCTTGTTTAGTGTGCCTCGTTGTGTGTGCTGTGTATACTCTCTCAAATGTGGTTTCTGTGTCTTGTGAGATATTATGTGCTTTGTTGTGTCTGCTGTGTGTCCTGTGACTTTTGTTTTGTTACTGTATGGGTTTTGTGCACGTGTGCTTTGCGTACTGCTTTCCTGGGTGGATACGTGCGTGGGGTGTCTGTGTGTGACTGTGCACGTGGTGTGTCGTGTGTGACGTGTGCGCTACGGGCTGTGATGTGTAGCGTGCGAAATGTGTGTTTTGTGTGTCTGTCGGGTTTGTTGTGTGTCTGGGGTGTGCCAGATTTGTTGGTCTATGGTAGTGATTTGTGGTGTTTGTTTTGTGTTTCTGTGTGTATTCTGTTGTGCCATGTGCTGTGCCATGTGTTCTTCAGTGTTTTGTGTTGTGTTGTATGTGATCTGTGCGTCTTGTTTGTTTTCTGTGTGTTGTGTACGAAATGTGCGTAGTATGGGTTACTTACTGCTTGTTGATCGCCTTGTGCTCTGCGTTTTGATCTGGGGCATGTTATGTGTGATATGTGCAGGTTTGATCTTTGTGTTGTGTGAATTGGGTGGATCCTGTGGTGTTGTATATTTTGCCTTTCGATGAGCTTTCTGTTGGTGGTTGTGTTGTGTGTCTGGTGCGTGGCCTCCTTTGTCACTCTCAGGGTGAAATGTGTCTTTCTCTGTGTTGTGTGTTGTGTTACGTACTGTGTTCTGGGTTGTGTGTGCTGTGTACATGCTTTCCTGTGTGTTACGTATGGGGAAGGTGTTGGTTGGTCTGGGTATTTTGGGCATTGTGTGTGATGTTAATTGTGTGGTGTGTGTGATGTGCTTGTGTGCTTATTGTGTGTGTGTTGTGTGTATTGGGTTGTGCTGACAGTGTGTGGTTCTGAGTGTGCTCTATATGGTATGTTTGTGGTTGTGTGTGTTATGTGTCGTTTGTTGAATGCATGTCGTGTGCGTTCTTGGGGGTTGTATGGTTCTGTATGAGTTGTGGGTGTTTTGTGTGTGTGACTGTGATTTGTGTGTGGCTGTGTTAGAGAGGTTGTGTGTGTGTTTGGCGGCTTGAGCTATGCGCATGAGGGGAGACATGTTGACTGTGTGGTTGTGCTTGCTTTGGGTGTCTCATGGAGGGTGCAGTATGTACCTGTGCAAAGACTTTCATGTGTATTGTGAGCAGTTTTGTGCCTTGAAGTATGTGCTGTGAGTGTCCGGTCTGTTGTGTGCTTCTGTGTTGTGCTCCTGTGTGAGGATATATGTGTGGTGTGTCTGCTTGGTTGTGTGTGTTGCGTGTAATGCACCAAGTGTGTGCTAAGTGTGATCTTTGTTTTTTTGTGTGTGTTTTGCCTTTGTTTAATGTGTGCTGTGTGTCTTTTGCGTGGGTGAATGTGATTTCCGTCTGATTGTGTTTGAGTGGATTTGTGTGCGTTTGTTTGTTATGTGTGTGATGTCAGATGCGTTGTCTGTGTTTGGTTGTGCTTGTTTAGTGTTCCTCGTTGTGTGTGCTGTGTATACTCTCTCTAATGTGGTTTCTGTGTCTTGTGGGCTATTATGTGCTTTGTTGTGTCTGCTGTGTGTCCTGTGACTTTTGTTTTGTTACTGTATGGGTTTTGTGCACGTGTGCTTTACGTAGTGCTTTCCTGGGTGGATACGTGCGTGGGGTGTCTGTGTGTGACTGTGCACTTGGTGTGTCGTGTGTGACGTGTGCGCTACGGGCTGTGATGTGTAGCGTGTGAAATGTGTGTTTTGTGTGTCTGTCGGGTTTGTTGTGTGTCTGGGGTGCTGCCAGAGTTGTTGGTCTATGGTAGTGATTTGTGGTGTTTGTTTTGTGTTTCTGTGTGTATTCTGTTTTGCCATGTGGTGTGCCATGTGTTCTTGAGTGTTTTGTGTTGTGTTGTATGTGATCTGTGCGTCTTATTTGTTTTCTGTGTGTTGTGTACAAAATGTGCGTAGTATGGGTTACTTACTGCTTGTTGATCGCCTTGTGCTCTGCGTTTTGATCTGGGGCATGTTATGTGTGATATGTGCAGGTTTGATCTTTGTGTTGTGTGAATTGGGTGGATCCTGTGGTGTTGTATATTTTGCCTTTCGATGAGCTTTCTGTTGGTGGTTGTGTTGTGTGTCTGGTGCGTGGCCTCCTTTGTCACGCTCAGGGTGAAATGTGTCTTTCTCTGTGTTGTGTGTTGTGTTACGTACTGTGTTCTGGGTTGTGTGTGCTGTGTACATGCTTTCCTGTGTGTTACGTATGGGGAAGGTGTTGGTTGGTCTGGGTATTTTGGGCATTGTGTGTGATGTTAATTGTGTGGTGTGTGTGATGTGCTTGTGTGCTTATTGTGTGTGTGTTGTGTGTATTGGGTTGTGCCGACAGTGTGTGGTTCTGAGTGTGCTCTATATGGTATGTTTGTGGTTGTGTGTGTTATGTGTCATGCGTTGAGTGCATGTCGTGTGCGTTCTTGGCGGTTGTGGGTGGTTCTGTATGTGCTGTGGGTGTTTTGTGTGTGTGACTGTGATTTGTGTGTGGCTGTGTTAGAGAAGTTGTGTGTGTGTTTGGCGGCTTGAGCTATGCGCATGAGGGGAGACATGTTGACTGTGTGGTTGTGCTTGCTTTGGGTGTCTCATGGAGTGTGCAGTATGTAGCTGTGCAAAGACTTTCATGTGTATTGTGAGCAGTTTTGTGCCTTTGAGTATGTGCTGTGAGTCTCGGGTCTGTTGTGTGCTTCTGTGTTGTGCTCCTGTGTGAGGATATATGTGTGGTGTGTCTGCTTGGTTGTGTGTGTTGCGTGTAATGCACCAAGTGTGTCCTATGTGTGATCATTGTTTTTTTGGGTGTGTTTTGCCTTGGTTTAATGTGTGCTGTGTGTCTTGCGTGGGTGATTGTGATTTCCGTGTGATTGTGTTTGAGTGGATTTGTGTGCGTTTGTTTGTTAAGTGTGTGATGTGAGATGTGTTGTCTGTGTGTGGTTGTGCTTGTTTAGTGTGTCTCGTTGTGTGTGCTCTGTATACTCTCTCAAATGTGGTTTCTGTGTCTTGTGGGCTATTAGGTGCTTTGTTGTGTCTGCTGTGTGTCCTGTGACTTTTGTTTTGTTACTGTATGGGTTTTGTGCACGTGTGCTTTACGTAGTGCTTTCCTGGGTGGATACGTGCGTGGGGTGTCTGTGTGTGACTGTGCACGTGGTGTGTCGTGTGTGACGTGTGCGCTACGGGCTGTGATGTGTAGCGTGTGAAATGTGTGTTTTGTGTGTCTGTCGGGTTTGTTGTGTGTCTGGGGTGCTGCCAGAGTTGGTCTATGGTAGTGATTTGTGGTGTTTGTTTGTGTTTCTGTGTGTATTCTGTGGTGCCATGCGGTGTGCCATGTGTTCTTGAGTGTTTTGTGTTGTGTTGTAAGTGATCTGTGCGTCTTGTTTGTTTTCTGTGTGTTGTGTAGGAAACGTGTGTGGTATGGCTTATTTACATCTTGTTGATCGCCTTGTGCTCTGCGTTTTGATCTGGGTCATGTCATGTGTGATATGTGCAGTTTTGAGCTTTGTGTTGTGTGAATTGAGTGGATCCTGTGGTGTTGTATATTTTGCCTTTCGATGAGCTTTCTGTTGGTGGTTGTGTTGTGTGTCTGGTGCGTGGCCTCCTTTGTCACGCTCAGGGTGAAATGTGTCTTTCTCTTTGTTGTGTGTTGTGTTACGTACTGTGTTCTGGGTTGTGTGTGCTGTGTACATGCTTTCCTGTGTGTTACGTATGGGGAAGGTGTTGGTTGGTCTGGGTATTTTGGGCATTGTGTGTGATGTTAATTGTGTGGTGTGTGTGATGTGCGTGTGTGCTTATTGTGTGTGTGATGTGTGTATTGGGTTGTGCTGACAGTGTGTGGTTCTGAGTGTGCTCTATATGGTATGCTTTTGGTTGTGTGTGTTATCTGTCGTGTGTTGAGTGCATGTCGTGTGCGTTCCTGGCGGTTGTGGGTGGTTCTGTATGAGTTGCGGGTGTTTTGTGTGTGTGACTGTGATTTGTGTGTGGCTGTGTTAGAGAGGTTGTGTTTGGCGGCTTGAGCTATGCGCATGAGGGGAGACATGTTGACTGTGTGGTTGTGCTTGCTTTGGGTCTCTCATGGAGTGTGCAGTATGTACCTGTGCAAAGACTTTCATGTGTATTGTGAGCAGTTTTGTGCCTTTGAGTATGTGCTGTGTCTCGGGTCTGTTGTGTGCTTCTGTGTTGTGCTCCTGTGTGAGGATATATGTGTGGTGTGTCTGCTTGGTTGTGTGTGTTGCGTGTAATGCACCAAGTGTGTCCTACGTGTGATCTTTGTTTTTTTGGGTGTGTTTTGCCTTTGTTTAATGTGTGCTGTGTGTCTTTTGCGTGGGTGAATGTGATTTCCGTGTGATTGTGTTTGAGTGGATTTGTGTGCGTTTGTTTGTTATGTGTGTGATGTCAGATGTGTTGTCTGTGTTTGGTTGTGCTTGTTTAGTGTTCCTCGTTGTGTGTGCTGTGTATACTCTCTCAAATGTGGTTTCTGTGTCTTGTGGGCTATTATGTGCTTTGTTGTGTCTGCTGTGTGTCCTGTGACTTTTGTTTTGTTACTGTATGGGTTTTGTGCACGTGTGCTTTGCGTACTGCTTTCCAAGGTGGATACGTGCGTGGGGTGTCTGTGTGTGACTGTGCACGTGGTGTGTCGTGTGTGACATGTGCGCTATGGGCTGTGATGTGTAGCGTGTGAAATGTGTGTTTTGTGTGTCTGTCGGGTTTGTTGTGTGTCTGGGTTCTGCCAGATTTGTTGGTCTATGGTAGTGATTTGTGGTGTTTGTTTTGTGTTTCTGTGTGTATTCTGTTGTGCCATGCGCTGTGCCATGTGTTCTTGAGTGTTTTGTGTTGTGTTGTATGTGATCTGTGCGTCTTGTTTGTTTTCTGTGTGTTGTGTACGAAACGTGCGTGTTATGGGTTATATACTGCTTGTTGATCGCCTTGTGCTCTGCGTTTTGATCTGGGGCATGTTATGTGTGATATGTGCAGTTTTGAGCTTTGTGTTGTGTGAATTGAGTGGATCCTGTGGTGTTGTATATTTTGCCTTTCGATGAGCTTTCTGTTGGTGGTTGTGTTGTGTGTCTGGTGCGTGGCCTCCTTTGTCACGCTCAGGGTGAAATGTGTCTTTCTCTTTGTTTTGTGTTGTGTTACGTACTGTGTTCTTGGTTGTGTGTGCTGTGTACATGCTTTCCTGTGTGTTACGTATGGGGAAGGTGTTGGTTGGTCTGGGTATTTTGGGCATTGTGTGTGATGTTAATTGTGTG
The DNA here is from genome assembly GCF_030020395.1 of Manis pentadactyla. Taxonomy (NCBI): domain Eukaryota; kingdom Metazoa; phylum Chordata; class Mammalia; order Pholidota; family Manidae; genus Manis; species Manis pentadactyla. The sequence continues at coordinate 39,704,262 of NC_080019.1, forward strand.
GTGTGTGTGATGTGCTTGTGTGCTTATTGTGTGTGTGTTGTGTGTATTGGGTTGTGCTGACAGTGTGTGGTTCTGAGTGTGCTCTATATGGTATGTTTGTGGTTGTGTGTGTTATGTGTCATGTGTTGAGTGCATGTCGTGTGCGTTCTTGGCGGTTGTGTGTGGTTCTGTATGTGCTGTGGGTGTTTTGTGTGTGTGACTGTGATTTGTGTGTGGCTGTGTTAGAGAGGTTGTGTGTGTGTTTGGCGGCTTGAGCTATGCGCATAAGGGGAGACATGTTGACTGTGTGGTTGTGCTTGCTTTGGGTGTCTCATGGAGTGTGCAGTATGTACCTGTGCAAAGACTTTCATGTGTATTGTGAGCAGTTTTGTGCCTTGAAGTATGTGCTGTGAGTGTCCGGTCTGTTGTGTGCTTCTGTGTTGTGCTCCTGTGTGAGGATATATGTGTGGTGTGTCTGCTTGGTTGTGTGTGTTGCGTGTAATGCACCGTGTGTCCTACGTGTGATCTTTGTTTTTTTGGGTGTGTTTTGCCTTTGTTTAATGTGTGCTGTGTGTCTTTTGCGTGGGTGAATGTGATTTCCGTGTGATTGTGTTTGAGTGGATTTGTGTGCGTTTGTTTGTTATGTGTGTGATGTCAGATGTGTTGTCTGTGTTTGGTTGTGCTTGTTTAGTGTTCCTCGTTGTGTGTGCTGTGTATACTCTCTCTAATGTGGTTTCTGTGTCTTGTGGGCTATTATGTGCTTTGTTGTGTCTGCTGTGTGTCCTGTGACTTTTGTTTTGTTACTGTATGGGTTTTGTGCACTTGTGCTTTACGTAGTGCTTTCCTGGATGGATACGTGCGTGGGGTGTCTGTGTGTGACTGTGCACTTGGTGTGTCGTGTGTGACGTGTGCGCTACGGGCTGTGATGTGTAGCATGTGAAATGTGTATTTTGTGTGTCTGTCGGGTTTGTTGTGTGTCTGGGTTGCTGCCAGAGTTGTTGGTCTATGGTAGTGATTAGTGGTGTTTGTTTTGTGTTTCTGTGTGTATTCTGTTTTGCCATGTGCTGTGCCATGTGTTCTTGAGTGTTTTGTGTTGTGTTGTATGTGATCTGTGCGTCTTGTTTGTTTTCTGTGTGTTGTGTACGAAATGTGCGTGGTATGGGTTATTTACAGCTTGTTGATCGCCTTGTGCTCTGCGTTTTGATCTGGGTCATGTCATGTGTGACATGTGCAGTTTTGAGCTTTGTGTTGTGTGAATTGAGTGGATCCTGTGGTGTTGTATATTTTGCCTTTCGATGAGCTTTCTGTTGGTGGTTGTGTTGTGTGTCTGGTGCGTGGCCTCCTTTGTCACTCTCAGGGTGAAATGTGTCTTTCTCTTTGTTGTGTGTTGTGTTACGTACTGTGTTCTGGGTTGTGTGTGCTGTGTACATGCTTTCCTGTGTGTTACGTATGGGGAAGGTGTTGGTTGGTCTGGGTATTTTGGGCATTGTGTGTGATGTTAATTGTGTGGTGTGTGTGATGTGCTTGTGTGCTTATTGTGTGTGTGTTGTGTGTATTGGGTTGTGCTGACAGTGTGTGGTTCTGAGTGTGCTCTATATGGTATGTTTGTGGTTGTGTGTGTTATGTGTCGTTTGTTGAATGCATGTCGTGTGCGTTCTTGGGGGTTGTATGGTTCTGTATGAGTTGTGGGTGTTTTGTGTGTGTGACTGTGATTTGTGTGTGGCTGTGTTAGAGTGGTTGTGTGTGTGTTTGGCGGCTTGAGCTATGCGCATGAGGGGAGACATGTTGACTGTGTGGTTGTGCTTGCTTTGGGTGTCTCATGGAGTGTGCAGTATGTACCTGTGCAAAGACTTTCATGTGTATTGTGAGCAGTTTTGTGCCTTTGAGTATGTGCTGTGTCTCGGGTCTGTTGTGTGCTTCTGTGTTGTGCTCCTGTGTGAGGATATATGTGTGGTGTGTCTGCTTGGTTGTGTGTGTTGCGTGTAATGCACCAAGTGTGTCCTACGTGTGATCTTTGTTTTTTTGGGTGTGTTTTGCCTTTGTTTAATGTGTGCTGTGTGTCTTTTGCGTGGGTGAATGTGATTTCCGTGTGATTGTGTTTGAGTGGATTTGTGTGCGTTTGTTTGTTATGTGTGTGATGTCAGATGTGTTGTCTGTGTTTGGTTGTGCTTGTTTAGTGTTCCTCGTTGTGTGTGCTGTGTATACTCTCTCAAATGTGGTTTCTGTGTCTTGTGGGCTATTATGTGCTTTGTTGTGTCTGCTGTGTGTCCTGTGACTTTTGTTTTGTTACTGTATGGGTTTTGTGCACGTGTGCTTTGCGTACTGCTTTCCAAGGTGGATACGTGCGTGGGGTGTCTGTGTGTGACTGTGCACGTGGTGTGTCGTGTGTGACATGTGCGCTATGGGCTGTGATGTGTAGCGTGTGAAATGTGTGTTTTGTGTGTCTGTCGGGTTTGTTGTGTGTCTGGGGTCTGCCAGATTTGTTGGTCTATGGTAGTGATTTGTGGTGTTTGTTTTGTGTTTCTGTGTGTATTCTGTTGTGCCATGCGCTGTGCCATGTGTTCTTGAGTGTTTTGTGTTGTGTTGTATGTGATCTGTGCGTCTTGTTTGTTTTCTGTGTGTTGTGTACGAAATGTGCGTAGTATGGGTTACTTACTGCTTGTTGATCGCCTTGTGCTCTGCGTTTTGATCTGGGGCATGTTATGTGTGATATGTGCAGGTTTGATCTTTGTGTTGTGTGAATTGGGTGGATCCTGTGGTGTTGTATATTTTGCCTTTCGATGAGCTTTCTGTTGGTGGTTGTGTTGTGTGTCTGGTGCGTGGCCTCCTTTGTCACGCTCAGGGTGAAATGTGTCTTTCTCTGTGTTGTGTGTTGTGTTACGTACTGTGTTCTGGGTTGTGTGTGCTGTGTACATGCTTTCCTGTGTGTTACGTATGGGGAAGGTGTTGGTTGGTCTGGGTATTTTGGGCATTGTGTGTGATGTTAATTGTGTGGTGTGTGTGATGTGCTTGTGTGCTTATTGTGTGTGTGTTGTGTGTATTGGGTTGTGCTGACAGTGTGTGGTTCTGAGTGTGCTCTATATGGTATGTTTGTGGTTGTGTGTGTTATGTGTCGTTTGTTGAATGCATGTCGTGTGCGTTCTTGGGGGTTGTATGGTTCTGTATGAGTTGTGGGTGTTTTGTGTGTGTGACTGTGATTTGTGTGTGGCTGTGTTAGAGAGGTTGTGTGTGTGTTTGGCGGCTTGAGCTATGCGCATGAGGGGAGACATGTTGACTGTGTGGTTGTGCTTGCTTTGGGTGTCTCATGGAGGGTGCAGTATGTACCTGTGCAAAGACTTTCATGTGTATTGTGAGCAGTTTTGTGCCTTGAAGTATGTGCTGTGAGTGTCCGGTCTGTTGTGTGCTTCTGTGTTGTGCTCCTGTGTGAGGATATATGTGTGGTGTGTCTGCTTGGTTGTGTGTGTTGCGTGTAATGCACCAAGTGTGTGCTAAGTGTGATCTTTGTTTTTTTGTGTGTGTTTTGCCTTTGTTTAATGTGTGCTGTGTGTCTTTTGCGTGGGTGAATGTGATTTCCGTCTGATTGTGTTTGAGTGGATTTGTGTGCGTTTGTTTGTTATGTGTGTGATGTCAGATGCGTTGTCTGTGTTTGGTTGTGCTTGTTTAGTGTTCCTCGTTGTGTGTGCTGTGTATACTCTCTCTAATGTGGTTTCTGTGTCTTGTGGGCTATTATGTGCTTTGTTGTGTCTGCTGTGTGTCCTGTGACTTTTGTTTTGTTACTGTATGGGTTTTGTGCACGTGTGCTTTACGTAGTGCTTTCCTGGGTGGATACGTGCGTGGGGTGTCTGTGTGTGACTGTGCACTTGGTGTGTCGTGTGTGACGTGTGCGCTACGGGCTGTGATGTGTAGCGTGTGAAATGTGTGTTTTGTGTGTCTGTCGGGTTTGTTGTGTGTCTGGGGTGCTGCCAGAGTTGTTGGTCTATGGTAGTGATTTGTGGTGTTTGTTTTGTGTTTCTGTGTGTATTCTGTTTTGCCATGTGGTGTGCCATGTGTTCTTGAGTGTTTTGTGTTGTGTTGTATGTGATCTGTGCGTCTTATTTGTTTTCTGTGTGTTGTGTACGAAATGTGCGTAGTATGGGTTACTTACTGCTTGTTGATCGCCTTGTGCTCTGCGTTTTGATCTGGGGCATGTTATGTGTGATATGTGCAGGTTTGATCTTTGTGTTGTGTGAATTGGGTGGATCCTGTGGTGTTGTATATTTTGCCTTTCGATGAGCTTTCTGTTGGTGGTTGTGTTGTGTGTCTGGTGCGTGGCCTCCTTTGTCACGCTCAGGGTGAAATGTGTCTTTCTCTGTGTTGTGTGTTGTGTTACGTACTGTGTTCTGGGTTGTGTGTGCTGTGTACATGCTTTCCTGTGTGTTACGTATGGGGAAGGTGTTGGTTGGTCTGGGTATTTTGGGCATTGTGTGTGATGTTAATTGTGTGGTGTGTGTGATGTGCTTGTGTGCTTATTTTGTGTGTGTTGTGTGTATTGGGTTGTGCCGACAGTGTGTGGTTCTGAGTGTGCTCTATATGGTATGTTTGTGGTTGTGTGTGTTATGTGTCATGCGTTGAGTGCATGTCGTGTGCGTTCTTGGCGGTTGTGGGTGGTTCTGTATGTGCTGTGGGTGTTTTGTGTGTGTGACTGTGATTTGTGTGTGGCTGTGTTAGAGAAGTTGTGTGTGTGTTTGGCGGCTTGAGCTATGCGCATGAGGGGAGACATGTTGACTGTGTGGTTGTGCTTGCTTTGGGTGTCTCATGGAGTGTGCAGTATGTACCTGTGCAAAGACTTTCAAGTGTATTGTGAGCAGTTTTGTGCCTTGAAGTATGTGCTGTGAGTCTCGGGTCTGTTGTGTGCTTCTGTGCTGTGCTCCTGTGTGAGGATATATGTGTGGTGTGTCTGCTTGGTTGTGTGTGTTGCGTGTAATGCACCAAGTGTGTGCTAAGTGTGATCTTTGTTTTTTTGTGTGTGTTTTGCCTTGGTTTTATGTGTGCTGTGTGTCTTTTGCGTGGGTGAATGTGATTTCCGTGTGATTGTGTTTGAGTGGATTTGTGTGCGTTTGTTTGTTAAGTGTGTGATGTGAGATGTGTTGTCTGTGTGTGGTTGTGCTTGTTTAGTGTGCCTCGTTGTGTGTGCTCTGTATACTCTCTCAAATGTGGTTTCTGTGTCTTGTGAGCTATTATGTGCTTTGTTGTGTCTGTGTGTGTCCTGTGACTTTTGTTTTGTTACTGTATGGGTTTTGTGCACGTGTGCTTTGCATAGTGCTTTCCTGGGTGGATACGTGCATGGGGTGTCTGTGTGTGACTGTGCACGTGGTGTGTCGTGTGTGACATGTGCGCTATGGGCTGTGATGTGTAGCGTGTGAAATGTGTGTTTTGTGTGTCTGTCGGGTTTGTTGTGTGTCTGGGGTCTGCCAGATTTGTTGGTCTATGGTAGTGATTTGTGGTGTTTGTTTTGTGTTTCTGTGTGTATTCTGTTGTGCCATGTGCTGTGCCATGTGTTCTTCAGTGTTTTGTGTTGTGTTGTATGTGATCTGTGCGTCTTGTTTGTTTTCTGTGTGTTGTGTACGAAATGTGCGTAGTATGGGTTACTTACTGCTTGTTGATCGCCTTGTGCTCTGCGTTTTGATCTGGGGCATGTTATGTGTGATATGTGCAGGTTTGATCATTGTGTTGTGTGAATTGGGTGGATCCTGTGGTGTTGTATATTTTGCCTTTCGATGAGCTTTCTGTTGGTGGTTGTGTTGTGTGTCTGGTGCGTGGCCTCCTTTGTCACGCTCAGGGTGAAATGTGTCTTTCTCTGTGTTGTGTGTTGTGTTACGTACTGTGTTCTGGGTTGTTTGTGCTGTGTACATGCTTTCCTGTGTGTTACGTATGGGGAAGGTGTTGGTTGGTCTGGGTATTTTGGGCATTGTGTGTGATGTTAATTGTGTGGTGTGTGTGATGTGCTTGTGTGCTTATTGTGTGTGTGTTGTGTGTATTGGGTTGTGCTGACAGTGTGTGGTTCTGAGTGTGCTCTATATGGTATGTTTGTGGTTGTGTGTGTTATGTGTCGTTTGTTGAATGCATGTCGTGTGCGTTCTTGGGGGTTGTATGGTTCTGTATGAGTTGTGGGTGTTTTGTGTGTGTGACTGTGATTTGTGTGTGGCTGTGTTAGAGAGGTTGTGTGTGTGTTTGGCGGCTTGAGCTATGCGCATGAGGGGAGACATGATGACTGTGTGGTTGTGCTTGCTTTGGGTGTCTCATGGAGGGTGCAGTATGTACCTGTGCAAAGACTTTCATGTGTATTGTGAGCAGTTTTGTGCCTTGAAGTATGTGCTGTGAGTGTCCGGTCTGTTGTGTGCTTCTGTTTTGTGCTCCTGTGTGAGGATATATGTGTGGTGTGTCTGCTTGGTTGTGTGTGTTGCGTGTAATGCACCAAGTGTGTGCTAAGTGTGATCTTTGTTTTTTTGTGTGTGTTTTGCCTTTGTTTAATGTGTGCTGTGTGTCTTTTGCGTGGGTGAATGTGATTTCCGTCTGATTGTGTTTGAGTGGATTTGTGTGCGTTTGTTTGTTATGTGTGTGATGTCAGATGCGTTGTCTGTGTTTGGTTGTGCTTGTTTAGTGTTCCTCGTTGTGTGTGCTGTGTATACTCTCTCTAATGTGGTTTCTGTGTCTTGTGGGCTATTATGTGCTTTGTTGTGTCTGCTGTGTGTCCTGTGACTTTTGTTTTGTTACTGTATGGGTTTTGTGCACGTGTGCTTTACGTAGTGCTTTCCTGGGTGGATACGTGCGTGGGGTGTCTGTGTGTGACTGTGCACTTGGTGTGTCGTGTGTGACGTGTGCGCTACGGGCTGTGATGTGTAGCGTGTGAAATGTGTGTTTTGTGTGTCTGTCGGGTTTGTTGTGTGTCTGGGGTGCTGCCAGAGTTGTTGGTCTATGGTAGTGATTTGTGGTGTTTGTTTTGTGTTTCTGTGTGTATTCTGTTTTGCCATGTGGTGTGCCATGTGTTCTTGAGTGTTTTGTGTTGTGTTGTATGTGATCTGTGCGTCTTATTTGTTTTCTGTGTGTTGTGTACAAAATGTGCGTAGTATGGGTTACTTACTGCTTGTTGATCGCCTTGTGCTCTGCGTTTTGATCTGGGGCATGTTATGTGTGATATGTGCAGGTTTGATCTTTGTGTTGTGTGAATTGGGTGGATCCTGTGGTGTTGTATATTTTGCCTTTCGATGAGCTTTCTGTTGGTGGTTGTGTTGTGTGTCTGGTGCGTGGCCTCCTTTGTCACGCTCAGGGTGAAATGTGTCTTTCTCTGTGTTGTGTGTTGTGTTACGTACTGTGTTCTGGGTTGTGTGTGCTGTGTACATGCTTTCCTGTGTGTTACGTATGGGGAAGGTGTTGGTTGGTCTGGGTATTTTGGGCATTGTGTGTGATGTTAATTGTGTGGTGTGTGTGATGTGCTTGTGTGCTTATTGTGTGTGTGTTGTGTGTATTGGGTTGTGCCGACAGTGTGTGGTTCTGAGTGTGCTCTATATGGTATGTTTGTGGTTGTGTGTGTTATGTGTCATGCGTTGAGTGCATGTCGTGTGCGTTCTTGGCGGTTGTGGGTGGTTCTGTATGTGCTGTGGGTGTTTTGTGTGTGTGACTGTGATTTGTGTGTGGCTGTGTTAGAGAAGTTGTGTGTGTGTTTGGCGGCTTGAGCTATGCGCATGAGGGGAGACATGTTGACTGTGTGGTTGTGCTTGCTTTGGGTGTCTCATGGAGTGTGCAGTATGTACCTGTGCAAAGACTTTCATGTGTATTGTGAGCAGTTTTGTGCCTTTGAGTATGTGCTGTGAGTCTCGGGTCTGTTGTGTGCTTCTGTGTTGTGCTCCTGTGTGAGGATATATGTGTGGTGTGTCTGCTTGGTTGTGTGTGTTGCGTGTAATGCACCAAGTGTGTCCTATGTGTGATCATTGTTTTTTTGGGTGTGTTTTGCCTTGGTTTAATGTGTGCTGTGTGTCTTGCGTGGGTGATTGTGATTTCCGTGTGATTGTGTTTGAGTGGATTTGTGTGCGTTTGTTTGTTAAGTGTGTGATGTGAGATGTGTTGTCTGTGTGTGGTTGTGCTTGTTTAGTGTGTCTCGTTGTGTGTGCTCTGTATACTCTCTCAAATGTGGTTTCTGTGTCTTGTGGGCTATTAGGTGCTTTGTTGTGTCTGCTGTGTGTCCTGTGACTTTTGTTTTGTTACTGTATGGGTTTTGTGCACGTGTGCTTTACGTAGTGCTTTCCTGGGTGGATACGTGCGTGGGGTGTCTGTGTGTGACTGTGCACGTGGTGTGTCGTGTGTGACGTGTGCGCTACGGGCTGTGATGTGTAGCGTGTGAAATGTGTGTTTTGTGTGTCTGTCGGGTTTGTTGTGTGTCTGGGGTGCTGCCAGAGTTGGTCTATGGTAGTGATTTGTGGTGTTTGTTTGTGTTTCTGTGTGTATTCTGTTTTGCCATGTGGTGTGCCATGTGTTCTTGAGTGTTTTGTGTTGTGTTGTATGTGATCTGTGCGTCTTGTTTGTTTTCTGTGTGTTGTGTACGAAATCTGCGTGGTATGGGTTATTTACAGCTTGTTGATCGCCTTGTGCTCTGCGTTTTGATCTGGGTCATGTCATGTGTGATATGTGCAGTTTTGAGCTTTGTGTTGTGTGAATTGAGTGGATCCTGTGGTGTTGTATATTTTGCCTTTCGATGAGCTTTCTGTTGGTGGTTGTGTTGTGTGTCTGGTGCGTGGCCTCCTTTGTAACGCTCAGGGTGAAATGTGTCTTTCTCTTTGTTGTGTGTTGTGTTACGTACTGTGTTCTGGGTTGTGTGTGCTGTGTACATGCTTTCCTGTGTGTTACGTATGGGGAAGGTGTTGGTTGGTCTGGGTATTTTGGGCATTGTGTGTGATGTTAATTGTGTGGTGTGTGTGATGTGCTTGTGTGCTTATTGTGTGTGTGTTGTGTGTATTGGGTTGTGCTGACAGTGTGTGGTTCTGAGTGTGCTCTATATGGTATGTTTGTGGTTGTGTGTGTTATGTGTCATGTGTTGAGTGCATGTCGTGTGCGTTCTTGGCGGTTGTGGGTGGTTCTGTATGTGCTGTGGGTGTTTTGTGTGTGTGACTGTGATTTGTGTGTGGCTGTGTTAGAGAGGTTGTGTGTGTGTTTGGCGGCTTGAGCTATGCGTATGAGGGGAGACATGTTGACTGTGTGGTTGTGCTTGCTTTGGGTGTCTCATGGAGGGTGCAGTATGTACCTGTGCAAAGACTTTCATGTGTATTGTGAGCAGTTTTGTGCCTTGAAGTATGTGCTGTGAGTCTTGGGTCTGTTGTGTGCTTCTGTGTTGTGCTCCTGTGTGAGGATATATGTGTGGTGTCTGCTTGGTTGTGTGTGTTGCGTGTAATGCACCAAGTGTGTGCTAAGTGTGATCTTTGTTTTTTTGTGTGTGTTTTGCCTTGGTTTTATGTGTGCTGTGTGTCTTTTGCGTGGGTGAATGTGATTTCCGTGTGATTGTGTTTGAGTGGATTTGTGTGCGTTTGTTTGTTAAGTGTGTGATGTGAGATGTGTTGTCTGTGTGTGGTTGTGCTTGTTTAGTGTGCCTCGTTGTGTGTGCTCTGTATACTCTCTCAAATGTGTTTTCTGTGTCTTGTGAGCTATTATGTGCTTTGTTGTGTCTGCTGTGTGTCCTGTGACTTTTGTTTTGTTACTGTATGGGTTTTGTGCACGTGTGCTTTGCATAGTGCTTTCCTGGGTGGATACGTGCGTGGGGTGTCTGTGTGAGACTGTGCACGTGGTGTGTCGTGTGTGACGTGTGCGCTACGGGCTGTGATGTGTAGCGTGTGAAATATGTGTTTTGTGTGTCTGTCGGGTTTGTTGTGTCTGGGGTGCTGCCAGAGTTGTTGGTCTATGGTAGTGATTTGTGGTGTTTGTTTAGTGTTTCTGTGTGTATTCTGTTGTGCCATGTGTTGGGCCATGTGTTCTTGAGTGTTTTGTGTTGTGTTGTATGTGATCTGTGCGTCTTGTTTGTTTTCTGTGTGTTTTGTACGAAATGTGCATAGTATGGGTTATTTACTGCTTGTTGATCGCCTTGTGCTCTGCGTTTTGATCTGGGGCATGTTATGTGTGATATGTGCAGTTTTGAGCTTTGTGTTGTGTGAATTGAGTGGATCCTGTGGTGTTGTATATTTTGCCTTTCGATGAGCTTTCTGTTGGTGGTTGTGTTGTGTGTCTGGTGCGTGGCCTCCTTTGTCACGCTCAGGGTGAAATGTGTCTTTCTCTGTGTTGTTTGTTGTGTTACGTACTGTGTTCTGGGTTGTGTGTGCTGTGTACATGCTTTCCTGTGTGTTACGAATGGGGAAGGTGTTGGGTGGTCTGGGTATTTTGGGCATTGTGTGTGATGTTAACTGTGTGGTGTGTGTGATGTGCGTGTGTGCTTATTGAGTGTGTGTTGTGTGTATTGGGTTGTGCTGACAGTGTGTGGTTCTGAGTGTGCTCTATATGGTATGTTTGTGGTTGTGTGTTATGTGTCGTGTGTTGAATGCATGTCGTGTGCGTTCTTGGCGGTTGTGGGTGGTTCTGTATGAGTTGGGGGTGTTTTGTGTGTGTGACTGATTTGTGTGTGGCTGTGTTAGGTTGTGTGTGTGTTTGGCGGCTTGAGCTATGCGCATAAGGGGAGACATGTTGACTGTGTGGTTGTGCTTGCTTTGGGTGTCTCATGGAGTGTGCAGTATGTACCTGTGCAAAGACTTTCATGTGTATTGTGAGCAGTTTTGTGCCTTGAAGTATGTGCTGTGAGTGTCCGGTCTGTTGTGTGCTTCTGTGTTGTGCTCCTGTGTGAGGATATATGTGTGGTGTGTCTGCTTGGTTGTGTGTGTTGCGTGTAATGCACCGTGTGTCCTACGTGTGATCTTTGTTTTTTTGGGTGTGTTTTGCCTTTGTTTAATGTGTGCTGTGTGTCTTTTGCGTGGGTGAATGTGATTTCCGTGTGATTGTGTTTGAGTGGATTTGTGTGCGTTTGTTTGTTAAGTGTGTGATGTGAGATGTGTTGTCTGTGTGTGGTTGTGCTTGTTTAGTGTGCCTCGTTGTGTGTGCTCTGTATACTCTCTCAAATGTGGTTTCTGTGTCTTGTGAGCTATTATGTGCTTTGTTGTGTCTGCTGTGTGTCCTGTGACTTTTGTTTTGTTACTGTATGGGTTTTGTGCACGTGTGCTTTGCATAGTGCTTTCCTGGGTGGATACGTGCGTGGGGTGTCTGTGTGAGACTGTGCACGTGGTGTGTCGTGTGTGACGTGTGCGCTACGGGCTGTGATGTGTAGCGTGTGAAATGTGTGTTTTGTGTGTCTGTCGGGTTTGTTGTGTCTGCGGTGCTGCCAGATTTGTTGGTCTATGGTAGTGATTTGTGGTGTTTGTTTAGTGTTTCTGTGTGTATTCTGTTGTGCCATGTGTTGTGCCATGTGTTCTTGAGTGTTTTGTGTTGTGTTGTATGTGATCTGTGCGTCTTGTTTGTTTTCTGTGTGTTGTGTACGAAACGTGCATAGTATGGGTTATTTACTGCTTGTTGATCGCCTTGTGCTCTGCGTTTTGATCTGGGGCATGTTATGTGTGATATGTGCAGTTTTGAGCTTTGTGTTGTGTGAATTGAGTGGATCCTGTGGTGTTGTATATTTTGCCTTTCGATGAGCTTTCTGTTGGTGGTTGTGTTGTGTGTCTGGTGCGTGGCCTCCTTTGTCACGCTCAGGGTGAAATGTGTCTTTCTCTTTGTTTTGTGTTGTGTTACGTACTGTGTTCTCGGTTGTGTGTGCTGTGTACATGCTTTCCTGTGTGTTACGTATGGGGAAGGTGTTGGTTGGTCTGGGTATTTTGGGCATTGTGTGTGATGTTAATTGTGTGGTGTGTGTGATGTGCTTGTGTGCTTATTGTGTGTGTGTTGTGTGTATTGGGTTGTGCTGACAGTGTGTGGTTCTGAGTGTGCTCTATATGGTATGTTTGTGGTTGTGTGTGTTATGTGTCATGTGTTGAGTGCATGTCGTGTGCGTTCTTGGCGGTTGTGGGTGGTTCTGTATGTGCTGTGGGTGTTTTGTGTGTGTGACTGTGATTTGTGTGTGGCTGTGTTAGAGAGGTTGTGTGTGTGTTTGGCGGCTTGAGCTATGCGTATGAGGGGAGACATGTTGACTGTGTGGTTGTGCTTGCTTTGGGTGTCTCATGGAGGGTGCAGTATGTACCTGTGCAAAGACTTTCATGTGTATTGTGAGCAGTTTTGTGCCTTGAAGTATGTGCTGTGAGTCTTGGGTCTGTTGTGTGCTTCTGTGTTGTGCTCCTGTGTGAGGATATATGTGTGGTGTCTGCTTGGTTGTGTGTGTTGCGTGTAATGCACCAAGTGTGTGCTAAGTGTGATCTTTGTTTTTTTGTGTGTGTTTTGCCTTGGTTTTATGTGTGCTGTGTGTCTTTTGCGTGGGTGAATGTGATTTCCGTGTGATTGTGTTTGAGTGGATTTGTGTGCGTTTGTTTGTTAAGTGTGTGATGTGAGATGTGTTGTCTGTGTGTGGTTGTGCTTGTTTAGTGTGCCTCGTTGTGTGTGCTCTGTATACTCTCTCAAATGTGGTTTCTGTGTCTTGTGAGCTATTATGTGCTTTGTTGTGTCTGCTGTGTGTCCTGTGACTTTTGTTTTGTTACTGTATGGGTTTTGTGCACGTGTGCTTTACGTAGTGCTTTCCTGGGTGGATACGTGCGTGGGGTGTCTGTGTGTGACTGTGCACTTGGTGTGTCGTGTGTGACGTGTGCGCTACGGGCTGTGATGTGTAGCGTGTGAAATGTGTATTTTGTGTGTCTGTTGGGTTTGTTGTGTGTCTGGGGTGCTGCCAGAGTTGTTGGTCTATGGTAGTGATTAGTGGTGTTTGTTTTGTGTTTCTGTGTGTATTCTGTTTTGCCATGTGGTGTGCCATGTGTTCTTGAGTGTTTTGTGTTGTGTTGTATGTGATCTGTGCGTCTTGTTTGTTTTCTGTGTGTTGTGTACGAAATGTGCGTCGTATGGGTTATTTACAGCTTGTTGATCGCCTTGTGCTCTGCGTTTTGATCTGGGTCATGTCATGTGTGATATGTGCAGTTTTGAGCTTTGTGTTGTGTGAATTGAGTGGATCCTGTGGTGTTGTATATTTTGCCTTTCGATGAGCTTTCTGTTGGTGGTTGTGTTGTGTGTCTGGTGCGTGGCCTCCTTTGTCACGCTCAGGGTGAAATGTGTCTTTCTCTGTGTTGTGTGTTGTGTTACGTACTGTGTTCTGGGTTGTGTGTGCTGTGTACATGCTTTCCTGTGTGTTACGTATGGGGAAGGTGTTGGGTTGTCTGGGTATTTTGGGCATTGTGTGTGATGTTAATTGTGTGGTGTGTGTGATGTGCGTGTGTGCTTATTGTGTGTGTGATGTGTGTATTGGGTTGTGCTGACAGTGTGTGGTTCTGAGTGTGCTCTATATGGTATGCTTTTGGTTGTGTGTGTTATGTGTCGTGTGTTGAGTGCATGTCGTGTGCGTTCCTGGCGGTTGTGGGTGGTTCTGTATGAGTTGCGGGTGTTTTGTGTGTGTGACTGTGATTTGTGTGTGGCTGTGTTAGAGAGGTTGTGTGTGTGTTTGGCGGCTTGAGCTATGCGCATGAGGGGAGACATGTTGACTGTGTGGTTGTGCTTGCTTTGGGTGTCTCATGGAGTGTGCAGTATGTACCTGTGTAAAGACTTTCATGTGTATTGTGAGCAGTTTTGTGCCTTTGAGTATGTGCTGTGTCTCGGGTCTGTTGTGTGCTTCTGTGTTGTGCTCCTGTGTGAGGATATATGTGTGGTGTGTCTGCTTGGTTGTGTGTGTTGCGTGTAATGCACCAAGTGTGTGCTAAGTGTGATCTTTGTTTTTTTGTGTGTTTTGCCTTTGTTTAATGTGTGCTGTGTGTCTTTTGCGTGGGTGAATGTGATTTCCGTGTAATTGTGTTTGAGTGGATTTGTGTGCGTTTGTTTGTTATGTGTGTGATGTCAGATGTGTTGTCTGTGTTTGGTTGTGCTTGTTTAGTGTTCCTCGTTGTGTGTGCTGTGTATACTCTCTCAAATGTGGTTTCTGTGTCTTGTGGGCTATTATGTGCTTTGTTGTGTCTGCTGTGTGTCCTGTGACTTTTGTTTTGTTACTGTATGGGTTTTGTGCACATGTGCTTTGCGTACTGCTTTCCAAGCTGGATACGTGCGTGGGGTGTCTGTGTGTGACTGTGCACGTGGTGTGTCGTGTGTGACGTGTGCGCTACGGGCTGTGATGTGTAGCGTGTGAAATGTGTGTTTTGTGTGTCTGTCGGGTTTGTTGTGTGTCTGGGGTGCTGCCAGAGTTGTTGGTCTATGGTAGTGATTTGTGGTGTTTGTTTGTGTTTCTGTGTGTATTCTATGGTGCCATGTGTTGTGCCATGTGTTCTTGAGTGTTTTGTGTTGTGTTGTAAGTGATCTGTGCGTCTTGTTTGTTTTCTGTGTGTTGTGTACGAAATGTGCGTAGTATGGGTTACTTACTGCTTGTTGATCGCCTTGTGCTCTGCGTTTTGATCTGGGGCATGTTATGTGTGATATGTGCAGGTTTGATCTTTGTGTTGTGTGAATTGGGTGGATCCTGTGGTGTTGTATATTTTGCCTTTCGATGAGCTTTCTGTTGGTGGTTGTGTTGTGTGTCTGGTGCGTGGCCTCCTTTGTCATGCTCAGGGTGAAATGTGTCTTTCTCTGTGTTGTGTGTTGTGTTACGTACTGTGTTCTGGGTTGTGTGTGCTGTGTACATGCTTTCCTGTGTGTTACGTATGGGGAAGGTGTTGGTTGGTCTGGGTATTTTGGGCATTGTGTGTGATGTTAATTGTGTGGTGTGTGTGATGTGCTTGTGTGCTTATTGTGTGTGTGTTGTGTGTATTGGGTTGTGCTGACAGTGTGTGGTTCTGAGTGTGCTCTATATGGTATGTTTGTGGTTGTGTGTGTTATGTGTCGTTTGTTGAATGCATGTCGTGTGCGTTCTTGGGGGTTGTATGGTTCTGTATGAGTTGTGGGTGTTTTGTGTGTGTGACTGTGATTTGTGTGTGGCTGTGTTAGAGAGGTTGTGTGTGTGTTTGGCGGCTTGAGCTATGCGCATGAGGGGAGACATGTTGACTGTGTGGTTGTGCTTGCTTTGGGTGTCTCATGGAGGGTGCAGTATGTACCTGTGCAAAGACTTTCATGTGTATTGTGAGCAGTTTTGTGCCTTGAAGTATGTGCTGTGAGTGTCCGGTCTGTTGTGTGCTTCTGTGTTGTGCTCCTGTGTGAGGATATATGTGTGGTGTGTCTGCTTGGTTGTGTGTGTTGCGTGTAATGCACCAAGTGTGTGCTAAGTGTGATCTTTGTTTTTTTGTGTGTGTTTTGCCTTTGTTTAATGTGTGCTGTGTGTCTTTTGCGTGGGTGAATGTGATTTCCGTGTGATTGTGTTTGAGTGGATTTGTGTGCGTTTGTTTGTTATGTGTGTGATGTCAGATGTGTTGTCTGTGTTTGGTTGTGCTTGTTTAGTGTTCCTCGTTGTGTGTGCTGTGTATACTCTCTCAAATGTGGTTTCTGTGTCTTGTGGGCTATTATGTGCTTTGTTGTGTCTGCTGTGGGTCCTGTGACTTTTGTTTTGTTACTGTATGGGTTTTGTGCACGTGTGCTTTACGTAGTGCTTTCCTGGATGGATACGTGCGTGGGGTGTCTGTGTGTGACTGTGCACTTGGTGTGTCGTGTGTGACGTGTGCGCTACGGGCTGTGATGTGTAGCGTGTGAAATGTGTGTTTTGTGTGTCTGTCAGGTTTGTTGTGTGTCTGGGGTGCTGCCAGAGTTGTTGGTCTATGGTAGTGATTTGTGGTGTTTGTTTTGTGTTTCTGTGTGTATTCTGTTTTGCCATGTGGTGTGCCATGTGTTCTTGAGTGTTTTGTGTTGTGTTGTATGTGATCTGTGCGTCTTATTTGTTTTCTGTGTGTTGTGTACGAAATGTGCGTAGTATGGGTTACTTACTGCTTGTTGATCGCCTTGTGCTCTGCGTTTTGATCTGGGGCATGTTATGTGTGATATGTGCAGTTTTGAGCTTTGTGTTGTGTGAATTGGGTGGATCCTGTGGGGTTGTATATTTTGCCTTTCGATGAGCTTTCTGTTGGTGGTTGTGTTGTGCGTCTGGTGCGTGGCCTCCTTTGTCACGCTCAGGGTGAAATGTGTCTTTCTCTGTGTTATGTGTTGTGTTACGTACTGTGTTCTGGGTTGTGTGTGCTGTGTACATGCATCCTGTGTGTTACTAATGGGAAGGTGTTGGGCGGTCTGGGTATTTTGGGCATTGTGTGTGATGTTAATTGTGTGGTGTGTGTGATGTGCGTGTGTGCTTATTGTGTGTGTGATGTGTGTATTGGGTTGTGTTGACAGTGTGTGGTTCTGAGTGTGCTCTATATGGTAAGCTTGTGGTTGTGTGTGTTATGTGTCGTGTGTTGAGTGCATGTCGTGTGCGTTCTTGGCGGTTGTGGGTTGTTCTGTATGAGTTGTGGGTGTTTTGTGTGTGTGACTGTGTGTGTGGCTGTGTTAGAGAGGTTGTGTGTGTGTTTGGCGGCTTGAGCTATGCGCATGAGGGGAGACATGTCGACTGTGTGGTTGTGCTTGCTTTGGGTGTCTCATGGAGTGTGCAGTATGTACCTGTGCAAAGACTTTCATGTGTATTGTGAGCAGTTTTGTGCCTTTGAGTATGTGCTGTGTCTCGGGTCTGTTGTGTGCTTCTGTGTTGTGCTCCTGTGTGAGGATATATGTGTGGTGTGTCTGCTTGGTTGTGTGTGTTGCGTGTAATGCACCAAGTGTGTCCTACGTGTGATCTTTGTTTTTTTGTGTGTGTTTTGCCTTTGTTTAATGTGTGCTGTGTGTCTTTTGCGTGGGTGAATGTGATTTCCGTGTGATTGTGTTTGAGTGGATTTGTGTGCGTTTGTTTGTTATGTGTGTGATGTCAGATGTGTTGTCTGTGTTTGGTTGTGCTTGTTTAGTGTTCCTCGTTGTGTGTGCTGTGTATACTCTCTCAAATGTGGTTTCTGTGTCTTGTGGGCTATTATGTGCTTTGTTGTGTCTGCTGTGTGTCCTGTGACTTTTGTTTTGTTACTGTATGGGTTTTGTGCACGTGTGCTTTGCGTACTGCTTTCCAAGCTGGATACGTGCGTGGGGTGTCTGTGTGTGACTGTGCACGTGGTGTGTCGTGTGTGACGTGTGCGCTACGGGCTGTGATGTGTAGCGTGTGAAATGTGTGTTTTGTGTGTCTGTCGGGTTTGTTGTGTGTCTGGGGTGCTGCCAGAGTTGTTGGTCTATGGTAGTGATTTGTGGTGTTTGTTTGTGTTTCTGTGTGTATTCTATGGTGCCATGTGTTGTGCCATGTGTTCTTGAGTGTTTTGTGTTGTGTTGTAAGTGATCTGTGCGTCTTGTTTGTTTTCTGTGTGTTGTGTACGAAACGTGCGTGTTATGGGTTATATACTGCTTGTTGATCGCCTTGTGCTCTGCGTTTTGATCTGGGGCATGTTATGTGTGATATGTGCAGTTTTGAGCTTTGTGTTGTGTGAATTGAGTGGATCCTGTGGTGTTGTATATTTTGCCTTTCGATGAGCTTTCTGTTGGTGGTTGTGTTGTGTGTCTGGTGCTTGGCCTCCTTTGTCACGCTCAGGGTGAAATGTGTCTTTCTCTGTGTTGTGGGTTGTGTTACGTACTGTGTTCTGGGTTGTGTGTGCTGTGTACATGCTTTCCTGTGTGTTACGTATGGGGAAGGTGTTGGTTGGTCTGGGTATTTTGGGCATTGTGTGTGATGTTAATTGTCTGGTGTGTGTGATGTGCTTGTGTGCTTATTGTGTGTGTGTTGTGTGTATTGGGTTGTGCTGACAGTGTGTGGTTCTGAGTGTGCTCTATATGGTATGTTTGTGGTTGTGTGTGTTATGTGTCATGTGTTGAGTGCATGTCGTGTGCGTTCTTGGCGGTTGTGGGTGGTTCTGTATGTGCTGTGGGTGTTTTGTGTGTGTGACTGTGATTTGTGTGTGGCTGTGTTAGAGAGGTTGTGTGTGTGTTTGGCGGCTTGAGCTATGCGTATGAGGGGAGACATGTTGACTGTGTGGTTGTGCTTGCTTTGGGTGTCTCATGGAGTGTGCAGTATGTACCTGTGCAAAGACTTTCATGTGTATTGTGAGCAGTTTTGTGCCTTGAAGTATGTGCTGTGAGTCTCGGGTCTGTTGTGTGCTTCTGTGCTGTGCTCCTGTGTGAGGATATATGTGTGGTGTGTCTGCTTGGTTGTGTGTGTTGCGTGTAATGCACCAAGTGTGTGCTAAGTGTGATCTTTGTTTTTTTGTGTGTGTTTTGCCTTGGTTTTATGTGTGCTGTGTGTCTTTTGCGTGGGTGAATGTGATTTCCGTGTGATTGTGTTTGAGTGGATTTGTGTGCGTTTGTTTGTTAAGTGTGTGATGTGAGATGTGTTGTCTGTGTGTGGTTGTGCTTGTTTAGTGTTCCTCGTTGTGTGTGCTGTGTATACTCTCTCAAATGTGGTTTCTGTGTCTTGTGGACTATTATGTGCTTTGTTGTGTCTGCTGTGTGTCCTGTGACTTTTGTTTTGTTACTGTATGGGTTTTGTGCACGTGTGCTTTACGTAGTGCTTTCCTGGATGGATACGTGCGTGGGGTGTCTGTGTGTGACTGTGCACTTGGTGTGTCGTGTGTGACGTGTGCGCTACGGGCTGTGATGTGTAGCGTGTGAAATGTGTGTTTTGTGTGTCTGTCGGGTTTGTTGTGTCTGGGGTGCTGCCAGAGTTGTTGGTCTATGGTAGTGATTTGTGGTGTTTGTTTAGTGTTTCTGTGTGTATTCTGTTGTGCCATGTGGTGTGCCATGTGTTCTTGAGTGTTTTGTGTTGTGTTGTAAGTGATCTGTGCGTCTTGTTTTCTGTGTGTTGTGTACGAAATGTGCGTGGTATGGGTTATTTACTGCCTGTTGATCGCCTTGTGCTCTGCGTTTTGATCTGGGTCATGTCATGTGTGATATGTGCAGTTTTGAGCTTTGTGTTGTGTGAATTGAGTGGATCCTGTGGTGTTGTATATTTTGCCTTTCGATGAGCTTTCTGTTGGTGGTTGTGTTGTGTGTCTGCTGCGTGGCCTCCTTTGTCACGCTCAAGGTGAAATGTGTCTTTCTCTTTGTTGTGTGTTGTGTTACGTACTGTGTTCTGGGTTGTGTGTGCTGTGTACATGCTTTCCTGTGTGTTACGTATGGGGAAGGTGTTGGGTTGTCTGGGTATTTTGGGCATTGTGTGTGATGTTAATTGTGTGGTGTGTGTGATGTGCGTGTGTGCTTATTGTGTTTGTGATGTGTGAATTGGGTTGTGTTGACAGTGTGTGGTTCTGAGTGTGCTCTATATGGTATGCTTGTGGTTGTGTGTGTTATGTGTCGTGTGTTGAGTGCATGTCGTGTGCATTCCTGGCGGTTGTGGGTGGTTCTGTATGAGTTGTGGGTGTTTTGTGTGTGTGACTGTGATTTGTGTGTGTCTGTGTTAGAGAGGTTGTGTGTGTGTTTGGCGGCTTGAGCTATGCGCATGAGGGGAGACATGTTGACTGTGTGGTTGTGCTTGCTTTGGGTGTCTCATGGAGTGTGCAGTATGTACCTGTGCAAAGACTTTCATGTGTATTGTGAGCAGTTTTGTGCCTTTGAGTATGTGCTGTGTCTCGGGTCTGTTGTGTGCTTCTGTGTTGTGCTCCTGTGTGAGGATATATGTGTGGTGTGTCTGCTTGGTTGTGTGTGTTGCGTGTAATGCACCAAGTGTGTCCTACGTGTGATCTTTGTTTTTTTGGGTGTGTTTTGCCTTTGTTTTGATGTGTGCTGTGTGTCTTTTGCGTGGGTGAATGTGATTTCCGTGTGATTGTGTTTGAGTGGATTTGTGTGCGTTTGTTTGTTATGTGTGTGATGTCAGATGTGTTGTCTGTGTTTGGTTGTGCTTGTTTAGTGTTCCTCGTTGTGTGTGCTGTGTATACTCTCTCAAATGTGGTTTCTGTGTCTTGTGGGCTATTATGTGCTTTGTTGTGTCTGCTGTGTGTCCTGTGACTTTTGTTTTGTTACTGTATGGGTTTTGTGCACGTGTGCTTTGCGTACTGCTTTCCAAGCTGGATACGTGCGTGGTGTGTCGTGTGTGACATGTGCGCTATGGGCTGTGATGTGTAGCGTGTGAAATGTGTGTTTTGTGTGTCTGTCGGGTTTGTTGTGTGTCTGGGGTCTGCCAGATTTGTTGGTCTATGGTAGTGATTTGTGGTGTTTGTTTTGTGTTTCTGTGTGTATTCTGTTGTGCCATGCGCTGTGCCATGTGTTCTTGAGTGTTTTGTGTTGTGTTGTATGTGATCTGTGCGTCTTGTTTGTTTTCTGTGTGTTGTGTACGAAATGTGCGTAGTATGGGTTACTTACTGCTTGTTGATCGCCTTGTGCTCTGCGTTTTGATCTGGGGCATGTTATGTGTGATATGTGCAGGTTTGATCTTTGTGTTGTGTGAATTGGGTGGATCCTGTGGTGTTGTATATTTTGCCTTTCGATGAGCTTTCTGTTGGTGGTTGTGTTGTGTGGTGCGTGGCCTCCTTTGTCACGCTCAGGGTGAAATGTGTCTTTCTCTGTGTTGTGTGTTGTGTTACGTACTGTGTTCTGGGTTGTGTGTGCTGTGTACATGCTTTCCTGTGTGTTACGTATGGGGAAGGTGTTGGTTGGTCTGGGTATTTTGGGCATTGTGTGTGATGTTAATTGTGTGGTGTGTGTGATGTGCTTGTGTGCTTATTGTGTGTGTGTTGTGTGTATTGGGTTGTGCTGACAGTGTGTGGTTCTGAGTGTGCTCTATATGGTATGTTTGTGGTTGTGTGTGTTATGTGTCGTTAGTTGAATGCATGTCTTGTGCGTTCTTGGGGGTTGTATGGTTCTGTATGTGTTGTGGGTGTTTTGTGTGTGTGACTGTGATTTGTGTGTGGCTGTGTTAGAGAGGTTGTGTGTGTGTTTGGCGGCTTGAGCTATGCGCATGAGGGGAGACATGTTGACTGTGTGGTTGTGCTTGCTTTGGGTGTCTCATGGAGGGTGCAGTATGTACCTGTGCAAAGACTTTCATGTGTATTGTAAGCAGTTTTGTGCCTTGATGTATGTGCTGTGAGTGTCCGGTCTGTTGTGTGCTTCTGTGTTGTGCTCCTGTGTGAGGATATATGTGTGGTGTGTCTGCTTGGTTGTGTGTGTTGCGTGTAATGCACCAAGTGTGTGCTAAGTGTGATCTTTGTTTTTTTGTGTGTGTTTTGCCTTTGTTTAATGTGTGCTGTGTGTCTTTTGCTTGGGTGAATGTGATTTCCGTCTGATTGTGTTTGAGTGGATTTGTGTGCGTTTGTTTGTTATGTGTGTGATGTCAGATGTGTTGTCTGTGTTTGGTTGTGCTTGTTTAGTGTTCCTCGTTGTGTGTGCTGTGTATACTCTCTCAAATGTGGTTTCTGTGTCTTGTGGGCTATTATGTGCTTTGTTGTGTCTGCTGTGTGTCCTGTGACTTTTGTTTTGTTACTGTATGGGTTTTGTGCACGTGTGCTTTACGTAGTGCTTTCCTGGATGGATACGTGCGTGGGGTGTCTGTGTGTGACTGTGCACTTGGTGTGTCGTGTGTGACGTGTGCGCTACGGGCTGTGATGTGTAGCGTGTGAAATGTGTGTTTTGTGTGTCTGTCGGGTTTGTTGTGTGTCTGGGGTGCTGCCAGAGTTGTTGGTCTATGGTAGTGATTTGTGGTGTTTGTTTTGTGTTTCTGTGTGTATTCTGTTTTGCCATGTGGTGTGCCATGTGTTCTTGAGTGTTTTGTGTTGTGTTGTATGTGATCTGTGCGTCTTATTTGTTTTCTGTGTGTTGTGTACGAAATGTGCGTAGTATGGGTTACTTACTGCTTGTTGATCGCCTTGTGCTCTGCGTTTTGATCTGGGGCATGTTATGTGTGATATGTGCAGTTTTGAGCTTTGTGTTGTGTGAATTGGGTGGATCCTGTGGGGTTGTATATTTTGCCTTTCGATGAGCTTTCTGTTGGTGGTTGTGTTGTGCGTCTGGTGCGTGGCCTCCTTTGTCACGCTCAGGGTGAAATGTGTCTTTCTCTGTGTTATGTGTTGTGTTACGTACTGTGTTCTGGGTTGTGTGTGCTGTGTACATGCATCCTGTGTGTTACTAATGGGAAGGTGTTGGGCGGTCTGGGTATTTTGGGCATTGTGTGTGATGTTAATTGTGTGGTGTGTGTGATGTGCGTGTGTGCTTATTGTGTGTGTGATGTGTGTATTGGGTTGTGTTGACAGTGTGTGGTTCTGAGTGTGCTCTATATGGTAAGCTTGTGGTTGTGTGTTTTATGTGTCGTGTGTTGAGTGCATGTCGTGTGCGTTCTTGGCGGTTGTGGGTTGTTCTGTATGAGTTGTGGGTGTTTTGTGTGTGTGACTGTGTGTGTGGCTGTGTTAGAGAGGTTGTGTGTGTGTTTGGCGGCTTGAGCTATGCGCATGAGGGGAGACATGTCGACTGTGTGGTTGTGCTTGCTTTGGGTGTCTCATGGAGTGTGCAGTATGTACCTGTGCAAAGACTTTCATGTGTATTGTGAGCAGTTTTGTGCCTTTGAGTATGTGCTGTGTCTCGGGTCTGTTGTGTGCTTCTGTGTTGTGCTCCTGTGTGAGGATATATGTGTGGTGTGTCTGCTTGGTTGTGTGTGTTGCGTGTAATGCACCAAGTGTGTGCTAAGTGTGATCTTTGTTTTTTTGTGTGTTTTGCCTTTGTTTAATGTGTGCTGTGTGTCTTTTGCGTGGGTGAATGTGATTTCCGTGTGATTGTGTTTGAGTGGATTTGTGTGCGTTTGTTTGTTATGTGTGTGATGTCAGATGTGTTGTCTGTGTTTGGTTGTGCTTGTTTAGTGTTCCTCGTTGTGTGTGCTGTGTATACTCTCTCAAATGTGGTTTCTGTGTCTTGTGGGCTATTATGTGCTTTGTTGTGTCTGCTGTGTGTCCTGTGACTTTTGTTTTGTTACTGTATGGGTTTTGTGCACGTGTGCTTTGCGTACTGCTTTCCAAGCTGGATACGTGCGTGGGGTGTCTGTGTGTGACTGTGCACTTGGTGTGTCGTGTGTGACGTGTGCGCTACGGGCTGTGATGTGTAGCGTGTGAAATGTGTGTTTTGTGTGTCTGTCGGGTTTGTTGTGTCTGGGGTGCTGCCAGAGTTGTTGGTCTATGGTAGTGATTTGTGGTGTTTGTTTAGTGTTTCTGTGTGTATTCTGTTGTGCCATGTGGTGTGCCATGTGTTCTTGAGTGTTTTGTGTTGTGTTGTATGTGATCTGTGCGTCTTGTTTTCTGTGTGTTGTGTACGAAATGTGCGTGGTATGGGTTATTTACTGCTTGTTGATCGCCTCGTGCTCTGCGTTTTGATCTGGGGCATGTTATGTGTGATATGTGCAGTTTTGAGCTTTGTGTTGTGTGAATTGGGTGGATCCTGTGGTGTTGTATATTTTGCCTTTCGATGAGCTTTCTGTTGGTGGTTGTGTTGTGTGTCTGGTGCGTGGCCTCCTTTGTCACGCTCAGGGTGAAATGTGTCTTTCTCTGTGTTGTGTGTTGTGTTACGTACTGTGTTCTGGGTTGTGTGTGCCTTGTACATGCATCCTGTGTGTTACTAATGGGAAGGTGTTGGGCGGTCTGGGTATTTTGGGCATTGTGTGTGATGTTAATTGTGTGGTGTGTGTGATGTGCGTGTGTGCTTATTGTGTGTGTGTTGTGTGTATTGGGTTGTGTTGACAGTGTGTGGTTCTGAGTGTGCTCTATATGGTATGCTTGTGGTTGTGTGTGTTATGTGTCGTGTGTTGAGTGCATGTCGTGTGCGTTCTTGGCGGTTGTGGGTGGTTCTGTATGTGCTGTGGGTGTTTTGTGTGTGTGACTGTGATTTGTGTGTGGCTGTGTTAGAGAGGTTGTGTGTGTGTTTGGCGGCTTGAGCTATGCGCATGAGGGGAGACATGTTGACTGTGTGATTCTGCTTGCTTTGGGTGTCTCATGGAGTGTGCAGTATGTACCTGTGCAAAGACTTTCATGTGTATTGTGAGCAGTTTTGTGCCTTGAAGTATGTGCTGTGAGTCTCGGGTCTGTTGTGTGCTTCTGTGCTGTGCTCCTGTGTGAGGATATATGTGTGGTGTCTGCTTGGTTGTGTGTGTTGCGTGTAATGCACCAAGTGTGTGCTAAGTGTGATCTTTGTTTTTTTGTGTGTGTTTTGCCTTGGTTTTATGTGTGCTGTGTGTCTTTTGCGTGGGTGAATGTGATTTCCGTGTGATTGTGTTTGAGTGGATTTGTGTGCGTTTGTTTGTTAAGTGTGTGATGTGAGATGTGTTGTCTGTGTGTGGTTGTGCTTGTTTAGTGTGTCTCGTTGTGTGTGCTGTGTATACTCTCTCAAATGTGGTTTCTGTGTCTTGTGGGCTATTATGTGCTTTGTTGTGTCTGCTGTGTGTCCTGTGACTTTTGTTTTGTTACTGTATGGGTTTTGTGCACGTGTGCTTTGCGTACTGCTTTCCAAGGTGGATACGTGCGTGGGGTGTCTGTGTGTGACTGTGCACGTGGTGTGTCGTGTGTGACGTGTGCGCTATGGGCTGTGATGTGTAGCGTGTGAAATGTGTGTTTTGTGTGTCTGTCAGGATTGTTGTGTGTCTGGGGTGCTGCCAGAGTTGTTGGTCTATGGTAGTGATTTGTGGTGTTTGTTTGGTGTTTCTGTGTGTATTCTGTTTTGCCATGTGTTGTGCCATGTGTTCTTGAGTGTTTTGTGTTGTGTTGTATGTGATCTGTGCGTCTTGTTTGTTTTCTGTGTGTTGTGTACGAAATGTGCGTGGAATGGGTTATTTACTGCTTCTTGATCGCCTTGTGCTCTCCGTTTTGATCTGGGGCATGTTATGTGTGATATGTGCTTTTGAGCTTTGTGTTGTGTGAATTGAGTGGATCCTGTGGTGTTGTATATTTTGCCTTTCGATGAGCTTTCTGTTGGTGGTTGTGTTGTGCGTCTGGTGCGTGGCCTCCTTTGTCACGCTCAGGGTGAAATGTGTCTTTCTCTGTGTTGTTTGTTGTGTTACGTACTGTGTTCTGGGTTGTGTGTGCTGTGTACATGCTTTCCTGTGTGTTACGAATGGGGAAGGTGTTGGGTGGTCTGGTATTTTGGGCATTGTGTGTGATGTTAACTGTGTGGTGTGTGTGATGTGCGTGTGTGTGCTTATTGAGTGTGTGTTGTGTGTATTGTGTTGTGCTGACAGTGTGTGGTTCTGAGTGTGCTCTATATGGTATGTTTGTGGTTGTGTGTGTTATGTGTCGTTTGTTGAATGCATGTCGTGTGCGTTCTTGGGGGTTGTATGGTTCTGTATGAGTTGTGGGTGTTTTGTGTGTGTGACTGTGATTTGTGTGTGGCTGTGTTAGAGAGGTTGTGTGTGTGTTTGGCGGCTTGAGCTATGCGCATGAGGGGAGACATGTCGACTGTGTGGTTGTGCTTGCTTTGTGTGTCTCATGGAGTGTGCAGTATGTACCTGTGCAAAGACTTTCATGTGTATTGTGAGCAGTTTTGTGCCTTTGAGTATGTGCTGTGTCTCGGGTCTGTTGTGTGCTTCTGTGTTGTGCTCCTGTGTGAGGATATATGTGTGGTGTGTCTGCTTGGTTGTGTGTGTTGCGTGTAATGCACCAAGTGTGTCCTACGTGTGATCTTTGTTTTTTTGGGTGTGTTTTGCCTTTGTTTAATGTGTGCTGTGTGTCTTTTGCGTGGGTGAATGTGATTTCCGTCTGATTGTGTTTGAGTGGATTTGTGTGCGTTTGTTTGTTATGTGTGTGATGTCAGATGTGTTGTCTGTGTTTGGTTGTGCTTGTTTAGTGTTCCTCGTTGTGTGTGCTGTGTATAATCTCTCAAATGTGGTTTCTGTGTCTTGTGGGCTATTATGTGCTTTGTTGTGTCTGCTGTGTGTCCTGTGACTTTTGTTTTGTTACTGTATGGGTTTTGTGCACGTGTGCTTTGCGTACTGCTTTCCAAGCTGGATACGTGCGTGGGGTGTCTGTGTGTGACTGTGCACGTGGTGTGTCGTGTGTGACATGTGCGCTATGGGCTGTGATGTGTAGCGTGTGAAATGTGTGTTTTGTGTGTCTGTCGGGTTTGTTGTGTGTCTGGGGTCTGCCAGATTTGTTGGTCTATGGTAGTGATTTGTGGTGTTTGTTTTGTGTTTCTGTGTGTATTCTGTTGTGCCATGCGCTGTGCCATGTGTTCTTGAGTGTTTTGTGTTGTGTTGTATGTGATCTGTGCGTCTTGTTTGTTTTCTGTGTGTTGTGTACGAAATGTGTGTAGTATGGGTTACTTACTGCTTGTTGATCGCCTTGTGCTCTGCGTTTTGATCTGGGGCATGTTATGTGTGATATGTGCAGTTTTGATCTTTGTGTTGTGTGAATTGGGTGGATCCTGTGGTGTTGTATATTTTGCCTTTCGATGAGCTTTCTGTTGGTGGTTGTGTTGTGTGGTGCGTGGCCTCCTTTGTCACGCTCAGGGTGAAATGTGTCTTTCTCTGTGTTGTGTGTTGTGTTACGTACTGTGTTCTGGGTTGTGTGTGCTGTGTACATGCTTTCCTGTGTGTTACGTAATGGGAAGGTGTTGGTTGGTCTGGGTGTTTTGGGCATTGTGTGTGATGTTAATTGTGTGGTGTGTGTGATGTGCTTGTGTGCTTATTGTGTGTGTGTTGTGTGTATTGGGTTGTGCTGACAGTGTGTGGTTCTGAGTGTGCTCTATATGGTATGTTTGTGGTTGTGTGTGTTATGTGTCGTTTGTTGAATGCATGTCGTGTGCGTTCTTGGGGGTTGTATTTTTCTGTATGAGTTGTGGGTGTTTTGTGTGTGTGACTGTGATTTGTGTGTGGCTGTGTTAGAGAGGTTGTGTGTGTGTTTGGCGGCTTGAGCTATGCGCATGAGGGGAGACATGTTGACTGTGTGGTTGTGCTTGCTTTGGGTGTCTCATGGAGGGTGCAGTATGTACCTGTGCAAAGACTTTCATGTGTATTGTGAGCAGTTTTGTGCCTTGAAGTATGTGCTGTGAGTGTCCGGTCTGTTGTGTGCTTCTGTGTTGTGCTCCTGTGTGAGGATATATGTGTGGTGTGTCTGCTTGGTTGTGTGTGTTGCGTGTAATGCACCAAGTGTGTGCTAAGTGTGATCTTTGTTTTTTTGTGTGTGTTTTGCCTTTGTTTAATGTGTGCTGTGTGTCTTTTGCGTGGGTGAATGTGATTTCCGTGTGTTTGTGTTTGAGTGGATTTGTGTGCGTTTGTTTGTTATGTGTGTGATGTCAGATGTGTTGTCTGTGTTTGGTTGTGCTTGTTTAGTGTTCCTCGTTGTGTGTGCTGTGTATACTGTCTCAAATGTGGTTTCTGTGTCTTGTGGGCTATTATGTGCTTTGTTGTGTCTGCTGTGTGTCCTGTGACTTTTGTTTTGTTACTGTATGGGTTTTGTGCACGTGTGCTTTACGTAGTGCTTTCCTGGATGGATACGTGCGTGGGGTGTCTGTGTGTGACTGTGCACTTGGTGTGTCGTGTGTGACGTGTGCGCTACGGGCTGTGATGTGTAGCGTGTGAAATGTGTGTTTTGTGTGTCTGTCGGGTTTGTTGTGTGTCTGGGGTGCTGCCAGAGTTGTTGGTCTATGGTAGTGATTTGTGGTGTTTGTTTTGTGTTTCTGTGTGTATTCTGTTTTGCCATGTGGTGTGCCATGTGTTCTTGAGTGTTTTGTGTTGTGTTGTATGTGATCTGTGCGTCTTATTTGTTTTCTGTGTGTTGTGTACGAAATGTGCGTAGTATGGGTTACTTACTGCTTGTTGATCGCCTTGTGCTCTGCGTTTTGATCTGGGGCATGTTATGTGTGATATGTGCAGTTTTGAGCTTTGTGTTGTGTGAATTGGGTGGATCCTGTGGGGTTGTATATTTTGCCTTTCGATGAGCTTTCTGTTGGTGGTTGTGTTGTGCGTCTGGTGCGTGGCCTCCTTTGTCACGCTCAGGGTGAAATGTGTCTTTCTCTGTGTTATGTGTTGTGTTACGTACTGTGTTCTGGGTTGTGTGTGCTGTGTACATGCATCCTGTGTGTTACTAATGGGAAGGTGTTGGGCGGTCTGGGTATTTTGGGCATTGTGTGTGATGTTAATTGTGTGGTGTGTGTGATGTGCGTGTGTGCTTATTGTGTGTGTGATGTGTGTATTGGGTTGTGTTGACAGTGTGTGGTTCTGAGTGTGCTCTATATGGTAAGCTTGTGGTTGTGTGTGTTATGTGTCGTGTGTTGAGTGCATGTCGTGTGCGTTCTTGGCGGTTGTGGGTTGTTCTGTATGAGTTGTGGGTGTTTTGTGTGTGTGTGTGTGTGGCTGTGTTAGAGAGGTTGTGTGTGTGTTTGGCGGCTTGAGCTATGCGCATGAGGGGAGACATGTCGACTGTGTGGTTGTGCTTGCTTTGGGTGTCTCATGGAGTGTGCAGTATGTACCTGTGCAAAGACTTTCATGTGTATTGTGAGCAGTTTTGTGCCTTTGAGTATGTGCTGTGTCTCGGGTCTGTTGTGTGCTTCTGTGTTGTGCTCCTGTGTGAGGATATATGTGTGGTGTGTCTGCTTGGTTGTGTGTGTTGCGTGTAATGCACCAAGTGTGTGCTAAGTGTGATCTTTGTTTTTTTGTGTGTTTTGCCTTTGTTTAATGTGTGCTGTATGTCTTTTGCGTGGGTGAATGTGATTTCCGTGTGATTGTGTTTGAGTGGATTTGTGTGCGTTTGTTTGTTATGTGTGTGATGTCAGATGTGTTGTCTGTGTTTGGTTGTGCTTGTTTAGTGTTCCTCGTTGTGTGTGCTGTGTATACTCTCTCAAATGTGGTTTCTGTGTCTTGTGGGCTATTATGTGCTTTGTTGTGTCTGCTGTGTGTCCTGTGACTTTTGTTTTGTTACTGTATGGGTTTTGTGCACGTGTGCTTTGCGTACTCCTTTCCAAGGTGGATACGTGCGTTGGGTGTCTGTGTGTGACTGTGCACGTGGTGTGTCGTGTGTGACATGTGCGCTATGGGCTGTGATGTGTAGCGTGTGAAATGTGTGTTTTGTGTGTGTCGGGTTTGTTGTGTGTCTGGGGTGCTGCCAGATTTGTTGGTCTATGGTAGTGATTTGTGGTGTTTGTTTTGTGTTTCTGTGTGTATTCTGTTGTGCCATGCGCTGTGCCATGTGTTCTTGAGTGTTTTGTGTTGTGTTGTATGTGATCTGTGCGTCTTATTTGTTTTCTGTGTGTTGTGTACGAAATGTGCGTAGTATGGGTTACTTACTGCTTGTTGATCGCCTTGTGCTCTGCGTTTTGATCTGGGGCATGTTATGTGTGATATGTGCAGTTTGAGCTTTGTGTTGTGTGAATTGGGTGGATCCTGTGGTGTTGTATATTTTGCCTTTCGATGAGCTTTCTGTTGGTGGTTGTGTTGTGTGTCTGGTGCGTGGCCTCCTTTGTCACGCTCAGGGTGAAATGTGTCTTTCTCTGTGTTGTGTGTTGTGTTACGTACTGTGTTCTGGGTTGTGTGTGCCTTGTACATGCATCCTGTGTGTTACTAATGGGAAGGTGTTGGGCGGTCTGGGTATTTTGGGCATTGTGTGTGATGTTAATTGTGTGGTGTGTGTGATGTGCGTGTGTGCTTATTGTGTGTGTGTTGTGTGTATTGGGTTGTGTTGACAGTGTGTGGTTCTGAGTGTGCTCTATATGGTATGCTTGTGGTTGTGTGTGTTATGTGTCGTGTGTTGAGTGCATGTCGTGTGCGTTCTTGGCGATTTTGGGTGGTTCTGTATGTGCTGTGGGTGTTTTGTGTGTGTGACTGTGATTTGTGTGTGGCTGTGTTAGAGAGGTTGTGTGTGTGTTTGGCGGCTTGAGCTATGCGCATGAGGGGAGACATGTTGACTGTGATTTTGCTTGCTTTGGGTGTCTCATGGAGTGTGCAGTATGTACCTGTGCAAAGACTTTCATGTGTATTGTGAGCAGTTTTGTGCCTTGAAGTATGTGCTGTGAGTCTCGGGTCTGTTGTGTGCTTCTGTGCTGTGCTCCTGTGTTAGGATATATGTGTGGTGTCTGCTTGGTTGTGTGTGTTGCGTGCAATGCACCAAGTGTGTGCTAAGTGTGTTCTTTGTTTTTTTGTGTGTGTTTTGCCTTGGTTTTATGTGTGCTGTGTGTCTTTTGCGTGGGTGAATGTGATTTCCGTGTGATTGTGTTTGAGTGGATTTGTGTGCGTTTGTTTGTTAAGTGTGTGATGTGAGATGTGTTGTCTGTGTGTGGTTGTGCTTGTTTAGTGTGTCTCGTTGTGTGTGCTCTGTATACTCTCTCAAATGTGGTTTCTGTGTCTTGTGGGCTATTATGTGCTTTGTTGTGTCTGCTGTGTGTCCTGTGACTTTTGTTTTGTTACTGTATGGGTTTTGTGCACGTGTGCTTTGCGTACTGCTTTCCAAGGTGGATACGTGCGTGGGGTGTCTGTGTGTGACTGTGCACGTGGTGTGTCGTGTGTGACGTGTGCGCTATGGGCTGTAATGTGTAGCGTGTGAAATGTGTGTTTTGTGTGTCTGTCAGGATTGTTGTGTGTCTGGGGTGCTGCCAGAGTTGTTGGTCTATGGTAGTGATTTGTGGTGTTTGTTTTGTGTTTCTGTGTGTATTCTGTTGTGCCATGTGTTGTGCCATGTGTTCTTGAGTGTTTTGTGTTGTGTTGTATGTGATCTGTGCGTCTTGTTTGTTTTCTGTGTGTTGTGTACGAAATGTGCGTGGAATGGGTTATTTACTGCTTCTTGATCGCCTTGTGCTCTCCGTTTTGATCTGGGGCATGTTATGTGTGATATGTGCTTTTGAGCTTTGTGTTGTGTGAATTGAGTGGATCCTGTGGTGTTGTATATTCTGCCTTTCGATGAGCTTTCTGTTGGTGGTTGTGTTGTGTGTCTGGTGCGTGGCCTCCTTTGTCACGCTCAGGGTGAAATGTGTCTTTCTCTGTGTTGTGTGTTGTGTTACGTACTGTGTTCTGGGTTGTGTGTGCTGTGTACATGCTTTCCTGTGTGTTACGTATGGGGAAGGTGTTGGTTCGTCTGGGTATTTTGGGCATTGTGTGTGATGTTAATTGTGTGGTGTGTGTGATGTGCTTGTGTGCTTATTGTGTGTGTGTTGTGTGTATTGGGTTGTGCTGACAGTGTGTGGTTCTGAGTGTGCTCTATATGGTATGTTTGTGGTTGTGTGTGTTATGTGTCGTTTGTTGAATGCATGTCGTGTGCGTTCTTGGGGTTTGTATGGTTCTGTATGAGTTGTGGGTGTTTTGTGTGTGTGACTGTGATTTGTGTGTGGCTGTGTTAGAGAGGTTGTGTGTGTGTTTGGCGGCTTGAGCTATGCGCATGAGGGGAGACATGTTGACTGTGTGGTTGTGCTTGCTTTGGGTGTCTCATGGAGGGTGCAGTATGTACCTGTGCAAAGACTTTCATGTGTATTGTGAGCAGTTTTGTGCCTTGAAGTATGTGCTGTGAGTGTCCGGTCTGTTGTGTGCTTCTGTGTTGTGCTCCTGTGTGAGGATATATGTGTGGTGTGTCTGCTTGGTTGTGTGTGTTGCGTGTAATGCACCGAGTGTGTGCTAAGTGTGATCTTTGTTTTTTTGTGTGTGTTTTGCCTTTGTTTAATGTGTGCTGTGTGTCTTTTGCGTGGGTGAATGTGATTTCCGTCTGATTGTGTTTGAGTGGATTTGTGTGCGTTTGTTTGTTATGTGTGTGATGTCAGATGTGTTGTCTGTGTTTGGTTGTGCTTGTTTAGTGTTCCTCGTTGTGTGTGCTGTGTATACTCTCTCAAATGTGGTTTCTGTGTCTTGTGGGCTATTATGTGCTTTGTTGTGTCTGCTGTGTGTCCTGTGACTTTTGTTTTGTTACTGTATGGGTTTTGTGCACGTGTGCTTTACGTAGTGCTTTCCTGGATGGATACGTGCGTGGGGTGTCTGTGTGTGACTGTGCACTTGGTGTGTCGTGTGTGACGTGTGCGCTACGGGCTGTGATGTGTAGCGTGTGAAATGTGTGTTTTGTGTGTCTGTCGGGTTTGTTGTGTGTCTGGGGTGCTGCCAGAGTTGTTGGTCTATGGTAGTGATTTGTGGTGTTTGTTTTGTGTTTCTGTGTGTATTCTGTTTTGCCATGTGGTGTGCCATGTGTTCTTGAGTGTTTTGTGTTGTGTTGTATGTGATCTGTGCGTCTTATTTGTTTTCTGTGTGTTGTGTACGAAATGTGCGTAGTATGGTTTACTTACTGCTTGTTGATCGCCTTGTGCTCTGCGTTTTGATCTGGGGCATGTTATGTGTGATATGTGCAGTTTTGAGCTTTGTGTTGTGTGAATTGGGTGGATCCTGTGGGGTTGTATATTTTGCCTTTCGATGAGCTTTCTGTTGGTGGTTGTGTTGTGCGTCTGGTGCGTGGCCTCCTTTGTCACGCTCAGGGTGAAATGTGCCTTTCTCTGTGTTATGTGTTGTGTTACGTACTGTGTTCTGGGTTGTGTGTGCTGTGTACATGCATCCTGTGTGTTACTAATGGGAAGGTGTTGGGCGGTCTGGGTATTTTGGGCATTGTGTGTGATGTTAATTGTGTGGTGTGTGTGATGTGCGTGTGTGCTTATTGTGTGTGTGATGTGTGTATTGGGTTGTGTTGACAGTGTGTGGTTCTGAGTGTGCTCTATATGGTAAGCTTGTGGTTGTGTGTGTTATGTGTCGTGTGTTGAGTGCATGTCGTGTGCGTTCTTGGCGGTTGTGGGTTGTTCTGTATGAGTTGTGGGTGTTTTGTGTGTGTGACTGTGTGTGTGGCTGTGTTAGAGAGGTTGTGTGTGTGTTTGGCGGCTTGAGCTATGCGCATGAGGGGAGACATGTCGACTGTGTGGTTGTGCTTGCTTTGGGTGTCTCATGGAGTGTGCAGTATGTACCTGTGCAAAGACTTTCATGTGTATTGTGAGCAGTTTTGTGCCTTTGAGTATGTGCTGTGTCTCGGGTCTGTTGTGTGCTTCTGTGTTGTGCTCCTGTGTGAGGATATATGTGTGGTGTGTCTGCTTGGTTGTGTGTGTTGCGTGTAATCCACCAAGTGTGTGCTAAGTGTGATCTTTGTTTTTTTGTGTGTTTTGACTTTGTTTAATGTGTGCTGTGTGTCTTTTGCGTGGGTGAATGTGATTTCCGTGTGATTGTGTTTGAGTGGATTTGTGTGCGTTTGTTTGTTATGTGTGTGATGTCAGATGTGTTGTCTGTGTTTGGT
Source organism: Manis pentadactyla (assembly GCF_030020395.1). Lineage (NCBI taxonomy): Eukaryota > Metazoa > Chordata > Mammalia > Pholidota > Manidae > Manis > Manis pentadactyla. The sequence goes on from NC_080019.1 coordinate 39,737,534, forward strand.
TGTGCTTGTTTAGTGTTCCTCGTTGTGTGTGCTGTGTATACTCTCTCAAATGTGGTTTCTGTGTCTTGTGGGCTATTATGTGCTTTGTTGTGTCTGCTTTGTGTCCTGTGACTTTTGTTTTGTTACTGTATGGGTTTTGTGCACGTGTGCTTTGCGTACTCCTTTCCAAGGTGGATACGTGCGTTGGGTGTCTGTGTGTGACTGTGCACGTGGTGTGTCGTGTGTGACATGTGCGCTATGGGCTGTGATGTGTAGCGTGTGAAATGTGTGTTTTGTGTGTCTGTCGGGTTTGTTGTGTGTCTGGGGTCTGCCAGATTTGTTGGTCTATGGTAGTGATTTGTGGTGTTTGTTTTGTGTTTCTGTGTGTATTCTGTTGTGCCATGCGCTGTGCCATGTGTTCTTGAGTGTTTTGTGTTGTGTTGTATGTGATCTGTGCGTCTTATTTGTTTTCTGTGTGTTGTGTACGAAATGTGCGTAGTATGGGTTACTTACTGCTTGTTGATCGCCTTGTGCTCTGCGTTTTGATCTGGGGCATGTTATGTGTGATATGTGCAGTTTTGAGCTTTGTGTTGTGTGAATTGGGTGGATCCTGTGGTGTTGTATATTTTGCCTTTCGATGAGCTTTCTGTTGGTGGTTGTGTTGTGTGTCTGGTGCGTGGCCTCCTTTGTCACGCTCAGGGTGAAATGTGTCTTTCTCTGTGTTGTGTGTTGTGTTACGTACTGTGTTCTGGGTTGTGTGTGCCTTGTACATGCATCCTGTGTGTTACTAATGGGAAGGTGTTGGGCGGTCTGGGTATTTTGGGCATTGTGTGTGATGTTAATTGTGTGGTGTGTGTGATGTGCGTGTGTGCTTATTGTGTGTGTGTTGTGTGTATTGGGTTGTGTTGACAGTGTGTGGTTCTGAGTGTGCTCTATATGGTATGCTTGTGGTTGTGTGTGTTATGTGTCGTGTGTTGAGTGCATGTCGTGTGCGTTCTTGGCGGTTGTGGGTGGTTGTGTATGTGCTGTGGGTGTTTTGTGTGTGTGACTGTGATTTGTGTGTGGCTGTGTTAGAGAGGTTGTGTGTGTGTTTGGCGGCTTGAGCTATGCGCATGAGGGGAGACATGTTGACTGTGTGATTCTGCTTGCTTTGGGTGTCTCATGGAGTGTGCAGTATGTACCTGTGCAAAGACTTTCATGTGTATTGTGAGCAGTTTTGTGCCTTGAAGTATGTGCTGTGAGTCTCGGGTCTGTTGTGTGCTTCTGTGCTGTGCTCCTGTGTGAGGATATATGTGTGGTGTCTGCTTGGTTGTGTGTGTTGCGTGTAATGCACCAAGTGTGTGCTAAGTGTGATCTTTGTTTTTTTGTGTGTGTTTTGCCTTGGTTTTATGTGTGCTGTGTGTCTTTTGCGTGGGTGAATGTGATTTCCGTGTGATTTTGTTTGAGTGGATTTGTGTGCGTTTGTTTGTTAAGTGTGTGATGTGAGATGTGTTGTCTGTGTGTGGTTGTGCTTGTTTAGTGTGTCTCGTTGTGTGTGCTCTGTATACTCTCTCAAATGTGGTTTCTGTGTCTTGTGGGCTATTATGTGCTTTGTTGTGTCTGCTGTGTGTCCTGTGACTTTTGTTTTGTTACTGTATGGGTTTTGTGCACGTGTGCTTTGCGTACTGCTTTCCAAGGTGGATACGTGCGTGGGGTGTCTGTGTGTGACTGTGCACGTGGTGTGTCGTGTGTGACGTGTGCGCTATGGGCTGTGATGTGTAGCGTGTGAAATGTGTGTTTTGTGTGTCTGTCAGGATTGTTGTGTGTCTGGGGTGCTGCCAGAGTTGTTGGTCTATGGTAGTGATTTGTGGTGTTTGTTTTGTGTTTCTGTGTGTATTCTGTTGTGCCATGTGTTGTGCCATGTGTTCTTGAGTGTTTTGTGTTGTGTTGTATGTGATCTGTGCGTCTTGTTTGTTTTCTGTGTGTTGTGTACGAAATGTGCGTGGAATGGGTTATTTACTGCTTCTTGATCGCCTTGTGCTCTCCGTTTTGATCTGGGGCATGTTATGTGTGATATGTGCTTTTGAGCTTTGTGTTGTGTGAATTGAGTGGATCCTGTGGTGTTGTATATTTTGCCTTTCGATGAGCTTTCTGTTGGTGGTTGTGTTGTGCGTCTGGTGCGTGGCCTCCTTTGTCACGCTCAGGGTGAAATGTGTCTTTCTCTGTGTTATGTGTTGTGTTACGTACTGTGTTCTGGGTTGTGTGTGCTGTGTACATGCATCCTGTGTGTTACTAATGGGAAGGTGTTGGGCGGTCTGGGTATTTTGGGCATTGTGTGTGATGTTAATTGTGTGGTGTGTGTGATGTGCGTGTGTGCTTATTGTGTGTGTGATGTGTGTATTGGGTTGTGTTGACAGTGTGTGGTTCTGAGTGTGCTCTATATGGTATGCTTGTGGTTGTGTGTGTTATGTGTCGTGTGTTGAGTGCATGTCGTGTGCGTTCTTGGCGGTTGTGGGTTGTTCTGTATGAGTTGTGGGTGTTTTGTGTGTGTGACTGTGATTTGTGTGTGGCTGTGTTAGAGAGGTTGTGTGTGTGTTTGGCGGCTTGAGCTATGCGCATGAGGGGGACATGTCGACTGTGTGGTTGTGCTTGCTTTGGGTGTCTCATGGAGTGTGCAGTATGTACCTGTGCAAAGACTTTCATGTGTATTGTGAGCAGTTTTGTGCCTTTGAGTATGTGCTGTGTCTCGGGTCTGTTGTGTGCTTCTGTGTTGTGCTCCTGTGTGAGGATATATGTGTGGTGTGTCTGCTTGGTTGTGTGTGTTGCGTGTAATGCACCAAGTGTGTCCTACGTGTGATCTTTGATTTTTTGGGTGTGTTTTGCCTTTGTTTAATGTGTGCTGTGTGTCTTTTGCGTGGGTGAATGTGATTTCCGTCTGATTGTGTTTGAGTGGATTTGTGTGCGTTTGTTTGTTATGTGTGTGATGTCAGATGTGTTGTCTGTGTTTGGTTGTGCTTGTTTAGTGTTCCTCGTTGTGTGTGCTGTGTATACTCTCTCAAATGTGGTTTCTGTGTCTTGTGGGCTATTATGTGCTTTGTTGTGTCTGCTGTGTGTCCTGTGACTTTTGTTTTGTTACTGTATGGGTTTTGTGCACGTGTGCTTTGCGTACTGCTTTCCAAGCTGGATACGTGCGTGGGGTGTCTGTGTGTGACTGTGCACGTGGTGTGTCGTGTGTGACGTGTGCGCTACGGGCTGTGATGTGTAGCGTGTGAAATGTGTGTTTTGTGTGTCTGTCGGGTTTGTTGTGTGTCTGGGGTGCTGCCAGAGTTGTTGGTCTATGGTAGTGATTTGTGGTGTTTGTTTGTGTTTCTGTGTGTATTCTATGGTGCCATGCGGTGTGCCATGTGTTCTTGAGTGTTTTGTGTTGTGTTGTAAGTGATCTGTGCGTCTTGTTTGTTTTCTGTGTGTTGTGTACGAAACGTGCGTGTTATGGGTTATATACTGCTTGTTGATCGCCTTGTGCTCTGCGTTTTGATCTGGGGCATGTTATGTGTGATATGTGCAGTTTTGAGCTTTGTGTTGTGTGAATTGAGTGGATCCTGTGGTGTTGTATATTTTGCCTTTCGATGAGCTTTCTGTTGGTGGTTGTGTTGTGTGTCTGGTGCGTGGCCTCCTTTGTCACGCTCAGGGTGAAATGTGTCTTTCTCTGTGTTGTGTGTTGTGTTACGTACTGTGTTCTGGGTTGTGTGTGCTGTGTACATGCTTTCCTGTGTGTTACGTATGGGGAAGGTGTTGGTTGGTCTGGGTATTTTGGGCATTGTGTGTGATGTTAATTGTGTGGTGTGTGTGATGTGCTTGTGTGCTTATTGTGTGTGTGTTGTGTGTATTGGGTTGTGCCGACAGTGTGTGGTTCTGAGTGTGCTCTATATGGTATGTTTGTGGTTGTGTGTGTTATGTGTCATGCGTTGAGTGCATGTCGTGTGCGTTCTTGGCGGTTGTGGGTGGTTCTGTATGTGCTGTGGGTGTTTTGTGTGTGTGACTGTGATTTGTGTGTGGCTGTGTTAGAGAGGTTGTGTGTGTGTTTGGCGGCTTGAGCTATGCGTATGAGGGGAGACATGTTGACTGTGTGGTTGTGCTTGCTTTGGGTGTCTCATGGAGTGTGCAGTATGTACCTGTGCAAAGACTTTCATGTGTATTGTGAGCAGTTTTGTGCCTTGAAGTATGTGCTGTGAGTCTCGGGTCTGTTGTGTGCTTCTGTGCTGTGCTCCTGTGTGAGGATATATGTGTGGTGTGTCTGCTTGGTTGTGTGTGTTGCGTGTAATGCACCAAGTGTGTGCTAAGTGTGATCTTTGTTTTTTTGTATGTGTTTTGCCTTGGTTTTATGTGTGCTGTGTGTCTTTTGCGTGGGTGAATGTGATTTCCGTGTGATTGTGTTTGAGTGGATTTGTGTGCGTTTGTTTGTTAAGTGTGTGATGTGAGATGTGTTGTCTGTGTGTGGTTGTGCTTGTTTAGTGTTCCTCGTTGTGTGTGCTGTGTATACTCTCTCAAATGTGGTTTCTGTGTCTTGTGGGCTATTATGTGCTTTGTTGTGTCTGCTGTGTGTCCTGTGACTTTTGTTTTGTTACTGTATGGGTTTTGTGCACGTGTGCTTTACGTAGTGCTTTCCTGGATGGATACGTGCGTGGGGTGTCTGTGTGTGACTGTGCACTTGGTGTGTCGTGTGTGACGTGTGCGCTACGGGCTGTGATGTGTAGCGTGTGAAATGTGTGTTTTGTGTGTCTGTCGGGTTTGTTGTGTGTCTGGGGTGCTGCCAGAGTTGTTGGTCTATGGTAGTGATTTGTGGTGTTTGTTTTGTGTTTCTGTGTGTATTCTGTTTTGCCATGTGGTGTGCCATGTGTTCTTGAGTGTTTTGTGTTGTGTTGTATGTGATCTGTGCGTCTTATTTGTTTTCTGTGTGTTGTGTACGAAATGTGCGTAGTATGGGTTACTTACTGCTTGTTGATCGCCTTGTGCTCTGCGTTTTGATCTGGGGCATGTTATGTGTGATATGTGCAGTTTTGAGCTTTGTGTTGTGTGAATTGGGTGGATCCTGTGGGGTTGTATATTTTGCCTTTCGATGAGCTTTCTGTTGGTGGTTGTGTTGTGCGTCTGGTGCGTGGCCTCCTTTGTCACGCTCAGGGTGAAATGTGTCTTTCTCTGTGTTATGTGTTGTGTTACGTACTGTGTTCTGGGTTGTGTGTGCTGTGTACATGCATCCTGTGTGTTACTAATGGGAAGGTTTTGGGCGGTCTGGGTATTTTGGGCATTGTGTGTGATGTTAATTGTGTGGTGTGTGTGATGTGCGTGTGTGCTTATTGTGTGTGTGATGTGTGTATTGGGTTGTGTTGACAGTGTGTGGTTCTGAGTGTGCTCTATATGGTAAGCTTGTGGTTGTGTGTGTTATGTGTCGTGTGTTGAGTGCATGTCGTGTGCGTTCTTGGCGGTTGTGGGTTGTTCTGTATGAGTTGTGGGTGTTTTGTGTGTGTGACTGTGTGTGTGGCTGTGTTAGAGAGGTTGTGTGTGTGTTTGGCGGCTTGAGCTATGCGCATGAGGGGAGACATGTCGACTGTGTGGTTGTGCTTGCTTTGGGTGTCTCATGGAGTGTGCAGTATGTACCTGTGCAAAGACTTTCATGTGTATTGTGAGCAGTTTTGTGCCTTTGAGTATGTGCTGTGTCTCGGGTCTGTTGTGTGCTTCTGTGTTGTGCTCCTGTGTGAGGATATATGTGTGGTGTGTCTGCTTGGTTGTGTGTGTTGCGTGTAATGCACCAAGTGTGTCCTACGTGTGATCTTTGTTTTTTTGTGTGTTTTGCCTTTGTTTAATGTGTGCTGTATGTCTTTTGCGTGTTTGAATGTGATTTCCGTGTGATTGTGTTTGAGTGGATTTGTGTGCGTTTGTTTGTTATGTGTGTGATGTCAGATGTGTTGTCTGTGTTTGGTTGTGCTTGTTTAGTGTTCCTCGTTGTGTGTGCTGTGTATACTCTCTCAAATGTGGTTTCTGTGTCTTGTGGGCTATTATGTGCTTTGTTGTGTCTGCTGTGTGTCCTGTGACTTTTGTTTTGTTACTGTATGGGTTTTGTGCACGTGTGCTTTGCGTACTCCTTTCCAAGGTGGATACGTGCGTTGGGTGTCTGTGTGTGACTGTGCACGTGGTGTGTCGTGTGTGACATGTGCGCTATGGGCTGTGATGTGTAGCGTGTGAAATGTGTGTTTTGTGTGTGTCGGGTTTGTTGTGTGTCTGGGGTGCTGCCAGATTTGTTGGTCTATGGTAGTGATTTGTGGTGTTTGTTTTGTGTTTCTGTGTGTATTCTGTTGTGCCATGCGCTGTGCCATGTGTTCTTGAGTGTTTTGTGTTGTGTTGTATGTGATCTGTGCGTCTTATTTGTTTTCTGTGTGTTGTGTACGAAATGTGCGTAGTATGGGTTACTTACTGCTTGTTGATCGCCTTGTGCTCTGCGTTTTGATCTGGGGCATGTTATGTGTGATATGTGCAGTTTGAGCTTTGTGTTGTGTGAATTGGGTGGATCCTGTGGTGTTGTATATTTTGCCTTTCGATGAGCTTTCTGTTGGTGGTTGTGTTGTGTGTCTGGTGCGTGGCCTCCTTTGTCACGCTCAGGGTGAAATGTGTCTTTCTCTGTGTTGTGTGTTGTGTTACGTACTGTGTTCTGGGTTGTGTGTGCCTTGTACATGCATCCTGTGTGTTACTAATGGGAAGGTGTTGGGCGGTCTGGGTATTTTGGGCATTGTGTGTGATGTTAATTGTGTGGTGTGTGTGATGTGCGTGTGTGCTTATTGTGTGTGTGTTGTGTGTATTGGGTTGTGTTGACAGTGTGTGGTTCTGAGTGTGCTCTATATGGTATGCTTGTGGTTGTGTGTGTTATGTGTCGTGTGTTGAGTGCATGTCGTGTGCGTTCTTGGCGGTTTTGGGTGGTTCTGTATGTGCTGTGGGTGTTTTGTGTGTGTGACTGTGATTTGTGTGTGGCTGTGTTAGAGAGGTTGTGTGTGTGTTTGGCGGCTTGAGCTATGCGCATGAGGGGAGACATGTTGACTGTGATTTTGCTTGCTTTGGGTGTCTCATGGAGTGTGCAGTATGTACCTGTGCAAAGACTTTCATGTGTATTGTGAGCAGTTTTGTGCCTTGAAGTATGTGCTGTGAGTCTCGGGTCTGTTGTGTGCTTCTGTGCTGTGCTCCTGTGTGAGGATATATGTGTGGTGTCTGCTTGGTTGTGTGTGTTGCGTGCAATGCACCAAGTGTGTGCTAAGTGTGATCTTTGTTTTTTTGTGTGTGTTTTGCCTTGGTTTTATGTGTGCTGTGTGTCTTTTGCGTGGGTGAATGTGATTTCCGTGTGATTGTGTTTGAGTGGATTTGTGTGCGTTTGTTTGTTAAGTGTGTGATGTGAGATGTGTTGTCTGTGTGTGGTTGTGCTTGTTTAGTGTGTCTCGTTGTGTGTGCTCTGTATACTCTCTCAAATGTGGTTTCTGTGTCTTGTGGGCTATTATGTGCTTTGTTGTGTCTGCTGTGTGTCCTGTGACTTTTGTTTTGTTACTGTATGGGTTTTGTGCACGTGTGCTTTGCGTACTGCTTTCCAAGGTGGATACGTGCGTGGGGTGTCTGTGTGTGACTGTGCACGTGGTGTGTCGTGTGTGACGTGTGCGCTATGGGCTGTGATGTGTAGCGTGTGAAATGTGTGTTTTGTGTGTCTGTCAGGATTGTTGTGTGTCTGGGGTGCTGCCAGAGTTGTTGGTCTATGGTAGTGATTTGTGGTGTTTGTTTTGTGTTTCTGTGTGTATTCTGTTGTGCCATGTGTTGTGCCATGTGTTCTTGAGTGTTTTGTGTTGTGTTGTATGTGATCTGTGCGTCTTGTTTGTTTTCTGTGTGTTGTGTACGAAATGTGCGTGGAATGGGTTATTTACTGCTTCTTGATCGCCTTGTGCTCTCCGTTTTGATCTGGGGCATGTTATGTGTGATATGTGCTTTTGAGCTTTGTGTTGTGTGAATTGAGTGGATCCTGTGGTGTTGTATATTCTGCCTTTCGATGAGCTTTCTGTTGGTGGTTGTGTTGTGTGTCTGGTGCGTGGCCTCCTTTGTCACGCTCAGGGTGAAATGTGTCTTTCTCTGTGTTGTGTGTTGTGTTACGTACTGTGTTCTGGGTTGTGTGTGCTGTGTACATGCTTTCCTGTGTGTTACGTATGGGGAAGGTGTTGGTTGGTCTGGGTATTTTGGGCATTGTGTGTGATGTTAATTGTGTGGTGTGTGTGATGTGCTTGTGTGCTTATTGTGTGTGTGTTGTGTGTATTGGGTTGTGCTGACAGTGTGTGGTTCTGAGTGTGCTCTATATGGTATGTTTGTGGTTGTGTGTGTTATGTGTCGTTTGTTGAATGCATGTCGTGTGCGTTCTTGGGGTTTGTATGGTTCTGTATGAGTTGTGGGTGTTTTGTGTGTGTGACTGTGATTTGTGTGTGGCTGTGTTAGAGAGGTTGTGTGTGTGTTTGGCGGCTTGAGCTATGCGCATGAGGGGAGACATGTTGACTGTGTGGTTGTGCTTGCTTTGGGTGTCTCATGGAGGGTGCAGTATGTACCTGTGCAAAGACTTTCATGTGTATTGTGAGCAGTTTTGTGCCTTGAAGTATGTGCTGTGAGTGTCCGGTCTGTTGTGTGCTTCTGTGTTGTGCTCCTGTGTGAGGATATATGTGTGGTGTGTCTGCTTGGTTGTGTGTGTTGCGTGTAATGCACCGAGTGTGTGCTAAGTGTGATCTTTGTTTTTTTGTGTGTGTTTTGCCTTTGTTTAATGTGTGCTGTGTGTCTTTTGCGTGGGTGAATGTGATTTCCGTCTGATTGTGTTTGAGTGGATTTGTGTGCGTTTGTTTGTTATGTGTGTGATGTCAGATGTGTTGTCTGTGTTTGGTTGTGCTTGTTTAGTGTTCCTCGTTGTGTGTGCTGTGTATACTCTCTCAAATGTGGTTTCTGTGTCTTGTGGGCTATTATGTGCTTTGTTGTGTCTGCTGTGTGTCCTGTGACTTTTGTTTTGTTACTGTATGGGTTTTGTGCACGTGTGCTTTGCGTACTGCTTTCCAAGCTGGATACGTGCGTGGGGTGTCTGTGTGTGACTGTGCACGTGGTGTGTCGTGTGTGACGTGTGCGCTACGGGCTGTGATGTGTAGCGTGTGAAATGTGTGTTTTGTGTGTCTGTCGGGTTTGTTGTGTGTCTGGGGTGCTGCCAGAGTTGTTGGTCTATGGTAGTGATTTGTGGTGTTTGTTTGTGTTTCTGTGTGTATTCTATGGTGCCATGCGGTGTGCCATGTGTTCTTGAGTGTTTTGTGTTGTGTTGTAAGTGATCTGTGCGTCTTGTTTGTTTTCTGTGTGTTGTGTACGAAACGTGCGTGTTATGGGTTATATACTGCTTGTTGATCGCCTTGTGCTCTGCGTTTTGATCTGGGGCATGTTATGTGTGATATGTGCAGTTTTGAGCTTTGTGTTGTGTGAATTGAGTGGATCCTGTGGTGTTGTATATTTTGCCTTTCGATGAGCTTTCTGTTGGTGGTTGTGTTGTGTGTCTGGTGCGTGGCCTCCTTTGTCACGCTCAGGGTGAAATGTGTCTTTCTCTGTGTTGTGTGTTGTGTTACGTACTGTGTTCTGGGTTGTGTGTGCTGTGTACATGCTTTCCTGTGTGTTACGTATGGGGAAGGTGTTGGTTGGTCTGGGTATTTTGGGCATTGTGTGTGATGTTAATTGTGTGGTGTGTGTGATGTGCTTGTGTGCTTATTGTGTGTGTGTTGTGTGTATTGGGTTGTGCCGACAGTGTGTGGTTCTGAGTGTGCTCTATATGGTATGTTTGTGGTTGTGTGTGTTATGTGTCATGCGTTGAGTGCATGTCGTGTGCGTTCTTGGCGGTTGTGGGTGGTTCTGTATGTGCTGTGGGTGTTTTGTGTGTGTGACTGTGATTTGTGTGTGGCTGTGTTAGAGAGGTTGTGTGTGTGTTTGGCGGCTTGAGCTATGCGTATGAGGGGAGACATGTTGACTGTGTGGTTGTGCTTGCTTTGGGTGTCTCATGGAGTGTGCAGTATGTACCTGTGCAAAGACTTTCATGTGTATTGTGAGCAGTTTTGTGCCTTGAAGTATGTGCTGTGAGTCTCGGGTCTGTTGTGTGCTTCTGTGCTGTGCTCCTGTGTGAGGATATATGTGTGGTGTGTCTGCTTGGTTGTGTGTGTTGCGTGTAATGCACCAAGTGTGTGCTAAGTGTGATCTTTGTTTTTTTGTATGTGTTTTGCCTTGGTTTTATGTGTGCTGTGTGTCTTTTGCGTGGGTGAATGTGATTTCCGTGTGATTGTGTTTGAGTGGATTTGTGTGCGTTTGTTTGTTAAGTGTGTGATGTGAGATGTGTTGTCTGTGTGTGGTTGTGCTTGTTTAGTGTTCCTCGTTGTGTGTGCTGTGTATACTCTCTCAAATGTGGTTTCTGTGTCTTGTGGGCTATTATGTGCTTTGTTGTGTCTGCTGTGTGTCCTGTGACTTTTGTTTTGTTACTGTATGGGTTTTGTGCACGTGTGCTTTACGTAGTGCTTTCCTGGATGGATACGTGCGTGGGGTGTCTGTGTGTGACTGTGCACTTGGTGTGTCGTGTGTGACGTGTGCGCTACGGGCTGTGATGTGTAGCGTGTGAAATGTGTGTTTTGTGTGTCTGTCGGGTTTGTTGTGTGTCTGGGGTGCTGCCAGAGTTGTTGGTCTATGGTAGTGATTTGTGGTGTTTGTTTTGTGTTTCTGTGTGTATTCTGTTTTGCCATGTGGTGTGCCATGTGTTCTTGAGTGTTTTGTGTTGTGTTGTATGTGATCTGTGCGTCTTATTTGTTTTCTGTGTGTTGTGTACGAAATGTGCGTAGTATGGGTTACTTACTGCTTGTTGATCGCCTTGTGCTCTGCGTTTTGATCTGGGGCATGTTATGTGTGATATGTGCAGTTTTGAGCTTTGTGTTGTGTGAATTGGGTGGATCCTGTGGGGTTGTATATTTTGCCTTTCGATGAGCTTTCTGTTGGTGGTTGTGTTGTGCGTCTGGTGCGTGGCCTCCTTTGTCACGCTCAGGGTGAAATGTGTCTTTCTCTGTGTTATGTGTTGTGTTACGTACTGTGTTCTGGGTTGTGTGTGCTGTGTACATGCATCCTGTGTGTTACTAATGGGAAGGTGTTGGGCGGTCTGGGTATTTTGGGCATTGTGTGTGATGTTAATTGTGTGGTGTGTGTGATGTGCGTGTGTGCTTATTGTGTGTGTGATGTGTGTATTGGGTTGTGTTGACAGTGTGTGGTTCTGAGTGTGCTCTATATGGTAAGCTTGTGGTTGTGTGTGTTATGTGTCGTGTGTTGAGTGCATGTCGTGTGCGTTCTTGGCGGTTGTGGGTTGTTCTGTATGAGTTGTGGGTGTTTTGTGTGTGTGACTGTGTGTGTGGCTGTGTTAGAGAGGTTGTGTGTGTGTTTGGCGGCTTGAGCTATGCGCATGAGGGGAGACATGTCGACTGTGTGGTTGTGCTTGCTTTGGGTGTCTCATGGAGTGTGCAGTATGTACCTGTGCAAAGACTTTCATGTGTATTGTGAGCAGTTTTGTGCCTTTGAGTATGTGCTGTGTCTCGGGTCTGTTGTGTGCTTCTGTGTTGTGCTCCTGTGTGAGGATATATGTGTGGTGTGTCTGCTTGGTTGTGTGTGTTGCGTGTAATGCACCAAGTGTGTGCTAAGTGTGATCTTTGTTTTTTTGTGTGTTTTGCCTTTGTTTAATGTGTGCTGTATGTCTTTTGCGTGGGTGAATGTGATTTCCGTGTGATTGTGTTTGAGTGGATTTGTGTGCGTTTGTTTGTTATGTGTGTGATGTCAGATGTGTTGTCTGTGTTTGGTTGTGCTTGTTTAGTGTTCCTCGTTGTGTGTGCTGTGTATACTCTCTCAAATGTGGTTTCTGTGTCTTGTGGGCTATTATGTGCTTTGTTGTGTCTGCTGTGTGTCCTGTGACTTTTGTTTTGTTACTGTATGGGTTTTGTGCACGTGTGCTTTGCGTACTCCTTTCCAAGGTGGATACGTGCGTTGGGTGTCTGTGTGTGACTGTGCACGTGGTGTGTCGTGTGTGACATGTGCGCTATGGGCTGTGATGTGTAGCGTGTGAAATGTGTGTTTTGTGTGTGTCGGGTTTGTTGTGTGTCTGGGGTCTGCCAGATTTGTTGGTCTATGGTAGTGATTTGTGGTGTTTGTTTTGTGTTTCTGTGTGTATTCTGTTGTGCCATGCGCTGTGCCATGTGTTCTTGAGTGTTTTGTGTTGTGTTGTATGTGATCTGTGCGTCTTATTTGTTTTCTGTGTGTTGTGTACGAAATGTGCGTAGTATGGGTTACTTACTGCTTGTTGATCGCCTTGTGCTCTGCGTTTTGATCTGGGGCATGTTATGTGTGATATGTGCAGTTTGAGCTTTGTGTTGTGTGAATTGGGTGGATCCTGTGGTGTTGTATATTTTGCCTTTCGATGAGCTTTCTGTTGGTGGTTGTGTTGTGTGTCTGGTGCGTGGCCTCCTTTGTCACGCTCAGGGTGAAATGTGTCTTTCTCTGTGTTGTGTGTTGTGTTACGTACTGTGTTCTGGGTTGTGTGTGCCTTGTACATGCATCCTGTGTGTTACTAATGGGAAGGTGTTGGGCGGTCTGGGTATTTTGGGCATTGTGTGTGATGTTAATTGTGTGGTGTGTGTGATGTGCGTGTGTGCTTATTGTGTGTGTGTTGTGTGTATTGGGTTGTGTTGACAGTGTGTGGTTCTGAGTGTGCTCTATATGGTATGCTTGTGGTTGTGTGTGTTATGTGTCGTGTGTTGAGTGCATGTCGTGTGCGTTCTTGGCGGTTTTGGGTGGTTCTGTATGTGCTGTGGGTGTTTTGTGTGTGTGACTGTGATTTGTGTGTGGCTGTGTTAGAGAGGTTGTGTGTGTGTTTGGCGGCTTGAGCTATGCGCATGAGGGGAGACATGTTGACTGTGATTTTGCTTGCTTTGGGTGTCTCATGGAGTGTGCAGTATGTACCTGTGCAAAGACTTTCATGTGTATTGTGAGCAGTTTTGTGCCTTGAAGTATGTGCTGTGAGTCTCGGGTCTGTTGTGTGCTTCTGTGCTGTGCTCCTGTGTGAGGATATATGTGTGGTGTCTGCTTGGTTGTGTGTGTTGCGTGCAATGCACCAAGTGTGTGCTAAGTGTGATCTTTGTTTTTTTGTGTGTGTTTTGCCTTGGTTTTATGTGTGCTGTGTGTCTTTTGCGTGGGTGAATGTGATTTCCGTGTGATTGTGTTTGAGTGGATTTGTGTGCGTTTGTTTGTTAAGTGTGTGATGTGAGATGTGTTGTCTGTGTGTGGTTGTGCTTGTTTAGTGTGTCTCGTTGTGTGTGCTCTGTATACTCTCTCAAATGTGGTTTCTGTGTCTTGTGGGCTATTATGTGCTTTGTTGTGTCTGCTGTGTGTCCTGTGACTTTTGTTTTGTTACTGTATGGGTTTTGTGCACGTGTGCTTTGCGTACTGCTTTCCAAGGTGGATACGTGCGTGGGGTGTCTGTGTGTGACTGTGCACGTGGTGTGTCGTGTGTGACGTGTGCGCTATGGGCTGTGATGTGTAGCGTGTGAAATGTGTGTTTTGTGTGTCTGTCAGGATTGTTGTGTGTCTGGGGTGCTGCCAGAGTTGTTGGTCTATGGTAGTGATTTGTGGTGTTTGTTTTGTGTTTCTGTGTGTATTCTGTTGTGCCATGTGTTGTGCCATGTGTTCTTGAGTGTTTTGTGTTGTGTTGTATGTGATCTGTGCGTCTTGTTTGTTTTCTGTGTGTTGTGTACGAAATGTGCGTGGAATGGGTTATTTACTGCTTCTTGATCGCCTTGTGCTCTCCGTTTTGATCTGGGGCATGTTATGTGTGATATGTGCTTTTGAGCTTTGTGTTGTGTGAATTGAGTGGATCCTGTGGTGTTGTATATTCTGCCTTTCGATGAGCTTTCTGTTGGTGGTTGTGTTGTGTGTCTGGTGCGTGGCCTCCTTTGTCACGCTCAGGGTGAAATGTGTCTTTCTCTGTGTTGTGTGTTGTGTTACGTACTGTGTTCTGGGTTGTGTGTGCTGTGTACATGCTTTCCTGTGTGTTACGTATGGGGAAGGTGTTGGTTGGTCTGGGTATTTTGGGCATTGTGTGTGATGTTAATTGTGTGGTGTGTGTGATGTGCTTGTGTGCTTATTGTGTGTGTGTTGTGTGTATTGGGTTGTGCTGACAGTGTGTGGTTCTGAGTGTGCTCTATATGGTATGTTTGTGGTTGTGTGTGTTATGTGTCGTTTGTTGAATGCATGTCGTGTGCGTTCTTGGGGTTTGTATGGTTCTGTATGAGTTGTGGGTGTTTTGTGTGTGTGACTGTGATTTGTGTGTGGCTGTGTTAGAGAGGTTGTGTGTGTGTTTGGCGGCTTGAGCTATGCGCATGAGGGGAGACATGTTGACTGTGTGGTTGTGCTTGCTTTGGGTGTCTCATGGAGGGTGCAGTATGTACCTGTGCAAAGACTTTCATGTGTATTGTGAGCAGTTTTGTGCCTTGAAGTATGTGCTGTGAGTGTCCGGTCTGTTGTGTGCTTCTGTGTTGTGCTCCTGTGTGAGGATATATGTGTGGTGTGTCTGCTTGGTTGTGTGTGTTGCGTGTAATGCACCGAGTGTGTGCTAAGTGTGATCTTTGTTTTTTTGTGTGTGTTTTGCCTTTGTTTAATGTGTGCTGTGTGTCTTTTGCGTGGGTGAATGTGATTTCCGTCTGATTGTGTTTGAGTGGATTTGTGTGCGTTTGTTTGTTATGTGTGTGATGTCAGATGTGTTGTCTGTGTTTGGTTGTGCTTGTTTAGTGTTCCTCGTTGTGTGTGCTGTGTATACTCTCTCAAATGTGGTTTCTGTGTCTTGTGGGCTATTATGTGCTTTGTTGTGTCTGCTGTGTGTCCTGTGACTTTTGTTTTGTTACTGTATGGGTTTTGTGCACGTGTGCTTTACGTAGTGCTTTCCTGGATGGATACGTGCGTGGGGTGTCTGTGTGTGACTGTGCACTTGGTGTGTCGTGTGTGACGTGTGCGCTACGGGCTGTGATGTGTAGCGTGTGAAATGTGTGTTTTGTGTGTCTGTCGGGTTTGTTGTGTGTCTGGGGTGCTGCCAGAGTTGTTGGTCTATGGTAGTGATTTGTGGTGTTTGTTTTGTGTTTCTGTGTGTATTCTGTTTTGCCATGTGGTGTGCCATGTGTTCTTGAGTGTTTTGTGTTGTGTTGTATGTGATCTGTGCGTCTTATTTGTTTTCTGTGTGTTGTGTACGAAATGTGCGTAGTATGGGTTACTTACTGCTTGTTGATCGCCTTGTGCTCTGCGTTTTGATCTGGGGCATGTTATGTGTGATATGTGCAGTTTTGAGCTTTGTGTTGTGTGAATTGGGTGGATCCTGTGGGGTTGTATATTTTGCCTTTCGATGAGCTTTCTGTTGGTGGTTGTGTTGTGCGTCTGGTGCGTGGCCTCCTTTGTCACGCTCAGGGTGAAATGTGTCTTTCTCTGTGTTATGTGTTGTGTTACGTACTGTGTTCTGGGTTGTGTGTGCTGTGTACATGCATCCTGTGTGTTACTAATGGGAAGGTGTTGGGCGGTCTGGGTATTTTGGGCATTGTGTGTGATGTTAATTGTGTGGTGTGTGTGATGTGCGTGTGTGCTTATTGTGTGTGTGATGTGTGTATTGGGTTGTGTTGACAGTGTGTGGTTCTGAGTGTGCTCTATATGGTAAGCTTGTGGTTGTGTGTGTTATGTGTCGTGTGTTGAGTGCATGTCGTGTGCGTTCTTGGCGGTTGTGGGTTGTTCTGTATGAGTTGTGGGTGTTTTGTGTGTGTGACTGTGTGTGTGGCTGTGTTAGAGAGGTTGTGTGTGTGTTTGGCGGCTTGAGCTATGCGCATGAGGGGAGACATGTCGACTGTGTGGTTGTGCTTGCTTTGGGTGTCTCATGGAGTGTGCAGTATGTACCTGTGCAAAGACTTTCATGTGTATTGTGAGCAGTTTTGTGCCTTTGAGTATGTGCTGTGTCTCGGGTCTGTTGTGTGCTTCTGTGTTGTGCTCCTGTGTGAGGATATATGTGTGGTGTGTCTGCTTGGTTGTGTGTGTTGCGTGTAATCCACCAAGTGTGTGCTAAGTGTGATCTTTGTTTTTTTGTGTGTTTTGACTTTGTTTAATGTGTGCTGTGTGTCTTTTGCGTGGGTGAATGTGATTTCCGTGTGATTGTGTTTGAGTGGATTTGTGTGCGTTTGTTTGTTATGTGTGTGATGTCAGATGTGTTGTCTGTGTTTGGTTGTGCTTGTTTAGTGTTCCTCGTTGTGTGTGCTGTGTATACTCTCTCAAATGTGGTTTCTGTGTCTTGTGGGCTATTATGTGCTTTGTTGTGTCTGCTGTGTGTCCTGTGACTTTTGTTTTGTTACTGTATGGGTTTTGTGCACGTGTGCTTTGCGTACTCCTTTCCAAGGTGGATACGTGCGTTGGGTGTCTGTGTGTGACTGTGCACGTGGTGTGTCGTGTGTGACATGTGCGCTATGGGCTGTGATGTGTAGCGTGTGAAATGTGTGTTTTGTGTGTCTGTCGGGTTTGTTGTGTGTCTGGGGTCTGCCAGATTTGTTGGTCTATGGTAGTGATTTGTGGTGTTTGTTTTGTGTTTCTGTGTGTATTCTGTTGTGCCATGCGCTGTGCCATGTGTTCTTGAGTGTTTTGTGTTGTGTTGTATGTGATCTGTGCGTCTTATTTGTTTTCTGTGTGTTGTGTACGAAATGTGCGTAGTATGGGTTACTTACTGCTTGTTGATCGCCTTGTGCTCTGCGTTTTGATCTGGGGCATGTTATGTGTGATATGTGCAGTTTTGAGCTTTGTGTTGTGTGAATTGGGTGGATCCTGTGGTGTTGTATATTTTGCCTTTTGATGAGCTTTCTGTTGGTGGTTGTGTTGTGTGTCTGGTGCGTGGCCTCCTTTGTCACGCTCAGGGTGAAATGTGTCTTTCTCTGTGTTGTGTGTTGTGTTACGTACTGTGTTCTGGGTTGTGTGTGCCTTGTACATGCATCCTGTGTGTTACTAATGGGAAGGTGTTGGGCGGTCTGGGTATTTTGGGCATTGTGTGTGATGTTAATTGTGTGGTGTGTGTGATGTGCGTGTGTGCTTATTGTGTGTGTGTTGTGTGTATTGGGTTGTGTTGACAGTGTGTGGTTCTGAGTGTGCTCTATATGGTATGCTTGTGGTTGTGTGTGTTATGTGTCGTGTGTTGAGTGCATGTCGTGTGCGTTCTTGGCGGTTGTGGGTGGTTGTGTATGTGCTGTGGGTGTTTTGTGTGTGTGACTGTGATTTGTGTGTGGCTGTGTTAGAGAGGTTGTGTGTGTGTTTGGCGGCTTGAGCTATGCGCATGAGGGGAGACATGTTGACTGTGTGATTCTGCTTGCTTTGGGTGTCTCATGGAGTGTGCAGTATGTACCTGTGCAAAGACTTTCATGTGTATTGTGAGCAGTTTTGTGCCTTGAAGTATGTGCTGTGAGTCTCGGGTCTGTTGTGTGCTTCTGTGCTGTGCTCCTGTGTGAGGATATATGTGTGGTGTCTGCTTGGTTGTGTGTGTTGCGTGTAATGCACCAAGTGTGTGCTAAGTGTGATCTTTGTTTTTTTGTGTGTGTTTTGCCTTGGTTTTATGTGTGCTGTGTGTCTTTTGCGTGGGTGAATGTGATTTCCGTGTGATTGTGTTTGAGTGGATTTGTGTGCGTTTGTTTGTTAAGTGTGTGATGTGAGATGTGTTGTCTGTGTGTGGTTGTGCTTGTTTAGTGTGTCTCGTTGTGTGTGCTCTGTATACTCTCTCAAATGTGGTTTCTGTGTCTTGTGGGCTATTATGTGCTTTGTTGTGTCTGCTGTGTGTCCTGTGACTTTTGTTTTGTTACTGTATGGGTTTTGTGCACGTGTGCTTTGCGTACTGCTTTCCAAGGTGGATACGTGCGTGGGGTGTCTGTGTGTGACTGTGCACGTGGTGTGTCGTGTGTGACGTGTGCGCTATGGGCTGTGATGTGTAGCGTGTGAAATGTGTGTTTTGTGTGTCTGTCAGGATTGTTGTGTGTCTGGGGTGCTGCCAGAGTTGTTGGTCTATGGTAGTGATTTGTGGTGTTTGTTTTGTGTTTCTGTGTGTATTCTGTTGTGCCATGTGTTGTGCCATGTGTTCTTGAGTGTTTTGTGTTGTGTTGTATGTGATCTGTGCGTCTTGTTTGTTTTCTGTGTGTTGTGTACGAAATGTGCGTGGAATGGGTTATTTACTGCTTCTTGATCGCCTTGTGCTCTCCGTTTTGATCTGGGGCATGTTATGTGTGATATGTGCTTTTGAGCTTTGTGTTGTGTGAATTGAGTGGATCCTGTGGTGTTGTATATTTTGCCTTTCGATGAGCTTTCTGTTGGTGGTTGTGTTGTGCGTCTGGTGCGTGGCCTCCTTTGTCACGCTCAGGGTGAAATGTGTCTTTCTCTGTGTTATGTGTTGTGTTACGTACTGTGTTCTGGGTTGTGTGTGCTGTGTACATGCATCCTGTGTGTTACTAATGGGAAGGTGTTGGGCGGTCTGGGTATTTTGGGCATTGTGTGTGATGTTAATTGTGTGGTGTGTGTGATGTGCGTGTGTGCTTATTGTGTGTGTGATGTGTGTATTGGGTTGTGTTGACAGTGTGTGGTTCTGAGTGTGCTCTATATGGTATGCTTGTGGTTGTGTGTGTTATGTGTCGTGTGTTGAGTGCATGTCGTGTGCGTTCTTGGCGGTTGTGGGTTGTTCTGTATGAGTTGTGGGTGTTTTGTGTGTGTGACTGTGATTTGTGTGTGGCTGTGTTAGAGAGGTTGTGTGTGTGTTTGGCGGCTTGAGCTATGCGCATGAGGGGAGACATGTCGACTGTGTGGTTGTGCTTGCTTTGGGTGTCTCATGGAGTGTGCAGTATGTACCTGTGCAAAGACTTTCATGTGTATTGTGAGCAGTTTTGTGCCTTTGAGTATGTGCTGTGTCTCGGGTCTGTTGTGTGCTTCTGTGTTGTGCTCCTGTGTGAGGATATATGTGTGGTGTGTCTGCTTGGTTGTGTGTGTTGCGTGTAATGCACCAAGTGTGTCCTACGTGTGATCTTTGTTTTTTTGGGTGTGTTTTGCCTTTGTTTAATGTGTGCTGTGTGTCTTTTGCGTGGGTGAATGTGATTTCCGTCTGATTGTGTTTGAGTGGATTTGTGTGCGTTTGTTTGTTATGTGTGTGATGTCAGATGTGTTGTCTGTGTTTGGTTGTGCTTGTTTAGTGTTCCTCGTTGTGTGTGCTGTGTATACTCTCTCAAATGTGGTTTCTGTGTCTTGTGGGCTATTATGTGCTTTGTTGTGTCTGCTGTGTGTCCTGTGACTTTTGTTTTGTTACTGTATGGGTTTTGTGCACGTGTGCTTTGCGTACTGCTTTCCAAGCTGGATACGTGCGTGGGGTGTCTGTGTGTGACTGTGCACGTGGTGTGTCGTGTGTGACGTGTGCGCTACGGGCTGTGATGTGTAGCGTGTGAAATGTGTGTTTTGTGTGTCTGTCGGGTTTGTTGTGTGTCTGGGGTGCTGCCAGAGTTGTTGGTCTATGGTAGTGATTTGTGGTGTTTGTTTGTGTTTCTGTGTGTATTCTATGGTGCCATGCGGTGTGCCATGTGTTCTTGAGTGTTTTGTGTTGTGTTGTAAGTGATCTGTGCGTCTTGTTTGTTTTCTGTGTGTTGTGTACGAAACGTGCGTGTTATGGGTTATATACTGCTTGTTGATCGCCTTGTGCTCTGCGTTTTGATCTGGGGCATGTTATGTGTGATATGTGCAGTTTTGAGCTTTGTGTTGTGTGAATTGAGTGGATCCTGTGGTGTTGTATATTTTGCCTTTTGATGAGCTTTCTGTTGGTGGTTGTGTTGTGTGTCTGGTGCGTGGCCTCCTTTGTCACGCTCAGGGTGAAATGTGTCTTTCTCTGTGTTGTGTGTTGTGTTACGTACTGTGTTCTGGGTTGTGTGTGCTGTGTACATGCTTTCCTGTGTGTTACGTATGGGGAAGGTGTTGGTTGGTCTGGGTATTTTGGGCATTGTGTGTGATGTTAATTGTGTGGTGTGTGTGATGTGCTTGTGTGCTTATTGTGTGTGTGTTGTGTGTATTGGGTTGTGCCGACAGTGTGTGGTTCTGAGTGTGCTCTATATGGTATGTTTGTGGTTGTGTGTGTTATGTGTCATGCGTTGAGTGCATGTCGTGTGCGTTCTTGGCGGTTGTGGGTGGTTCTGTATGTGCTGTGGGTGTTTTGTGTGTGTGACTGTGATTTGTGTGTGGCTGTGTTAGAGAGGTTGTGTGTGTGTTTGGCGGCTTGAGCTATGCGTATGAGGGGAGACATGTTGACTGTGTGGTTGTGCTTGCTTTGGGTGTCTCATGGAGTGTGCAGTATGTACCTGTGCAAAGACTTTCATGTGTATTGTGAGCAGTTTTGTGCCTTGAAGTATGTGCTGTGAGTCTCGGGTCTGTTGTGTGCTTCTGTGCTGTGCTCCTGTGTGAGGATATATGTGTGGTGTGTCTGCTTGGTTGTGTGTGTTGCGTGTAATGCACCAAGTGTGTGCTAAGTGTGATCTTTGTTTTTTTGTATGTGTTTTGCCTTGGTTTTATGTGTGCTGTGTGTCTTTTGCGTGGGTGAATGTGATTTCCGTGTGATTGTGTTTGAGTGGATTTGTGTGCGTTTGTTTGTTAAGTGTGTGATGTGAGATGTGTTGTCTGTGTGTGGTTGTGCTTGTTTAGTGTTCCTCGTTGTGTGTGCTGTGTATACTCTCTCAAATGTGGTTTCTGTGTCTTGTGGGCTATTATGTGCTTTGTTGTGTCTGCTGTGTGTCCTGTGACTTTTGTTTTGTTACTGTATGGGTTTTGTGCACGTGTGCTTTACGTAGTGCTTTCCTGGATGGATACGTGCGTGGGGTGTCTGTGTGTGACTGTGCACTTGGTGTGTCGTGTGTGACGTGTGCGCTACCGGCTGTGATGTGTAGCGTGTGAAATGTGTGTTTTGTGTGTCTGTCGGGTTTGTTGTGTGTCTGGGGTCTGCCAGATTTGTTGGTCTATGGTAGTGATTTGTGGTGTTTGTTTTGTGTTTCTGTGTGTATTCTGTTTTGCCATGTGGTGTGCCATGTGTTCTTGAGTGTTTTGTGTTGTGTTGTATGTGATCTGTGCGTCTTGTTTGTTTTCTGTGTGTTGTGTACGAAATGTGCGTAGTATGGGTTACTTACTGCTTGTTGATCGCCTTGTGCTCTGCGTATTGATCTGGGGCATGTTATGTGTGATATGTGCAGGTTTGATCTTTGTGTTGTGTGAATTGGGTGGATCCTGTGGTGTTGTATATTTTGCCTTTCGTTGAGCTTTCTGTTGGTGGTTGTGTTGTGTGGTGCGTGGCCTCCTTTGTCACGCTCAGGGTGAAATGTGTCTTTCTCTGTGTTGTGTGTTGTGTTACGTACTGTGTTCTGGGTTGTGTGTGCTGTGTACATGCTTTCCTGTGTGTTACGTATGGGGAAGGTGTTGGTTGGTCTGGGTATTTTGGGCATTGTGTGTGATGTTAATTGTGTGGTGTGTGTGATGTGCTTGTGTGCTTATTGTGTGTGTGTTGTGTGTATTGGGTTGTGCTGACAGTGTGTGGTTCTGAGTGTGCTCTATATGGTATGTTTGTGGTTGTGTGTGTTATGTGTCGTTTGTTGAATGCATGTCGTGTGCGTTCTTGGGGGTTGTATGGTTCTGTATGAGTTGTGGGTGTTTTGTGTGTGTGACTGTGATTTGTGTGTGGCTGTGTTAGAGAGGTTGTGTGTGTGTTTGGCGGCTTGAGCTATGCGCATGAGGGGAGACATGTTGACTGTGTGGTTGTGCTTGCTTTGGGTGTCTCATGGAGTGTGCAGTATGTACCTGTGCAAAGACTTTCATGTGTATTGTGAGCAGTTTTGTGCCTTTGAGTATGTGCTGTGTCTCGGGTCTGTTGTGTGCTTCTGTGTTGTGCTCCTGTGTGAGGATATATGTGTGGTGTGTCTGCTTGGTTGTGTGTGTTGCGTGTAATGCACCGTGTGTCCTACGTGTGATCTTTGTTTTTTTGTGTGTGTTTTGCCTTTGTTTAATGTGTGCTGTGTGTCTTTTGCGTGGGTGAATGTGATTTCCGTGTGATTGTGTTTGAGTGGATTTGTGTGCGTTTGTTTGTTATGTGTGTGATGTCAGATGTGTTGTCTGTGTTTGGTTGTGCTTGTTTAGTGTTCCTCGTTGTGTGTGCTGTGTATACTCTCTCAAATGTGGTTTCTGTGTCTTGTGGGCTATTATGTGCTTTGTTGTGTCTGCTGTGTGTCCTGTGACTTTTGTTTTGTTACTGTATGGGTTTTGTGCACGTGTGCTTTGCGTACTGCTTTCCAAGCTGGATACGTGCGTGGGGTGTCTGTGTGTGACTGTGCACGTGGTGTGTCGTGTGTGACATGTGCGCTATGGGCTGTGATGTGTAGCGTGTGAAATGTGTGTTTTGTGTGTCTGTCGGGTTTGTTGTGTGTCTGGGGTCTGCCAGATTTGTTGGTCTATGGTAGTGATTTGTGGTGTTTGTTTTGTGTTTCTGTGTGTATTCTGTTGTGCCATGCGCTGTGCCATGTGTTCTTGAGTGTTTTGTGTTGTGTTGTATGTGATCTGTGCGTCTTGTTTGTTTTCTGTGTGTTGTGTACGAAATGTGCGTAGTATGGGTTACTTACTGCTTGTTGATCGCCTTGTGCTCTGCGTTTTGATCTGGGGCATGTTATGTGTGATATGTGCAGGTTTGATCTTTGTGTTGTGTGAATTGGGTGGATCCTGTGGTGTTGTATATTTTGCCTTTCGATGAGCTTTCTGTTGGTGGTTGTGTTGTGTGGTGCGTGGCCTCCTTTGTCACGCTCAGGGTGAAATGTGTCTTTCTCTGTGTTGTGTGTTGTGTTACGTACTGTGTTCTGGGTTGTGTGTGCTGTGTACATGCTTTCCTGTGTGTTACGTATGGGGAAGGTGTTGGTTGGTCTGGGTATTTTGGGCATTGTGTGTGATGTTAATTGTGTGGTGTGTGTGATGTGCTTGTGTGCTTATTGTGTGTGTGTTGTGTGTATTGGGTTGTGCTGACAGTGTGTGGTTCTGAGTGTGCTCTATATGGTATGTTTGTGGTTGTGTGTGTTATGTGTCGTTTGTTGAATGCATGTCGTGTGCGTTCTTGGGGGTTGTATGGTTCTGTATGAGTTGTGGGTGTTTTGTGTGTGTGACTGTGATTTGTGTGTGGCTGTGTTAGAGAGGTTGTGTGTGTGTTTGGCGGCTTGAGCTATGCGCATGAGGGGAGACATGTTGACTGTGTGGTTGTGCTTGCTTTGGGTGTCTCATGGAGGGTGCAGTATGTACCTGTGCAAAGACTTTCATGTGTATTGTGAGCAGTTTTGTGCCTTGAAGTATGTGCTGTGAGTGTCCGGTCTGTTGTGTGCTTCTGTGTTGGGCTCCTGTGTGAGGATATATGTGTGGTGTGTCTGCTTGGTTGTGTGTGTTGCGTGTAATGCACCGTGTGTCCTACGTGTGATCTTTGTTTTTTTGGGTGTGTTTTGCCTTTGTTTAATGTGTGCTGTGTGTCTTTTGCGTGGGTGAATGTGATTTCCGTGTGATTGTGTTTGAGTGGATTTGTGTGCGTTTGTTTGTTATGTGTGTGATGTCAGATGTGTTGTCTGTGTTTGGTTGTGCTTGTTTAGTGTTCCTCGTTGTGTGTGCTGTGTATACTCTCTCTAATGTGGTTTCTGTGTCTTGTGGGCTATTATGTGCTTTGTTGTGTCTGCTGTGTGTCCTGTGACTTTTGTTTTGTTACTGTATGGGTTTTGTGCACTTGTGCTTTACGTAGTGCTTTCCTGGATGGATACGTGCGTGGGGTGTCTGTGTGTGACTGTGCACTTGGTGTGTCGTGTGTGACGTGTGCGCTATGGGCTGTGATGTGTAGCGTGTGAAATGTGTGTTTTGTGTGTCTGTCGGGTTTGTTGTGTGTCTGGGGTGCTGCCAGAGTTGTTGGTCTATGGTAGTGATTTGTGGTGTTTGTTTTGTGTTTCTGTGTGTATTCTGTTTTGCCATGTGGTGTGCCATGTGTTCTTGAGTGTTTTGTGTTGTTTTGTATGTGATCTGTGCGTCTTATTTGTTTTCTGTGTGTTGTGTACGAAATGTGCGTAGTATGGGTTACTTACTGCTTGTTGATCGCCTTGTGCTCTGCGTTTTGATCTGGGGCATGTTATGTGTGATATGTGCAGTTTTGAGCTTTGTGTTGTGTGAATTGGGTGGATCCTGTGGGGTTGTATATTTTGCCTTTCGATGAGCTTTTTGTTGGTGGTTGTGTTGTGCGTCTGGTGCGTGGCCTCCTTTGTCACGCTCAGGGTGAAATGTGTCTTTCTCTGTGTTATGTGTTGTGTTACGTACTGTGTTCTGGGTTGTGTGTGCTGTGTACATGCATCCTGTGTGTTACTAATGGGAAGGTGTTGGGCGGTCTGGGTATTTTGGGCATTGTGTGTGATGTTAATTGTGTGGTGTGTGTGATGTGCGTGTGTGCTTATTGTGTGTGTGATGTGTGTATTGGGTTGTGTTGACAGTGTGTGGTTCTGAGTGTGCTCTATATGGTAAGCTTGTGGTTGTGTGTGTTATGTGTCGTGTGTTGAATGCATGTCGTGTGCGTTCTTGGGGGTTGTATGGTTCTGTATGAGTTGTGGGTGTTTTGTGTGTGTGACTGTGATTTGTGTGTGGCTGTGTTAGAGAGGTTGTGTGTGTGTTTGGCGGCTTGAGCTATGCGCATGAGGGGAGACATGTCGACTGTGTGGTTGTGCTTGCTTTGGGTGTCTCATGGAGTGTGCAGTATGTACCTGTGCAAAGACTTTCATGTGTATTGTGAGCAGTTTTGTGCCTTTGAGTATGTGCTGTGTCTCGGGTCTGTTGTGTGCTTCTGTGTTGTGCTCCTGTGTGAGGATATATGTGTGGTGTGTCTGCTTGGTTGTGTGTGTTGCGTGTAATGCACCAAGTGTGTGCTAAGTGTGATCTTTGTTTTTTTGTGTGTTTTGCCTTTGTTTAATGTGTGCTGTGTGTCTTTTGCGTGGGTGAATGTGATTTCCGTGTGATTGTGTTTGAGTGGATTTGTGTGCGTTTGTTTGTTATGTGTGTGATGTCAGATGTGTTGTCTGTGTTTGGTTGTGCTTGTTTAGTGCTCCTCGTTGTGTGTGCTGTGTATACTCTCTCAAATGTGGTTTCTGTGTCTTGTGGGCTATTATGTGCTTTGTTGTGTCTGCTGTGTGTCCTGTGACTTTTGTTTTGTTACTGTATGGGTTTTGTGCACGTGTGCTTTGCGTACTCCTTTCCAAGGTGGATACGTGCGTTGGGTGTCTGTGTGTGACTGTGCACGTGGTGTGTCGTGTGTGACATGTGCGCTATGGGCTGTGATGTGTAGCGTGTGAAATGTGTGTTTTGTGTGTCTGTCGGGTTTGTTGTGTGTCTGGGGTCTGCCAGATTTGTTGGTCTATGGTAGTGATTTGTGGTGTTTGTTTTGTGTTTCTGTGTGTATTCTGTTGTGCCATGCGCTGTGCCATGTGTTCTTGAGTGTTTTGTGTTGTGTTGTATGTGATCTGTGCGTCTTATTTGTTTTCTGTGTGTTGTGTACGAAATGTGCGTAGTATGGGTTACTTACTGCTTGTTGATCGCCTTGTGCTCTGCGTTTTGATCTGGGGCATGTTATGTGTGATATGTGCAGTTTTGAGCTTTGTGTTGTGTGAATTGGGTGGATCCTGTGGTGTTGTATATTTTGCCTTTCGATGAGCTTTCTGTTGGTGGTTGTGTTGTGTGTCTGGTGCGTGGCCTCCTTTGTCACGCTCAGGGTGAAATGTGTCTTTCTCTGTGTTGTGTGTTGTGTTACGTACTGTGTTCTGGGTTGTGTGTGCCTTGTACATGCATCCTGTGTGTTACTAATGGGAAGGTGTTGGGCGGTCTGGGTATTTTGGGCATTGTGTGTGATGTTAATTGTGTGGTGTGTGTGATGTGCGTGTGTGCTTATTGTGTGTGTGTTGTGTGTATTGGGTTGTGTTGACAGTGTGTGGTTCTGAGTGTGCTCTATATGGTATGCTTGTGGTTGTGTGTGTTATGTGTCGTGTGTTGAGTGCATGTCGTGTGCGTTCTTGGCGGTTGTGGGTGGTTCTGTATGTGCTGTGGGTGTTTTGTGTGTGTGACTGTGATTTGTGTGTGGCTGTGTTAGAGAGGTTGTGTGTGTGTTTGGCGGCTTGAGCTATGCGCATGAGGGGAGACATGTTGACTGTGTGATTCTGCTTGCTTTGGGTGTCTCATGGAGTGTGCAGTATGTACCTGTGCAAAGACTTTCATGTGTATTGTGAGCAGTTTTGTGCCTTGAAGTATGTGCTGTGAGTCTCGAGTCTGTTGTGTGCTTCTGTGCTGTGCTCCTGTGTGAGGATATATCTGTGCTGTCTGCTTGGTTGTGTGTGTTGCGTGTCATGCACCAAGTGTGTGCTAAGTGTGATCTTTGTTTTTTTGTGTGTGTTTTGCCTTGGTTTTATGTGTGCTGTGTGTCTTTTGCGTGGGTGAATGTGATTTCCGTGTGATTGTGTTTGAGTGGATTTGTGTGCGTTTGTTTGTTAAGTGTGTGATGTGAGATGTGTTGTCTGTGTGTGGTTGTGCTTGTTTAGTGTGTCTCGTTGTGTGTGCTCTGTATACTCTCTCAAATGTGGTTTCTGTGTCTTGTGGGCTATTATGTGCTTTGTTGTGTCTGCTGTGTGTCCTGTGACTTTTGTTTTGTTACTGTATGGGTTTTGTGCACGTGTGCTTTGCGTACTGCTTTCCAAGGTGGATACGTGCGTGGGGTGTCTGTGTGTGACTGTGCACGTGGTGTGTCGTGTGTGACGTGTGCGCTATGGGCTGTGATGTGTAGCGTGTGAAATGTGTGTTTTGTGTGTCTGTCAGGATTGTTGTGTGTCTGGGGTGCTGCCAGAGTTGTTGGTCTATGGTAGTGATTTGTGATGTTTGTTTTGTGTTTCTGTGTGTATTCTGTTGTGCCATGTGTTGTGCCATGTGTTCTTGAGTGTTTTGTGTTGTGTTGTATGTGATCTGTGCGTCTTGTTTGTTTTCTGTGTGTTGTGTACGAAATGTGCGTGGAATGGGTTATTTACTGCTTCTTGATCGCCTTGTGCTCTCCGTTTTGATCTGGGGCATGTTATGTGTGATATGTGCTTTTGAGCTTTGTGTTGTGTGAATTGAGTGGATCCTGTGGTGTTGTATATTTTGCCTTTCGATGAGCTTTCTGTTGGTGGTTGTGTTGTGCGTCTGGTGCGTGGCCTCCTTTGTCACGCTCAGGGTGAAATGTGTCTTTCTCTGTGTTATGTGTTGTGTTACGTACTGTGTACTGGGTTGTGTGTGCTGTGTACATGCATCCTGTGTGTTACTAATGGGAAGGTGTTGGGCGGTCTGGGTATTTTGGGCATTGTGTGTGATGTTAATTGTGTGGTGTGTGTGATGTGCGTGTGTGCTTATTGTGTGTGTGATGTGTGTATTGGGTTGTGTTGACAGTGTGTGGTTCTGAGTGTGCTCTATATGGTATGCTTGTGGTTGTGTGTGTTATGTGTCGTGTGTTGAGTGCATGTCGTGTGCGTTCTTGGCGGTTGTGGGTTGTTCTGTATGAGTTGTGGGTGTTTTGTGTGTGTGACTGTGATTTGTGTGCGGCTGTGTTAGAGAGGTTGTGTGTGTGTTTGGCGGCTTGAGCTATGCGCATGAGGGGAGACATGTCGACTGTGTGGTTGTGCTTGCTTTGGGTGTCTCATGGAGTGTGCAGTATGTACCTGTGCAAAGACTTTCATGTGTATTGTGAGCAGTTTTGTGCCTTTGAGTATGTGCTGTGTCTCGGGTCTGTTGTGTGCTTCTGTGTTGTGCTCCTGTGTGAGGATATATGTGTGGTGTGTCTGCTTGGTTGTGTGTGTTGCGTGTAATGCACCAAGTGTGTCCTACGTGTGATCTTTGTTTTTTTGGGTGTGTTTTGCCTTTGTTTAATGTGTGCTGTGTGTCTTTTGCGTGGGTGAATGTGATTTCCGTCTGATTGTGTTTGAGTGGATTTGTGTGCGTTTGTTTGTTATGTGTGTGATGTCAGATGTGTTGTCTGTGTTTGGTTGTGCTTGTTTAGTGTTCCTCGTTGTGTGTGCTGTGTATACTCTCTCAAATGTGGTTTCTGTGTCTTGTGGGCTATTATGTGCTTTGTTGTGTCTGCTGTGTGTCCTGTGACTTTTGTTTTGTTACTGTATGGGTTTTGTGCACGTGTGCTTTGCGTACTGCTTTCCAAGCTGGATACGTGCGTGGGGTGTCTGTGTGTGACTGTGCACGTGGTGTGTCGTGTGTGACGTGTGCGCTACGGGCTGTGATGTGTAGCGTGTGAAATGTGTGTTTTGTGTGTCTGTCGGGTTTGTTGTGTGTCTGGGGTGCTGCAAGAGTTGTTGGTCTATGGTAGTGATTTGTGGTGTTTGTTTGTGTTTCTGTGTGTATTCTATGGTGCCATGCGGTGTGCCATGTGTTCTTGAGTGTTTTGTGTTGTGTTGTATGTGATCTGTGCGTCTTGTTTGTTTTCTGTGTGTTGTGTACGAAACGTGCGTGTTATGGGTTATATACTGCTTGTTGATCGCCTTGTGCTCTGCGTTTTGATCTGGGGCATGTTATGTGTGATATGTGCAGTTTTGAGCTTTGTGTTGTGTGAATTGAGTGGATCCTGTGGTGTTGTATATTTTGCCTTTCGATGAGCTTTCTGTTGGTGGTTGTGTTGTGTGTCTGGTGCGTGGCCTCCTTTGTCACGCTCAGGGTGAAATGTGTCTTTCTCTGTGTTGTGTGTTGTGTTACGTACTGTGTTCTGGGTTGTGTGTGCTGTGTACATGCTTTCCTGTGTGTTACGTATGGGGAAGGTGTTGGTTGGTCTGGGTATTTTGGGCATTGTGTGTGATGTTAATTGTGTGGTGTGTGTGATGTGCTTGTGTGCTTATTGTGTGTGTGTTGTGTGTATTGGGTTGTGCCGACAGTGTGTGGTTCTGAGTGTGCTCTATATGGTATGTTTGTGGTTGTGTGTGTTATGTGTCATGCGTTGAGTGCATGTCGTGTGCGTTCTTGGCGGTTGTGGGTGGTTCTGTATGTGCTGTGGGTGTTTTGTGTGTGTGACTGTGATTTGTGTGTGGCTGTGTTAGAGAGGTTGTGTGTGTGTTTGGCGGCTTGAGCTATGCGTATGAGGGGAGACATGTTGACTGTGTGGTTGTGCTTGCTTTGGGTGTCTCATGGAGTGTGCAGTATGTACCTGTGCAAAGACTTTCATGTGTATTGTGAGCAGTTTTGTGCCTTGAAGTATGTGCTGTGAGTCTCGGGTCTGTTGTGTGCTTCTGTGCTGTGCTCCTGTGTGAGGATATATGTGTGGTGTGTCTGCTTGGTTGTGTGTGTTGCGTGTAATGCACCAAGTGTGTGCTAAGTGTGATCTTTGTTTTTTTGTGTGTGTTTTGCCTTGGTTTTATGTGTGCTGTGTGTCTTTTGCGTGGGTGAATGTGATTTCCGTGTGATTGTGTTTGAGTGGATTTGTGTGCGTTTGTTTGTTAAGTGTGTGATGTGAGATGTGTTGTCTGTGTGTGGTTGTGCTTGTTTAGTGTGCCTCGTTGTGTGTGCTCTGTATACTCTCTCAAATGTGGTTTCTGTGTCTTGTGAGCTATTATGTGCTTTGTTGTGTCTGTGTGTGTCCTGTGACTTTTGTTTTGTTACTGTATGGGTTTTGTGCACGTGTGCTTTGCATAGTGCTTTCCTGGGTGGATACGTGCATGGGGTGTCTGTGTGTGACTGTGCACGTGGTGTGTCGTGTGTGACATGTGCGCTATGGGCTGTGATGTGTAGCGTGTGAAATGTGTGTTTTGTGTGTCTGTCGGGTTTGTTGTGTGTCTGGGGTCTGCCAGATTTGTTGGTCTATGGTAGTGATTTGTGGTGTTTGTTTTGTGTTTCTGTGTGTATTCTGTTGTGCCATGCGCTGTGCCATGTGTTCTTGAGTGTTTTGTGTTGTGTTGTATGTGATCTGTGCGTCTTGTTTGTTTTCTGTGTGTTGTGTACGAAATGTGCGTAGTATGGTTTACTTACTGCTTGTTGATCGCCTTGTGCTCTGCGTTTTGATCTGGGGCATGTTATGTGTGATATGTGCAGTTTTGAGCTTTGTGTTGTGTGAATTGGGTGGATCCTGTGGTGTTGTATATTTTGCCTTTCGATGAGCTTTCTGTTGGTGGTTGTGTTGTGCGTCTGGTGCGTGGCCTCCTTTGTCACGCTCAGGGTGAAATGTGTCTTTCTCTGTGTTATGTGTTGTGTTACGTACTGTGTTCTGGGTTGTGTGAGCTGTGTACATGCATCCTGTGTGTTACTAATGGGAAGGTGTTGGGCGGTCTGGGTATTTTGGGCATTGTGTGTGATGTTAATTGTGTGGTGTGTGTGATGTGCGTGTGTGCTTATTGTGTGTGTGATGTGTGTATTGGGTTGTGTTGACAGTGTGTGGTTCTGAGTGTGCTCTATATGGTAAGCTTGTGGTTGTGTGTGTTATGTGTCGTGTGTTGAGTGCATGTCGTGTGCGTTCTTGGCGGTTGTGGGTTGTTCTGTATGAGTTGTGGGTATTTTGTGTGTGTGACTGTGTGTGTGGCTGTGTTAGAGAGGTTGTGTGTGTGTTTGGCGGCTTGAGCTATGCGCATGAGGGGAGACATGTCGACTGTGTGGTTGTGCTTGCTTTGGGTGTCTCATGGAGTGTGCAGTATGTACCTGTACAAAGACTTTCATGTGTATTGTGAGCAGTTTTGTGCCTTTGAGTATGTGCTGTGTCTCGGGTCTGTTGTGTGCTTCTGTGTTGTGCTCCTGTGTGAGGATATATGTGTGGTGTGTCTGCTTGGTTGTGTGTGTTGCGTGTAATGCACCAAGTGTGTCCTACGTGTGATCTTTGTTTTTTTGGGTGTGTTTTGCCTTTGTTTAATGTGTGCTGTGTGTCTTTTGCGTGGGTGAATGTGATTTCCGTGTGATTGTGTTTGAGTGGATTTGTGTGCGTTTGTTTGTTATGTGTGTGATGTCAGATGTGTTGTCTGTGTTTGGTTGTGCTTGTTTAGTGTTCCTCGTTGTGTGTGCTGTGTATACTCTCTCAAATGTGGTTTCTGTGTCTTGTGGGCTATTATGTGCTTTGTTGTGTCTGCTGTGTGTCCTGTGACTTTTGTTTTGTTACTGTATGGGTTTTGTGCACGTGTGCTTTGCGTACTGCTTTCCAAGGTGGATACGTGCGTGGGGTGTCTGTGTGTGACTGTGCACGTGGTGTGTCGTGTGTGACATGTGCGCTATGGGCTGTGATGTGTAGCGTGTGAAATGTGTGTTTTGTGTGTCTGTCGGGTTTGTTGTGTGTCTGGGGTCTGCCAGATTTGTTGGTCTATGGTAGTGATTTGTGGTGTTTGTTTTGTGTTTCTGTGTGTATTCTGTTGTGCCATGCGCTGTGCCATGTGTTCTTGAGTGTTTTGTGTTGTGTTGTATGTGATCTGTGCGTCTTGTTTTCTGTGTGTTGTGTACGAAATGTGCGTAGTATGGGTTACTTACTGCTTGTTGATCGCCTTGTGCTCTGCGTTTTGATCTGGGGCATGTTATGTGTGATATGTGCAGGTTTGATCTTTGTGTTGTGTGAATTGGGTGGATCCTGTGGTGTTGTATATTTTGCCTTTCGATGAGCTTTCTGTTGGTGGTTGTGTTGTGTGGTGCGTGGCCTCCTTTGTCACGCTCAGGGTGAAATGTGTCTTTCTCTGTGTTGTGTGTTGTGTTACGTACTGTGTTCTGGGTTGTGTGTGCTGTGTACATGCTTTCCTGTGTGTTACGTATGGGGAAGGTGTTGGTTGGTCTGGGTATTTTGGGCATTGTGTGTGATGTTAATTGTGTGGTGTGTGTGATGTGCTTGTGTGCTTATTGTGTGTGTGTTGTGTGTATTGGGTTGTGCCGACAGTGTGTGGTTCTGAGTGTGCTCTATATGGTATGTTTGTGGTTGTGTGTGTTATGTGTCATGCGTTGAGTGCATGTCGTGTGCGTTCTTGGCGGTTGTGGGTGGTTCTGTATGTGCTGTGGGTGTTTTGTGTGTGTGACTGTGATTTGTGTGTGGCTGTGTTAGAGAGGTTGTGTGTGTGTTTGGCGGCTTGAGCTATGCGTATGAGGGGAGACATGTTGACTGTGTGGTTGTGCTTGCTTTGGGTGTCTCATGGAGTGTGCAGTATGTACCTGTGCAAAGACTTTCATGTGTATTGTGAGCAGTTTTGTGCCTTGAAGTATGTGCTGTGAGTCTCGGGTCTGTTGTGTGCTTCTGTGCTGTGCTCCTGTGTGAGGATATATGTGTGGTGTGTCTGCTTGGTTGTGTGTGTTGCGTGTAATGCACCAAGTGTGTGCTAAGTGTGATCTTTGTTTTTTTGTGTGTGTTTTGCCTTGGTTTTATGTGTGCTGTGTGTCTTTTGCGTGGGTGAATGTGATTTCCGTGTGATTGTGTTTGAGTGGATTTGTGTGCGTTTGTTTGTTAAGTGTGTGATGTGAGATGTGTTGTCTGTGTGTGGTTGTGCTTGTTTAGTGTGCCTCGTTGTGTGTGCTCTGTATACTCTCTCAAATGTGGTTTCTGTGTCTTGTGAGCTATTATGTGCTTTGTTGTGTCTGTGTGTGTCCTGTGACTTTTGTTTTGTTACTGTATGGGTTTTGTGCACGTGTGCTTTGCATAGTGCTTTCCTGGGTGGATACGTGCATGGGGTGTCTGTGTGTGACTGTGCACGTGGTGTGTCGTGTGTGACATGTGCGCTATGGGCTGTGATGTGTAGCGTGTGAAATGTGTGTTTTGTGTGTCTGTCGGGTTTGTTGTGTGTCTGGGGTCTGCCAGATTTGTTGGTCTATGGTAGTGATTTGTGGTGTTTGTTTTGTGTTTCTGTGTGTATTCTGTTGTGCCATGTGCTGTGCCATGTGTTCTTCAGTGTTTTGTGTTGTGTTGTATGTGATCTGTGCGTCTTGTTTGTTTTCTGTGTGTTGTGTACGAAATGTGCGTAGTATGGGTTACTTACTGCTTGTTGATCGCCTTGTGCTCTGCGTTTTGATCTGGGGCATGTTATGTGTGATATGTGCAGGTTTGATCTTTGTGTTGTGTGAATTGGGTGGATCCTGTGGTGTTGTATATTTTGCCTTTCGATGAGCTTTCTGTTGGTGGTTGTGTTGTGTGTCTGGTGCGTGGCCTCCTTTGTCACGCTCAGGGTGAAATGAGTCTTCCTCTGTGTTGTGTGTTGTGTTACGTACTGTGTTCTGGGTTGTGTGTGCCTTGTACATGCATCCTGTGTGTTACTAATGGGAAGGTGTTGGGCGGTCTGGGTATTTTGGGCATTGTGTGTGATGTTAATTGTGTGGTGTGTGTGATGTGCGTGTGTGCTTATTGTGTGTGTGTTGTGTGTATTGGGTTGTGTTGACAGTGTGTGGTTCTGAGTGTGCTCTATATGGTATGCTTGTGGTTGTGTGTGTTATGTGTCGTGTGTTGAGTGCATGTCGTGTGCGTTCTTGGCGGTTGTGGGTGGTTCTGTATGTGCTGTGGGTGTTTTGTGTGTGTGACTGTGATTTGTGTGTGGCTGTGTTAGAGAGGTTGTGTGTGTGTTTGGCGGCTTGAGCTATGCGCATGAGGGGAGACATGTTGACTGTGTGATTCTGCTTGCTTTGGGTGTCTCATGGAGTGTGCAGTATGTACCTGTGCAAAGACTTTCATATGTATTGTGAGCAGTTTTGTGCCTTGAAGTATGTGCTGTGAGTCTCGGGTCTGTTGTGTGCTTCTGTGCTGTGCTCCTGTGTGAGGATATATGTGTGGTGTCTGCTTGGTTGTGTGTGTTGCGTGTAATGCACCAAGTGTGTGCTAAGTGTGATCTTTGTTTTTTTGTGTGTGTTTTGCCTTGGTTTTATGTGTGCTGTGTGTCTTGCGTGGGTGAATGTGATTTCCGTGTGATTGTGTTTGAGTGGATTTGTGTGCGTTTGTTTGTTAAGTGTGTGATGTGAGATGTGTTGTCTGTGTGTGGTTGTGCTTGTTTAGTGTGTCTCGTTGTGTGTGCTCTGTATACTCTCTCAAATGTGGTTTCTGTGTCTTGTGGGCTATTATGTGCTTTGTTGTGTCTGCTGTGTGTCCTGTGACTTTTGTTTTGTTACTGTATGGGTTTTGTGCACGTGTGCTTTGCGTACTGCTTTCCAAGGTGGATACGTGCGTGGGGTGTCTGTGTGTGACTGTGCACGTGGTGTGTCGTGTGTGATGTGTGCGCTATGGGCTGTGATGTGTAGCGTGTGAAATGTGTGTTTTGTGTGTCTGTCAGGATTGTTGTGTGTCTGGGGTGCTGCCAGAGTTGTTGGTCTATGGTAGTGATTTGTGGTGTTTGTTTGTGTTTCTGTGTGTATTCTATGGTGCCATGCGGTGTGCCATGTGTTCTTGAGTGTTTTGTGTTGTGTTGTATGTGATCTGTGCGTCTTGTTTGTTTTCTGTGTGTTGTGTACGAAACGTGCGTGTTATGGGTTATATACTGCTTGTTGATCGCCTTGTGCTCTGCGTTTTGATCTGGGGCATGTTATGTGTGATATGTGCAGTTTTGAGCTTTGTGTTGTGTGAATTGAGTGGATCCTGTGGTGTTGTATATTTTGCCTTTCGATGAGCTTTCTGTTGGTGGTTGTGTTGTGTGTCTGGTGCGTGGCCTCCTTTGTCACGCTCAAGGTGAAATGTGTCTTTCTCTGTGTTGTGTGTTGTGTTACGTACTGTGTTCTGGGTTGTGTGTGCTGTGTACATGCTTTCCTGTGTGTTACGTATGGGGAAGGTGTTGGTTGGTCTGGGTATTTTGGGCATTGTGTGTGATGTTAATTGTGTGGTGTGTGTGATGTGCTTGTGTGCTTATTGTGTGTGTGTTGTGTGTATTGGGTTGTGCCGACAGTGTGTGGTTCTGAGTGTGCTCTATATGGTATGTTTGTGGTTGTGTGTGTTATGTGTCATGCGTTGAGTGCATGTCGTGTGCGTTCTTGGCGGTTGTGGGTGGTTCTGTATGTGCTGTGGGTGTTTTGTGTGTGTGACTGTGATTTGTGTGTGGCTGTGTTAGAGAGGTTGTGTGTGTGTTTGGCGGCTTGAGCTATGCGTATGAGGGGAGACATGTTGACTGTGTGGTTGTGCTTGCTTTGGGTGTCTCATGGAGTGTGCAGTATGTACCTGTGCAAAGACTTTCATGTGTATTGTGAGCAGTTTTGTGCCTTGAAGTATGTGCTGTGAGTCTCGGGTCTGTTGTGTGCTTCTGTGCTGTGCTCCTGTGTGAGGATATATGTGTGGTGTGTCTGCTTGGTTGTGTGTGTTGCGTGTAATGCACCAAGTGTGTGCTAAGTGTGATCTTTGTTTTTTTGTGTGTGTTTTGCCTTGGTTTTATGTGTGCTGTGTGTCTTTTGCGTGGGTGAATGTGATTTCCGTGTGATTGTGTTTGAGTGGATTTGTGTGCGTTTGTTTGTTAAGTGTGTGATGTGAGATGTGTTGTCTGTGTGTGGTTGTGCTTGTTTAGTGTGTCTCGTTGTGTGTGCTCTGTATACTCTCTCAAATGTGGTTTCTGTGTCTTGTGGGCTATTATGTGCTTTGTTGTGTCTGCTGTGTGTCCTGTGACTTTTGTTTTGTTACTGTATGGGTTTTGTGCACGTGTGCTTTGCGTACTGCTTTCCAAGGTGGATACGTGCGTGGGGTGTCTGTGTGTGACTGTGCACGTGGTGTGTCGTGTGTGACGTGTGCGCTATGGGCTGTGATGTGTAGCGTGTGAAATGTGTGTTTTGTGTGTCTGTCAGGATTGTTGTGTGTCTGGGGTGCTGCCAGAGTTGTTGGTCTATGGTAGTGATTTGTGGTGTTTGTTTGTGTTTCTGTGTGTATTCTATGGTGCCATGCGGTGTGCCATGTGTTCTTGAGTGTTTTGTGTTGTGTTGTATGTGATCTGTGCGTCTTGTTTGTTTTCTGTGTGTTGTGTACGAAACGTGCGTGTTATGGGTTATATACTGCTTGTTGATCGCCTTGTGCTCTGCGTTTTGATCTGGGGCATGTTATGTGTGATATGTGCAGTTTTGAGCTTTGTGTTGTGTGAATTGAGTGGATCCTGTGGTGTTGTATATTTTGCCTTTCGATGAGCTTTCTGTTGGTGGTTGTGTTGTGTGTCTGGTGCGTGGCCTCCTTTGTCACGCTCAGGGTGAAATGTGTCTTTCTCTGTGTTGTGTGTTGTGTTACGTACTGTGTTCTGGGTTGTGTGTGCTGTGTACATGCTTTCCTGTGTGTTACGTATGGGGAAGGTGTTGGTTGGTCTGGGTATTTTGGGCATTGTGTGTGATGTTAATTGTGTGGTGTGTGTGATGTGCTTGTGTGCTTTTTGTGTGTGTGTTGTGTGTATTGGGTTGTGCCGACAGTGTGTGGTTCTGAGTGTGCTCTATATGGTATGTTTGTGGTTGTGTGTGTTATGTGTCATGCGTTGAGTGCATGTCGTGTGCGTTCTTGGCGGTTGTGGGTGGTTCTGTATGTGCTGTGGGTGTTTTGTGTGTGTGACTGTGATTTGTGTGTGGCTGTGTTAGAGAGGTTGTGTGTGTGTTTGGCGGCTTGAGCTATGCGTATGAGGGGAGACATGTTGACTGTGTGGTTGTGCTTGCTTTGGGTGTCTCATGGAGTGTGCAGTATGTACCTGTGCAAAGACTTTCATGTGTATTGTGAGCAGTTTTGTGCCTTGAAGTATGTGCTGTGAGTCTCGGGTCTGTTGTGTGCTTCTGTGCTGTGCTCCTGTGTGAGGATATATGTGTGGTGTGTCTGCTTGGTTGTGTGTGTTGCGTGTAATGCACCAAGTGTGTGCTAAGTGTGATCTTTGTTTTTTTGTGTGTGTTTTGCCTTGGTTTTATGTGTGCTGTGTGTCTTTTGCGTGGGTGAATGTGATTTCCGTGTGATTGTGTTTGAGTGGATTTGTGTGCGTTTGTTTGTTAAGTGTGTGATGTGAGATGTGTTGTCTGTGTGTGGTTGTGCTTGTTTAGTGTGTCTCGTTGTGTGTGCTCTGTATACTCTCTCAAATGTGGTTTCTGTGTCTTGTGGGCTATTATGTGCTTTGTTGTGTCTGCTGTGTGTCCTGTGACTTTTGTTTTGTTACTGTATGGGTTTTGTGCACGTGTGCTTTGCGTACTGCTTTCCAAGGTGGATACGTGCGTGGGGTGTCTGTGTGTGACTGTGCACGTGGTGTGTCGTGTGTGACGTGTGCGCTATGGGCTGTGATGTGTAGCGTGTGAAATGTGTGTTTTGTGTGTCTGTCAGGATTGTTGTGTGTCTGGGGTGCTGCCAGAGTTGTTGGTCTATGGTAGTGATTTGTGGTGTTTGTTTGTGTTTCTGTGTGTATTCTATGGTGCCATGCGGTGTGCCATGTGTTCTTGAGTGTTTTGTGTTGTGTTGTATGTGATCTGTGCGTCTTGTTTGTTTTCTGTGTGTTGTGTACGAAACGTGCGTATTATGGGTTATATACTGCTTGTTGATCGCCTTGTGCTCTGCGTTTTGATCTGGGGCATGTTATGTGTGATATGTGCAGTTTTGAGCTTTGTGTTGTGTGAATTGAGTGGATCCTGTGGTGTTGTATATTTTGCCTTTCGATGAGCTTTCTGTTGGTGGTTGTGTTGTGTGTCTGGTGCGTGGCCTCCTTTGTCACGCTCAGGGTGAAATGTGTCTTTCTCTGTGTTGTGTGTTGTGTTACGTACTGTGTTCTGGGTTGTGTGTGCTGTGTACATGCTTTCCTGTGTGTTACGTATGGGGAAGGTGTTGGTTGGTCTGGGTATTTTGGGCATTGTGTGTGATGTTAATTGTGTGGTGTGTGTGATGTGCTTGTGTGCTTATTGTGTGTGTGTTGTGTGTATTGGGTTGTGCCGACAGTGTGTGGTTCTGAGTGTGCTCTATATGGTATGTTTGTGGTTGTGTGTGTTATGTGTCATGCGTTGAGTGCATGTCGTGTGCGTTCTTGGCGGTTGTGGGTGGTTCTGTATGTGCTGTGGGTGTTTTGTGTGTGTGACTGTGATTTGTGTGTGGCTGTGTTAGAGAGGTTGTGTGTGTGTTTGGCGGCTTGAGCTATGCGTATGAGGGGAGACATGTTGACTGTGTGGTTGTGCTTGCTTTGGGTGTCTCATGGAGTGTGCAGTATGTACCTGTGCAAAGACTTTCATGTGTATTGTGAGCAGTTTTGTGCCTTGAAGTATGTGCTGTGAGTCTCGGGTCTGTTGTGTGCTTCTGTGCTGTGCTCCTGTGTGAGGATATATGTGTGGTGTGTCTGCTTGGTTGTGTGTGTTGCGTGTAATGCACCAAGTGTGTGCTAAGTGTGATCTTTGTTTTTTTGTGTGTGTTTTGCCTTGGTTTTATGTGTGCTGTGTGTCTTTTGCGTGGGTGAATGTGATTTCCGTGTGATTGTGTTTGAGTGGATTTGTGTGCGTTTGTTTGTTAAGTGTGTGATGTGAGATGTGTTGTCTGTGTGTGGTTGTGCTTGTTTAGTGTGCCTCGTTGTGTGTGCTCTGTATACTCTCTCAAATGTGGTTTCTGTGTCTTGTGAGCTATTATGTGCTTTGTTGTGTCTGTGTGTGTCCTGTGACTTTTGTTTTGTTACTGTATGGGTTTTGTGCACGTGTGCTTTGCATAGTGCTTTCCTGGGTGGATACGTGCATGGGGTGTCTGTGTGTGACTGTGCACGTGGTGTGTCGTGTGTGACATGTGCGCTATGGGCTGTGATGTGTAGCGTGTGAAATGTGTGTTTTGTGTGTCTGTCGGGTTTGTTGTGTGTCTGGGGTCTGCCAGATTTGTTGGTCTATGGTAGTGATTTGTGGTGTTTGTTTTGTGTTTCTGTGTGTATTCTGTTGTGCCATGTGCTGTGCCATGTGTTCTTCAGTGTTTTGTGTTGTGTTGTATGTGATCTGTGCGTCTTGTTTGTTTTCTGTGTGTTGTGTACGAAATGTGCGTAGTATGGGTTACTTACTGCTTGTTGATCGCCTTGTGCTCTGCGTTTTGATCTGGGGCATGTTATGTGTGATATGTGCAGGTTTGATCTTTGTGTTGTGTGAATTGGGTGGATCCTGTGGTGTTGTATATTTTGCCTTTCGATGAGCTTTCTGTTGGTGGTTGTGTTGTGCGTCTGGTGCGTGGCCTCCTTTGTCACGCTCAGGGTGAAATGTGTCTTTCTCTGTTATGTGTTGTGTTACGTACTGTGTTCTGGGTTGTGTGTGCTGTGTACATGCATCCTGTGTGTTACTAATGGGAAGGTGTTGGGCGGTCTGGGTATTTTGGGCATTGTGTGTGATGTTAATTGTGTGGTGTGTGTGATGTGCGTGTGTGCTTATTGTGTGTGTGATGTGTGTATTGGGTTGTGTTGACAGTGTGTGGTTCTGAGTGTGCTCTATATGGTATGCTTGTGGTTGTGTGTGTTATGTGTCGTGTGTTGAGTGCATGTCGTGTGCGTTCTTGGCGGTTGTGGGTTGTTCTGTATGAGTTGTGGGTGTTTTGTGTGTGTGACTGTGATTTGTGTGTGGCTGTGTTAGAGAGGTTGTGTGTGTGTTTGGCGGCTTGAGCTATGCGCATGAGGGGAGACATGTCGACTGTGTGGTTGTGCTTGCTTTGGGTGTCTCATGGAGGGTGCAGTATGTACCTGTGCAAAGACTTTCATGTGTATTGTGAGCAGTTTTGTGCCTTTGAGTATGTGCTGTGTCTCGGGTCTGTTGTGTGCTTCTGTGTTGTGCTCCTGTGTGAGGATATATGTGTGGTGTGTCTGCTTGGTTGTGTGTGTTGCGTGTAATGCACCAAGTGTGTCCTACGTGTGATCTTTGTTTTTTTGGGTGTGTTTTGCCTTTGTTTAATGTGTGCTGTGTGTCTTTTGCGTGGGTGAATGTGATTTCCGTCTGATTGTGTTTGAGTGGATTTGTGTGCGTTTGTTTGTTATGTGTGTGATGTCAGATGTGTTGTCTGTGTTTGGTTGTGCTTGTTTAGTGTTCCTCGTTGTGTGTGCTGTGTATACTCTCTCAAATGTGGTTTCTGTGTCTTGTGGGCTATTATGTGCTTTGTTGTGTCTGCTGTGTGTCCTGTGACTTTTGTTTTGTTACTGTATGGGTTTTGTGCACGTGTGCTTTGCGTACTGCTTTCCAAGCTGGATACGTGCGTGGGGTGTCTGTGTGTGACTGTGCACGTGGTGTGTCGTGTGTGACGTGTGCGCTACGGGCTGTGATGTGTAGCGTGTGAAATGTGTGTTTTGTGTGTCTGTCGGGTTTGTTGTGTGTCTGGGGTGCTGCCAGAGTTGTTGGTCTATGGTAGTGATTTGTGGTGTTTGTTTGTGTTTCTGTGTGTATTCTATGGTGCCATGCGGTGTGCCATGTGTTCTTGAGTGTTTTGTGTTGTGTTGTAAGTGATCTGTGCGTCTTGTTTGTTTTCTGTGTGTTGTGTACGAAACGTGCGTGTTATGGGTTATATACTGCTTGTTGATCGCCTTGTGCTCTGCGTTTTGATCTGGGGCATGTTATGTGTGATATGTGCAGTTTTGAGCTTTGTGTTGTGTGAATTGAGTGGATCCTGTGGTGTTGTATATTTTGCCTTTCGATGAGCTTTCTGTTGGTGGTTGTGTTGTGTGTCTGGTGCGTGGCCTCCTTTGTCACGCTCAGGGTGAAATGTGTCTTTCTCTGTGTTGTGTGTTGTGTTACGTACTGTGTTCTGGGTTGTGTGTGCTGTGTACATGCTTTCCTGTGTGTTACGTATGGGGAAGGTGTTGGTTGGTCTGGGTATTTTGGGCATTGTGTGTGATGTTAATTGTGTGGTGTGTGTGATGTGCTTGTGTGCTTATTGTGTGTGTGTTGTGTGTATTGGGTTGTGCCGACAGTGTGTGGTTCTGAGTGTGCTCTATATGGTATGTTTGTGGTTGTGTGTGTTATGTGTCATGCGTTGAGTGCATGTCGTGTGCGTTCTTGGCGGTTGTGGGTGGTTCTGTATGTGCTGTGGGTGTTTTGTGTGTGTGACTGTGATTTGTGTGTGGCTGTGTTAGAGAGGTTGTGTGTGTGTTTGGCGGCTTGAGCTATGCGTATGAGGGGAGACATGTTGACTGTGTGGATGTGCTTGCTTTGGGTGTCTCATGGAGTGTGCAGTATGTACCTGTGCAAAGACTTTCATGTGTATTGTGAGCAGTTTTGTGCCTTGAAGTATGTGCTGTGAGTCTCGGGTCTGTTGTGTGCTTCTGTGCTGTGCTCCTGTGTGAGGATATATGTGTGGTGTCTGCTTGGTTGTGTGTGTTGCGTGTAATGCACCAAGTGTGTGCTAAGTGTGATCTTTGTTTTTTTGTGTGTGTTTTGCCTTGGTTTTATGTGTGCTGTGTGTCTTGCGTGGGTGAATGTGATTTCCGTGTGATTGTGTTTGAGTGGATTTGTGTGCGTTTGTTTGTTAAGTGTGTGATGTGAGATGTGTTGTCTGTGTGTGGTTGTGCTTGTTTAGTGTGTCTCGTTGTGTGTGCTCTGTATACTCTCTCAAATGTGGTTTCTGTGTCTTGTGGGCTATTATGTGCTTTGTTGTGTCTGCTGTGTGTCCTGTGACTTTTGTTTTGTTACTGTATGGGTTTTGTGCACGTGTGCTTTGCGTACTGCTTTCCAAGGTGGATACGTGCGTGGGGTGTCTGTGTGTGACTGTGCACGTGGTGTGTCGTGTGTGACGTGTGCGCTATGGGCTGTGATGTGTAGCGTGTGAAATGTGTGTTTTGTGTGTCTGTCAGGATTGTTGTGTGTCTGGGGTGCTGCCAGAGTTGTTGGTCTATGGTAGTGATTTGTGGTGTTTGTTTTGTGTTTCTGTGTGTATTCTGTTGTGCCATGTGTTGTGCCATGTGTTCTTGAGTGTTTTGTGTTGTGTTGTATGTGATCTGTGCGTCTTGTTTGTTTTCTGTGTGTTGTGTACGAAATGTGCGTGGAATGGGTTATTTACTGCTTCTTGATCGCCTTGTGCTCTCCGTTTTGATCTGGGGCATGTTATGTGTGATATGTGCTTTTGAGCTTTGTGTTGTGTGAATTGAGTGGATCCTGTGGTGTTGTATATTTTGCCTTTCGATGAGCTTTCTGTTGGTGGTTGTGTTGTGCGTCTGGTGCGTGGCCTCCTTTGTCACGCTCAGGGTGAAATGTGTCTTTCTCTGTTATGTGTTGTGTTACGTACTGTGTTCTGGGTTGTGTGTGCTGTGTACATGCATCCTGTGTGTTACTAATGGGAAGGTGTTGGGCGGTCTGGGTATTTTGGGCATTGTGTGTGATGTTAATTGTGTGGTGTGTGTGATGTGCGTGTGTGCTTATTGTGTGTGTGATGTGTGTATTGGGTTGTGTTGACAGTGTGTGGTTCTGAGTGTGCTCTATATGGTATGCTTGTGGTTGTGTGTGTTATGTGTCGTGTGTTGAGTGCATGTCGTGTGCGTTCTTGGCGGTTGTGGGTTGTTCTGTATGAGTTGTGGGTGTTTTGTGTGTGTGACTGTGATTTGTGTGTGGCTGTGTTAGAGAGGTTGTGTGTGTGTTTGGCGGCTTGAGCTATGCGCATGAGGGGAGACATGTCGACTGTGTGGTTGTGCTTGCTTTGGGTGTCTCATGGAGGGTGCAGTATGTACCTGTGCAAAGACTATCATGTGTATTGTGAGCAGTTTTGTGCCTTTGAGTATGTGCTGTGTCTCGGGTCTGTTGTGTGCTTCTGTGTTGTGCTCCTGTGTGAGGATATATGTGTGGTGTGTCTGCTTGGTTGTGTGTGTTGCGTGTAATGCACCAAGTGTGTCCTACGTGTGATCTTTGTTTTTTTGGGTGTGTTTTGCCTTTGTTTAATGTGTGCTGTGTGTCTTTTGCGTGGGTGAATGTGATTTCCGTCTGATTGTGTTTGAGTGGATTTGTGTGCGTTTGTTTGTTATGTGTGTGATGTCAGATGTGTTGTCTGTGTTTGGTTGTGCTTGTTTAGTGTTCCTCGTTGTGTGTGCTGTGTATACTCTCTCAAATGTGGTTTCTGTGTCTTGTGGGCTATTATGTGCTTTGTTGTGTCTGCTGTGTGTCCTGTGACTTTTGTTTTGTTACTGTATGGGTTTTGTGCACGTGTGCTTTGCGTACTGCTTTCCAAGCTGGATACGTGCGTGGGGTGTCTGTGTGTGACTGTGCACGTGGTGTGTCGTGTGTGACGTGTGCGCTACGGGCTGTGATGTGTAGCGTGTGAAATGTGTGTTTTGTGTGTCTGTCGGGTTTGTTGTGTGTCTGGGGTGCTGCCAGAGTTGTTGGTCTATGGTAGTGATTTGTGGTGTTTGTTTGTGTTTCTGTGTGTATTCTATGGTGCCATGCGGTGTGCCATGTGTTCTTGAGTGTTTTGTGTTGTGTTGTAAGTGATCTGTGCGTCTTGTTTGTTTTCTGTGTGTTGTGTACGAAACGTGCGTGTTATGGGTTATATACTGCTTGTTGATCGCCTTGTGCTCTGCGTTTTGATCTGGGGCATGTTATGTGTGATATGTGCAGTTTTGAGCTTTGTGTTGTGTGAATTGAGTGGATCCTGTGGTGTTGTATATTTTGCCTTTCGATGAGCTTTCTGTTGGTGGTTGTGTTGTGTGTCTGGTGCGTGGCCTCCTTTGTCACGCTCAGGGTGAAATGTGTCTTTCTCTGTGTTGTGTGTTGTGTTACGTACTGTGTTCTGGGTTGTGTGTGCTGTGTACATGCTTTCCTGTGTGTTACGTATGGGGAAGGTGTTGGTTGGTCTGGGTATTTTGGGCATTGTGTGTGATGTTAATTGTGTGGTGTGTGTGATGTGCTTGTGTGCTTATTGTGTGTGTGTTGTGTGTATTGGGTTGTGCCGACAGTGTGTGGTTCTGAGTGTGCTCTATATGGTATGTTTGTGGTTGTGTTTGTTATGTGTCATGCGTTGAGTGCATGTCGTGTGCGTTCTTGGCGGTTGTGGGTGGTTCTGTATGTGCTGTGGGTGTTTTGTGTGTGTGACTGTGATTTGTGTGTGGCTGTGTTAGAGAGGTTGTGTGTGTGTTTGGCGGCTTGAGCTATGCGTATGAGGGGAGACATGTTGACTGTGTGGTTGTGCTTGCTTTGGGTGTCTCATGGAGTGTGCAGTATGTACCTGTGCAAAGACTTTCATGTGTATTGTGAGCAGTTTTGTGCCTTGAAGTATGTGCTGTGAGTCTCGGGTCTGTTGTGTGCTTCTGTGCTGTGCTCCTGTGTGAGGATATATGTGTGGTGTGTCTGCTTGGTTGTGTGTGTTGCGTGTAATGCACCAAGTGTGTGCTAAGTGTGATCTTTGTTTTTTTGTGTGTGTTTTGCCTTGGTTTTATGTGTGCTGTGTGTCTTTTGCGTGGGTGAATGTGATTTCCGTGTGATTGTGTTTGAGTGGATTTGTGTGCGTTTGTTTGTTAAGTGTGTGATGTGAGATGTGTTGTCTGTGTGTGGTTGTGCTTGTTTAGTGTTCCTCGTTGTGTGTGCTGTGTATACTCTCTCAAATGTGGTTCCTGTGTCTTGTGGGCTATTATGTGCTTTGTTGTGTCTGCTGTGTGTCCTGTGACTTTTGTTTTGTTACTGTATGGGTTTTGTGCACGTGTGCTTTACGTAGTGCTTTCCTGGATGGATACGTGCGTGGGGTGTCTGTGTGTGACTGTGCACTTGGTGTGTCGTGTGTGACGTGTGCGCTACGGGCTGTGATGTGTAGCGTGTGAAATGTGTGTTTTGTGTGTCTGTCGGGTTTGTTGTGTGTCTGGGGTGCTGCCAGAGTTGTTGGTCTA
This sequence comes from Manis pentadactyla, assembly GCF_030020395.1. NCBI lineage: Eukaryota > Metazoa > Chordata > Mammalia > Pholidota > Manidae > Manis > Manis pentadactyla. Next base: position 39,782,383 of record NC_080019.1, read on the forward strand.
TGGTAGTGATTTGTGGTGTTTGTTTGTGTTTCTGTGTGTATTCTATGGTGCCATGCGGTGTGCCATGTGTTCTTGAGTGTTTTGTGTTGTGTTGTATGTGATCTGTGCGTCTTGTTTTCTGTGTGTTGTGTACGAAATGTGCGTGGTATGGGTTATTTACTGCCTGTTGATCGCCTTGTGCTCTGCGTTTTGATCTGGGTCATGTCATGTGTGATATGTGCAGTTTTGAGCTTTGTGTTGTGTGAATTGAGTGGATCCTGTGGTGTTGTATATTTTGCCTTTCGATGAGCTTTCTGTTGGTGGTTGTGTTGTGTGTCTGGTGCGTGGCCTCCTTTGTCACGCTCAGGGTGAAATGTGTCTTTCTCTGTGTTGTGTGTTGTGTTACGTACTGTGTTCTGGGTTGTGTGTGCTGTGTACATGCATCCTGTGTGTTACTAATGGGAAGGTGTTGGGCGGTCTGGGTATTTTGGGCATTGTGTGTGATGTTAATTGTGTGGTGTGTGTGATGTGCGTGTGTGCTTATTGTGTGTGTGATGTGTGTATTGGGTTGTGTTGACAGTGTGTGGTTCTGAGTGTGCTCTATATGGTATGCTTGTGGTTGTGTGTGTTATGTGTCGTGTGTTGAGTGCATGTCGTGTGCGTTCTTGGCGGTTGTGGGTTGTTCTGTATGAGTTGTGGGTGTTTTGTGTGTGTGACTGTGATTTGTGTGTGGCTGTGTTAGAGAGGTTGTGTGTGTGTTTGGCGGCTTGAGCTATGCGCATGAGGGGAGACATGTCGACTGTGTGGTTGTGCTTGTTTTGGGTGTCTCATGGAGGGTGCAGTATGTACCTGTGCAAAGACTTTCATGTGTATTGTGAGCAGTTTTGTGCCTTTGAGTATGTGCTGTGTCTCGGGTCTGTTGTGTGCTTCTGTGTTGTGCTCCTGTGTGAGGATATATGTGTGGTGTGTCTGCTTGGTTGTGTGTGTTGCGTGTAATGCACCAAGTGTGTCCTACGTGTGATCTTTGTTTTTTTGGGTGTGTTTTGCCTTTGTTTAATGTGTGCTGTGTGTCTTTTGCGTGGGTGAATGTGATTTCCGTCTGATTGTGTTTGAGTGGATTTGTGTGCGTTTGTTTGTTATGTGTGTGATGTCAGATGTGTTGTCTGTGTTTGGTTGTGCTTGTTTAGTGTTCCTCGTTGTGTGTGCTGTGTATACTCTCTCAAATGTGGTTTCTGTGTCTTGTGGGCTATTATGTGCTTTGTTGTGTCTGCTGTGTGTCCTGTGACTTTTGTTTTGTTACTGTATGGGTTTTGTGCACGTGTGCTTTGCGTACTGCTTTCCAAGCTGGATACGTGCGTGGGGTGTCTGTGTGTGACTGTGCACGTGGTGTGTCGTGTGTGACGTGTGCGCTACGGGCTGTGATGTGTAGCGTGTGAAATGTGTGTTTTGTGTGTCTGTCGGGTTTGTTGTGTGTCTGGGGTGCTGCCAGAGTTGTTGGTCTATGGTAGTGATTTGTGGTGTTTGTTTGTGTTTCTGTGTGTATTCTATGGTGCCATGCGGTGTGCCATGTGTTCTTGAGTGTTTTGTGTTGTGTTGTAAGTGATCTGTGCGTCTTGTTTGTTTTCTGTGTGTTGTGTACGAAACGTGCGTGTTATGGGTTATATACTGCTTGTTGATCGCCTTGTGCTCTGCGTTTTGATCTGGGGCATGTTATGTGTGATATGTGCAGTTTTGAGCTTTGTGTTGTGTGAATTGAGTGGATCCTGTGGTGTTGTATATTTTGCCTTTCGATGAGCTTTCTGTTGGTGGTTGTGTTGTGTGTCTGGTGCGTGGCCTCCTTTGTCACGCTCAGGGTGAAATGTGTCTTTCTCTGTGTTGTGTGTTGTGTTACGTACTGTGTTCTGGGTTGTGTGTGCTGTGTACATGCTTTCCTGTGTGTTACGTATGGGGAAGGTGTTGGTTGGTCTGGGTATTTTGGGCATTGTGTGTGATGTTAATTGTGTGGTGTGTGTGATGTGCTTGTGTGCTTATTGTGTGTGTGTTGTGTGTATTGGGTTGTGCCGACAGTGTGTGGTTCTGAGTGTGCTCTATATGGTATGTTTGTGGTTGTGTGTGTTATGTGTCATGCGTTGAGTGCATGTCGTGTGCGTTCTTGGCGGTTGTGGGTGGTTCTGTATGTGCTGTGGGTGTTTTGTGTGTGTGACTGTGATTTGTGTGTGGCTGTGTTAGAGAGGTTGTGTGTGTGTTTGGCGGCTTGAGCTATGCGTATGAGGGGAGACATGTTGACTGTGTGGTTGTGCTTGCTTTGGGTGTCTCATGGAGTGTGCAGTATGTACCTGTGCAAAGACTTTCATGTGTATTGTGAGCAGTTTTGTGCCTTGAAGTATGTGCTGTGAGTCTCGGGTCTGTTGTGTGCTTCTGTGCTGTGCTCCTGTGTGAGGATATATGTGTGGTGTGTCTGCTTGGTTGTGTGTGTTGCGTGTAATGCACCAAGTGTGTGCTAAGTGTGATCTTTGTTTTTTTGTGTGTGTTTTGCCTTGGTTTTATGTGTGCTGTGTGTCTTTTGCGTGGGTGAATGTGATTTCCGTGTGATTGTGTTTGAGTGGATTTGTGTGCGTTTGTTTGTTAAGTGTGTGATGTGAGATGTGTTGTCTGTGTGTGGTTGTGCTTGTTTAGTGTTCCTCGTTGTGTGTGCTGTGTATACTCTCTCAAATGTGGTTCCTGTGTCTTGTGGGCTATTATGTGCTTTGTTGTGTCTGCTGTGTGTCCTGTGACTTTTGTTTTGTTACTGTATGGGTTTTGTGCACGTGTGCTTTACGTAGTGCTTTCCTGGATGGATACGTGCGTGGGGTGTCTGTGTGTGACTGTGCACTTGGTGTGTCGTGTGTGACGTGTGCGCTACGGGCTGTGATGTGTAGCGTGTGAAATGTGTGTTTTGTGTGTCTGTCGGGTTTGTTGTGTCTGGGGTGCTGCCAGAGTTGTTGGTCTATGGTAGTGATTTGTGGTGTTTGTTTAGTGTTTCTGTGTGTATTCTGTTGTGCCATGTGGTGTGCCATGTGTTCTTGAGTGTTTTGTGTTGTGTTGTATGTGATCTGTGCGTCTTGTTTTCTGTGTGTTGTGTACGAAATGTGCGTGGTATGGGTTATTTACTGCCTGTTGATCGCCTTGTGCTCTGCGTTTTGATCTGGGTCATGTCATGTGTGATATGTGCAGTTTTGAGCTTTGTGTTGTGTGAATTGAGTGGATCCTGTGGTGTTGTATATTTTGCCTTTCGATGAGCTTTCTGTTGGTGGTTGTGTTGTGTGTCTGGTGCGTGGCCTCCTTTGTCACGCTCAGGGTGAAATGTGTCTTTCTCTGTGTTGTGTGTTGTGTTACGTACTGTGTTCTGGGTTGTGTGTGCCTTGTACATGCATTATGTGTGTTACTAATGGGAAGGTGTTGGGCGGTCTGGGTATTTTGGGCATTGTGTGTGATGTTAATTGTGTGGTGTGTGTGATGTGCGTGTGTGCTTATTGTGTGTGTGTTGTGTGTATTGGGTTGTGTTGACAGTGTGTGGTTCTGAGTGTGCTCTATATGGTATGCTTGTGGTTGTGTGTGTTATGTGTCGTGTGTTGAGTGCATGTCGTGTGCGTTCTTGGCGGTTGTGGGTGGTTCTGTATGTGCTGTGGGTGTTTTGTGTGTGTGACTGTGATTTGTGTGTGGCTGTGTTAGAGAGGTTGTGTGTGTGTTTGGCGGCTTGAGCTATGCGCATGAGGGGAGACATGTTGACTGTGTGATTCTGCTTGCTTTGGGTGTCTCATGGAGTGTGCAGTATGTACCTGTGCAAAGACTTTCATGTGTATTGTGAGCAGTTTTGTGCCTTGAAGTATGTGCTGTGAGTCTCGGGTCTGTTGTGTGCTTCTGTGCTGTGCTCCTGTGTGAGGATATATGTGTTGTGTCTGCTTGGTTGTGTGTGTTGCGTGTAATGCACCAAGTGTGTGCTAAGTGTGATCTTTGTTTTTTTGTGTGTGTTTTGCCTTGGTTTTATGTGTGCTGTGTGTCTTTTGCGTGGGTGAATGTGATTTCCGTGTGATTGTGTTTGAGTGGATTTGTGTGCGTTTGTTTGTTAAGTGTGTGATGTGAGATGTGTTGTCTGTGTGTGGTTGTGCTTGTTTAGTGTGTCTCGTTGTATGTGCTCTGTATACTCTCTCAAATGTGGTTTCTGTGTCTTGTGGGCTATTATGTGCTTTGTTGTGTCTGCTGTGTGTCCTGTGACTTTTGTTTTGTTACTGTATGGGTTTTGTGCACGTGTGCTTTGCGTACTGCTTTCCAAGGTGGATACGTGCGTGGGGTGTCTGTGTGTGACTGTGCACGTGGTGTGTCGTGTGTGACGTGTGCGCTATGGGCTGTGATGTGTAGCGTGTGAAATGTGTGTTTTGTGTGTCTGTCAGGATTGTTGTGTGTCTGGGGTGCTGCCAGAGTTGTTGGTCTATGGTAGTGATTTGTGGTGTTTGTTTTGTGTTTCTGTGTGTATTCTGTTGTGCCATGTGTTGTGCCATGTGTTCTTGAGTGTTTTGTGTTGTGTTGTATATGATCTGTGCGTCTTGTTTGTTTTCTGTGTGTTGTGTACGAAATGTGCGTGGAATGGGTTATTTACTGCTTCTTGATCGCCTTGTGCTCTCCGTTTTGATCTGGGGCATGTTATGTGTGATATGTGCTTTTGAGCTTTGTGTTGTGTGAATTGAGTGGATCCTGTGGTGTTGTATATTTTGCCTTTCGATGAGCTTTCTGTTGGTGGTTGTGTTGTGCGTCTGGTGCGTGGCCTCCTTTGTCACGCTCAGGGTGAAATGTGTCTTTCTCTGTTATGTGTTGTGTTACGTACTGTGTTCTGGGTTGTGTGTGCTGTGTACATGCATCCTGTGTGTTACTAATGGGAAGGTGTTGGGCGGTCTGGGTATTTTGGGCATTGTGTGTGATGTTAATTGTGTGGTGTGTGTGATGTGCGTGTGTGCTTATTGTGAGTGTGATGTGTGTATTGGGTTGTGTTGACAGTGTGTGGTTCTGAGTGTGCTCTATATGGTATGCTTGTGGTTGTGTGTGTTATGTGTCGTGTGTTGAGTGCATGTCGTGTGCGTTCTTGGCGGTTGTGGGTTGTTCTGTATGAGTTGTGGGTGTTTTGTGTGTGTGACTGTGATTTGTGTGTGGCTGTGTTAGAGAGGTTGTGTGTGTGTTTGGCGGCTTGAGCTATGCGCATGAGGGGAGACATGTCGACTGTGTGGTTGTGCTTGCTTTGGGTGTCTCATGGAGTGTGCAGTATGTACCTGTGCAAAGACTTTCATGTGTATTGTGAGCAGTTTTGTGCCTTTGAGTATGTGCTGTGTCTCGGGTCTGTTGTGTGCTTCTGTGTTGTGCTCCTGTGTGAGGATATATGTGTGGTGTGTCTGCTTGGTTGTGTGTGTTGCGTGTAATGCACCAAGTGTGTCCTACGTGTGATCTTTGTTTTTTTGGGTGTGTTTTGCCTTTGTTTAATGTGTGCTGTGTGTCTTTTGCGTGGGTGAATGTGATTTCCGTCTGATTGTGTTTGAGTGGATTTGTGTGCGTTTGTTTGTTATGTGTGTGATGTCAGATGTGTTGTCTGTGTTTGGTTGTGCTTGTTTAGTGTTCCTCGTTGTGTGTGCTGTGTATACTCTCTCAAATGTGGTTTCTGTGTCTTGTGGGCTATTATGTGCTTTGTTGTGTCTGCTGTGTGTCCTGTGACTTTTGTTTTGTTACTGTATGGGTTTTGTGCACGTGTGCTTTGCATAGTGCTTTCCTGGGTGGATACGTGCATGGAGTGTCTGTGTGTGACTGTGCACGTGGTGTGTCGTGTGTGACATGTGCGCTATGGGCTGTGATGTGTAGCGTGTGAAATGTGTGTTTTGTGTGTCTGTCGGGTTTGTTGTGTGTCTGGGGTGCTGCCAGAGTTGTTGGTCTATGGTAGTGATTTGTGGTGTTTGTTTGTGTTTCTGTGTGTATTCTATGGTGCCATGCGGTGTGCCATGTGTTCTTGAGTGTTTTGTGTTGTGTTGTAAGTGATCTGTGCGTCTTGTTTGTTTTCTGTGTGTTGTGTACGAAACGTGCGTGTTATGGGTTATATACTGCTTGTTGATCGCCTTGTGCTCTGCGTTTTGATCTGGGGCATGTTATGTGTGATATGTGCAGTTTTGAGCTTTGTGTTGTGTGAATTGAGTGGATCCTGTGGTGTTGTATATTTTGCCTTTCGATGAGCTTTCTGTTGGTGGTTGTGTTGTGTGTCTGGTGCGTGGCCTCCTTTGTCACGCTCAGGGTGAAATGTGTCTTTCTCTGTGTTGTGTGTTGTGTTACGTACTGTGTTCTGGGTTGTGTGTGCTGTGTACATGCTTTCCTGTGTGTTACGTATGGGGAAGGTGTTGGTTGGTCTGGGTATTTTGGGCATTGTGTGTGATGTTAATTGTGTGGTGTGTGTGATGTGCTTGTGTGCTTATTGTGTGTGTGTTGTGTGTATTGGGTTGTGCCGACAGTGTGTGGTTCTGAGTGTGCTCTATATGGTATGTTTGTGGTTGTGTGTGTTATGTGTCATGCGTTGAGTGCATGTCGTGTGCGTTCTTGGCGGTTGTGGGTGGTTCTGTATGTGCTGTGGGTGTTTTGTGTGTGTGACTGTGATTTGTGTGTGGCTGTGTTAGAGAGGTTGTGTGTGTGTTTGGCGGCTTGAGCTATGCGTATGAGGGGAGACATGTTGACTGTGTGGTTGTGCTTGCTTTGGGTGTCTCATGGAGTGTGCAGTATGTACCTGTGCAAAGACTTTCATGTGTATTGTGAGCAGTTTTGTGCCTTGAAGTATGTGCTGTGAGTCTCGGGTCTGTTGTGTGCTTCTGTGCTGTGCTCCTGTGTGAGGATATATGTGTGGTGTGTCTGCTTGGTTGTGTGTGTTGCGTGTAATGCACCAAGTGTGTGCTAAGTTTGATCTTTGTTTTTTTGTGTGTGTTTTGCCTTGGTTTTATGTGTGCTGTGTGTCTTTTGCGTGGGTGAATGTGATTTCCGTGTGATTGTGTTTGAGTGGATTTGTGTGCGTTTGTTTGTTAAGTGTGTGATGTGAGATGTGTTGTCTGTGTGTGGTTGTGCTTGTTTAGTGTGCCTCGTTGTGTGTGCTCTGTATACTCTCTCAAATGTGGTTTCTGTGTCTTGTGAGCTATTATGTGCTTTGTTGTGTCTGTGTGTGTCCTGTGACTTTTGTTTTGTTACTGTATGGGTTTTGTGCACGTGTGCTTTGCATAGTGCTTTCCTGGGTGGATACGTGCATGGGGTGTCTGTGTGTGACTGTGCACGTGGTGTGTCGTGTGTGACATGTGCGCTATGGGCTGTGATGTGTAGCGTGTGAAATGTGTGTTTTGTGTGTCTGTCGGGTTTGTTGTGTGTCTGGGGTCTGCCAGATTTGTTGGTCTATGGTAGTGATTTGTGGTGTTTGTTTTGTGTTTCTGTGTGTATTCTGTTGTGCCATGTGCTGTGCCATGTGTTCTTCAGTGTTTTGTGTTGTGTTGTATGTGATCTGTGCGTCTTGTTTGTTTTCTGTGTGTTGTGTACGAAATGTGCGTAGTATGGGTTACTTACTGCTTGTTGATCGCCTTGTGCTCTGCGTTTTGATCTGGGGCATGTTATGTGTGATATGTGCAGGTTTGATCTTTGTGTTGTGTGAATTGGGTGGATCCTGTGGTGTTGTATATTTTGCCTTTCGATGAGCTTTCTGTTGGTGGTTGTGTTGTGCGTCTGGTGCGTGGCCTCCTTTGTCACGCTCAGGGTGAAATGTGTCTTTCTCTGTTATGTGTTGTGTTACGTACTGTGTTCTGGGTTGTGTGTGCTGTGTACATGCATCCTGTGTGTTACTAATGGGAAGGTGTTGGGCGGTCTGGGTATTTTGGGCATTGTGTGTGATGTTAATTGTGTGGTGTGTGTGATGTGCGTGTGTGCTTATTGTGTGTGTGATGTGTGTATTGGGTTGTGTTGACAGTGTGTGGTTCTGAGTGTGCTCTATATGGTATGCTTGTGGTTGTGTGTGTTATGTGTCGTGTGTTGAGTGCATGTCGTGTGCGTTCTTGGCGGTTGTGGGTTGTTCTGTATGAGTTGTGGGTGTTTTGTGTGTGTGACTGTGATTTGTGTGTGGCTGTGTTAGAGAGGTTGTGTGTGTGTTTGGCGGCTTGAGCTATGCGCATGAGGGGAGACATGTCGACTGTGTGGTTGTGCTTGCTTTGGGTGTCTCATGGAGGGTGCAGTATGTACCTGTGCAAAGACTTTCATGTGTATTGTGAGCAGTTTTGTGCCTTTGAGTATGTGCTGTGTCTCGGGTCTGTTGTGTGCTTCTGTGTTGTGCTCCTGTGTGAGGATATATGTGTGGTGTGTCTGCTTGGTTGTGTGTGTTGCGTGTAATGCACCAAGTGTGTACTACGTGTGATCTTTGTTTTTTTGGGTGTGTTTTGCCTTTGTTTAATGTGTGCTGTGTGTCTTTTGCGTGGGTGAATGTGATTTCCGTCTGATTGTGTTTGAGTGGATTTGTGTGCGTTTGTTTGTTATGTGTGTGATGTCAGATGTGTTGTCTGTGTTTGGTTGTGCTTGTTTAGTGTTCCTCGTTGTGTGTGCTGTGTATACTCTCTCAAATGTGGTTTCTGTGTCTTGTGGGCTATTATGTGCTTTGTTGTGTCTGCTGTGTGTCCTGTGACTTTTGTTTTGTTACTGTATGGGTTTTGTGCACGTGTGCTTTGCGTACTGCTTTCCAAGCTGGATACGTGCGTGGGGTGTCTGTGTGTGACTGTGCACGTGGTGTGTCGTGTGTGACGTGTGCGCTACGGGCTGTGATGTGTAGCGTGTGAAATGTGTGTTTTGTGTGTCTGTCGGGTTTGTTGTGTGTCTGGGGTGCTGCCAGAGTTGTTGGTCTATGGTAGTGATTTGTGGTGTTTGTTTGTGTTTCTGTGTGTATTCTATGGTGCCATGCGGTGTGCCATGTGTTCTTGAGTGTTTTGTGTTGTGTTGTAAGTGATCTGTGCGTCTTGTTTGTTTTCTGTGTGTTGTGTACGAAACGTGCGTGTTATGGGTTATATACTGCTTGTTGATCGCCTTGTGCTCTGCGTTTTGATCTGGGGCATGTTATGTGTGATATGTGCAGTTTTGAGCTTTGTGTTGTGTGAATTGAGTGGATCCTGTGGTGTTGTATATTTTGCCTTTCGATGAGCTTTCTGTTGGTGGTTGTGTTGTGTGTCTGGTGCGTGGCCTCCTTTGTCACGCTCAGGGTGAAATGTGTCTTTCTCTGTGTTGTGTGTTGTGTTACGTACTGTGTTCTGGGTTGTGTGTGCTGTGTACATGCTTTCCTGTGTGTTACGTATGGGGAAGGTGTTGGTTGGTCTGGGTATTTTGGGCATTGTGTGTGATGTTAATTGTGTGGTGTGTGTGATGTGCTTGTGTGCTTATTGTGTGTGTGTTGTGTGTATTGGGTTGTGCCGACAGTGTGTGGTTCTGAGTGTGCTCTATATGGTATGTTTGTGGTTGTGTGTGTTATGTGTCATGCGTTGAGTGCATGTCGTGTGCGTTCTTGGCGGTTGTGGGTGGTTCTGTATGTGCTGTGGGTGTTTTGTGTGTGTGACTGTGATTTGTGTGTGGCTGTGTTAGAGAGGTTGTGTGTGTGTTTGGCGGCTTGAGCTATGCGTATGAGGGGAGACATGTTGACTGTGTGGATGTGCTTGCTTTGGGTGTCTCATGGAGTGTGCAGTATGTACCTGTGCAAAGACTTTCATGTGTATTGTGAGCAGTTTTGTGCCTTGAAGTATGTGCTGTGAGTCTCGGGTCTGTTGTGTGCTTCTGTGCTGTGCTCCTGTGTGAGGATATATGTGTGGTGTCTGCTTGGTTGTGTGTGTTGCGTGTAATGCACCAAGTGTGTGCTAAGTGTGATCTTTGTTTTTTTGTGTGTGTTTTGCCTTGGTTTTATGTGTGCTGTGTGTCTTGCGTGGGTGAATGTGATTTCCGTGTGATTGTGTTTGAGTGGATTTGTGTGCGTTTGTTTGTTAAGTGTGTGATGTGAGATGTGTTGTCTGTGTGTGGTTGTGCTTGTTTAGTGTGTCTCGTTGTGTGTGCTCTGTATACTCTCTCAAATGTGGTTTCTGTGTCTTGTGGGCTATTATGTGCTTTGTTGTGTCTGCTGTGTGTCCTGTGACTTTTGTTTTGTTACTGTATGGGTTTTGTGCACGTGTGCTTTGCGTACTGCTTTCCAAGGTGGATACGTGCGTGGGGTGTCTGTGTGTGACTGTGCACGTGGTGTGTCGTGTGTGACGTGTGCGCTATGGGCTGTGATGTGTAGCGTGTGAAATGTGTGTTTTGTGTGTCTGTCAGGATTGTTGTGTGTCTGGGGTGCTGCCAGAGTTGTTGGTCTATGGTAGTGATTTGTGGTGTTTGTTTTGTGTTTCTGTGTGTATTCTGTTGTGCCATGTGTTGTGCCATGTGTTCTTGAGTGTTTTGTGTTGTGTTGTATGTGATCTGTGCGTCTTGTTTGTTTTCTGTGTGTTGTGTACGAAATGTGCGTGGAATGGGTTATTTACTGCTTCTTGATCGCCTTGTGCTCTCCGTTTTGATCTGGGGCATGTTATGTGTGATATGTGCTTTTGAGCTTTGTGTTGTGTGAATTGAGTGGATCCTGTGGTGTTGTATATTTTGCCTTTCGATGAGCTTTCTGTTGGTGGTTGTGTTGTGCATCTGGTGCGTGGCCTCCTTTGTCACGCTCAGGGTGAAATGTGTCTTTCTCTGTTATGTGTTGTGTTACGTACTGTGTTCTGGGTTGTGTGTGCTGTGTACATGCATCCTGTGTGTTACTAATGGGAAGGTGTTGGGCGGTCTGGGTATTTTGGGCATTGTGTGTGATGTTAATTGTGTGGTGTGTGTGATGTGCGTGTGTGCTTATTGTGTGTGTGATGTGTGTATTGGGTTGTGTTGACAGTGTGTGGTTCTGAGTGTGCTCTATATGGTATGCTTGTGGTTGTGTGTGTTATGTGTCGTGTGTTGAGTGCATGTCGTGTGCGTTCTTGGCGGTTGTGGGTTGTTCTGTATGAGTTGTGGGTGTTTTGTGTGTGTGACTGTGATTTGTGTGTGGCTGTGTTAGAGAGGTTGTGTGTGTGTTTGGCGGCTTGAGCTATGCGCATGAGGGGAGACATGTCGACTGTGTGGTTGTGCTTGCTTTGGGTGTCTCATGGAGGGTGCAGTATGTACCTGTGCAAAGACTATCATGTGTATTGTGAGCAGTTTTGTGCCTTTGAGTATGTGCTGTGTCTCGGGTCTGTTGTGTGCTTCTGTGTTGTGCTCCTGTGTGAGGATATATGTGTGGTGTGTCTGCTTGGTTGTGTGTGTTGCGTGTAATGCACCAAGTGTGTCCTACGTGTGATCTTTGTTTTTTTGGGTGTGTTTTGCCTTTGTTTAATGTGTGCTGTGTGTCTTTTGCGTGGGTGAATGTGATTTCCGTCTGATTGTGTTTGAGTGGATTTGTGTGCGTTTGTTTGTTATGTGTGTGATGTCAGATGTGTTGTCTGTGTTTGGTTGTGCTTGTTTAGTGTTCCTCGTTGTGTGTGCTGTGTATACTCTCTCAAATGTGGTTTCTGTGTCTTGTGGGCTATTATGTGCTTTGTTGTGTCTGCTGTGTGTCCTGTGACTTTTGTTTTGTTACTGTATTGGTTTTGTGCACGTGTGCTTTGCGTACTGCTTTCCAAGCTGGATACGTGCGTGGGGTGTCTGTGTGTGACTGTGCACGTGGTGTGTCGTGTGTGACGTGTGCGCTACGGGCTGTGATGTGTAGCGTGTGAAATGTGTGTTTTGTGTGTCTGTCGGGTTTGTTGTGTGTCTGGGGTGCTGCCAGAGTTGTTGGTCTATGGTAGTGATTTGTGGTGTTTGTTTGTGTTTCTGTGTGTATTCTATGGTGCCATGCGGTGTGCCATGTGTTCTTGAGTGTTTTGTGTTGTGTTGTAAGTGATCTGTGCGTCTTGTTTGTTTTCTGTGTGTTGTGTACGAAACGTGCGTGTTATGGGTTATATACTGCTTGTTGATCGCCTTGTGCTCTGCGTTTTGATCTGGGGCATGTTATGTGTGATATGTGCAGTTTTGAGCTTTGTGTTGTGTGAATTGAGTGGATCCTGTGGTGTTGTATATTTTGCCTTTCGATGAGCTTTCTGTTGGTGGTTGTGTTGTGTGTCTGGTGCGTGGCCTCCTTTGTCACGCTCAGGGTGAAATGTGTCTTTCTCTGTGTTGTGTGTTGTGTTACGTACTGTGTTCTGGGTTGTGTGTGCTGTGTACATGCTTTCCTGTGTGTTACGTATGGGGAAGGTGTTGGTTGGTCTGGGTATTTTGGGCATTGTGTGTGATGTTAATTGTGTGGTGTGTGTGATGTGCTTGTGTGCTTATTGTGTGTGTGTTGTGTGTATTGGGTTGTGCCGACAGTGTGTGGTTCTGAGTGTGCTCTATATGGTATGTTTGTGGTTGTGTGTGTTATGTGTCATGCGTTGAGTGCATGTCGTGTGCGTTCTTGGCGGTTGTGGGTGGTTCTGTATGTGCTGTGGGTGTTTTGTGTGTGTGACTGTGATTTGTGTGTGGCTGTGTTAGAGAGGTTGTGTGTGTGTTTGGCGGCTTGAGCTATGCGTATGAGGGGAGACATGTTGACTGTGTGGTTGTGCTTGCTTTGGGTGTCTCATGGAGTGTGCAGTATGTACCTGTGCAAAGACTTTCATGTGTATTGTGAGCAGTTTTGTGCCTTGAAGTATGTGCTGTGAGTCTCGGGTCTGTTGTGTGCTTCTGTGCTGTGCTCCTGTGTGAGGATATATGTGTGGTGTGTCTGCTTGGTTGTGTGTGTTGCGTGTAATGCACCAAGTGTGTGCTAAGTGTGATCTTTGTTTTTTTGTGTGTGTTTTGCCTTGGTTTTATGTGTGCTGTGTGTCTTTTGCGTGGGTGAATGTGATTTCCGTGTGATTGTGTTTGAGTGGATTTGTGTGCGTTTGTTTGTTAAGTGTGTGATGTGAGATGTGTTGTCTGTGTGTGGTTGTGCTTGTTTAGTGTTCCTCGTTGTGTGTGCTGTGTATACTCTCTCAAATGTGGTTCCTGTGTCTTGTGGGCTATTATGTGCTTTGTTGTGTCTGCTGTGTGTCCTGTGACTTTTGTTTTGTTACTGTATGGGTTTTGTGCACGTGTGCTTTACGTAGTGCTTTCCTGGATGGATACGTGCGTGGGGTGTCTGTGTGTGACTGTGCACTTGGTGTGTCGTGTGTGACGTGTGCGCTACGGGCTGTGATGTGTAGCGTGTGAAATGTGTGTTTTGTGTGTCTGTCGGGTTTGTTGTGTCTGGGGTGCTGCCAGAGTTGTTGGTCTATGGTAGTGATTTGTGGTGTTTGTTTAGTGTTTCTGTGTGTATTCTGTTGTGCCATGTGGTGTGCCATGTGTTCTTGAGTGTTTTGTGTTGTGTTGTATGTGATCTGTGCGTCTTGTTTTCTGTGTGTTGTGTACGAAATGTGCGTGGTATGGGTTATTTACTGCCTGTTGATCGCCTTGTGCTCTGCGTTTTGATCTGGGTCATGTCATGTGTGATATGTGCAGTTTTGAGCTTTGTGTTGTGTGAATTGAGTGGATCCTGTGGTGTTGTATATTTTGCCTTTCGATGAGCTTTCTGTTGGTGGTTGTGTTGTGTGTCTGGTGCGTGGCCTCCTTTGTCACGCTCAGGGTGAAATGTGTCTTTCTCTGTGTTGTGTGTTGTGTTACGTACTGTGTTCTGGGTTGTGTGTGCTGTGTACATGCATCCTGTGTGTTACTAATGGGAAGGTGTTGGGCGGTCTGGGTATTTTGGGCATTGTGTGTGATGTTAATTGTGTGGTGTGTGTGATGTGCGTGTGTGCTTATTGTGTGTGTGATGTGTGTATTGGGTTGTGTTGACAGTGTGTGGTTCTGAGTGTGCTCTATATGGTATGCTTGTGGTTGTGTGTGTTATGTGTCGTGTGTTGAGTGCATGTCGTGTGCGTTCTTGGCGGTTGTGGGTTGTTCTGTATGAGTTGTGGGTGTTTTGTGTGTGTGACTGTGATTTGTGTGTGGCTGTGTTAGAGAGGTTGTGTGTGTGTTTGGCGGCTTGAGCTATGCGCATGAGGGGAGACATGTCGACTGTGTGGTTGTGCTTGTTTTGGGTGTCTCATGGAGGGTGCAGTATGTACCTGTGCAAAGACTTTCATGTGTATTGTGAGCAGTTTTGTGCCTTTGAGTATGTGCTGTGTCTCGGGTCTGTTGTGTGCTTCTGTGTTGTGCTCCTGTGTGAGGATATATGTGTGGTGTGTCTGCTTGGTTGTGTGTGTTGCGTGTAATGCACCAAGTGTGTCCTACGTGTGATCTTTGTTTTTTTGGGTGTGTTTTGCCTTTGTTTAATGTGTGCTGTGTGTCTTTTGCGTGGGTGAATGTGATTTCCGTCTGATTGTGTTTGAGTGGATTTGTGTGCGTTTGTTTGTTATGTGTGTGATGTCAGATGTGTTGTCTGTGTTTGGTTGTGCTTGTTTAGTGTTCCTCGTTGTGTGTGCTGTGTATACTCTCTCAAATGTGGTTTCTGTGTCTTGTGGGCTATTATGTGCTTTGTTGTGTCTGCTGTGTGTCCTGTGACTTTTGTTTTGTTACTGTATGGGTTTTGTGCACGTGTGCTTTGCGTACTGCTTTCCAAGCTGGATACGTGCGTGGGGTGTCTGTGTGTGACTGTGCACGTGGTGTGTCGTGTGTGACGTGTGCGCTACGGGCTGTGATGTGTAGCGTGTGAAATGTGTGTTTTGTGTGTCTGTCGGGTTTGTTGTGTGTCTGGGGTGCTGCCAGAGTTGTTGGTCTATGGTAGTGATTTGTGGTGTTTGTTTGTGTTTCTGTGTGTATTCTATGGTGCCATGCGGTGTGCCATGTGTTCTTGAGTGTTTTGTGTTGTGTTGTAAGTGATCTGTGCGTCTTGTTTGTTTTCTGTGTGTTGTGTACGAAACGTGCGTGTTATGGGTTATATACTGCTTGTTGATCGCCTTGTGCTCTGCGTTTTGATCTGGGGCATGTTATGTGTGATATGTGCAGTTTTGAGCTTTGTGTTGTGTGAATTGAGTGGATCCTGTGGTGTTGTATATTTTGCCTTTCGATGAGCTTTCTGTTGGTGGTTGTGTTGTGTGTCTGGTGCGTGGCCTCCTTTGTCACGCTCAGGGTGAAATGTGTCTTTCTCTGTGTTGTGTGTTGTGTTACGTACTGTGTTCTGGGTTGTGTGTGCTGTGTACATGCTTTCCTGTGTGTTACGTATGGGGAAGGTGTTGGTTGGTCTGGGTATTTTGGGCATTGTGTGTGATGTTAATTGTGTGGTGTGTGTGATGTGCTTGTGTGCTTATTGTGTGTGTGTTGTGTGTATTGGGTTGTGCCGACAGTGTGTGGTTCTGAGTGTGCTCTATATGGTATGTTTGTGGTTGTGTGTGTTATGTGTCATGCGTTGAGTGCATGTCGTGTGCGTTCTTGGCGGTTGTGGGTGGTTCTGTATGTGCTGTGGGTGTTTTGTGTGTGTGACTGTGATTTGTGTGTGGCTGTGTTAGAGAGGTTGTGTGTGTGTTTGGCGGCTTGAGCTATGCGTATGAGGGGAGACATGTTGACTGTGTGGTTGTGCTTGCTTTGGGTGTCTCATGGAGTGTGCAGTATGTACCTGTGCAAAGACTTTCATGTGTATTGTGAGCAGTTTTGTGCCTTGAAGTATGTGCTGTGAGTCTCGGGTCTGTTGTGTGCTTCTGTGCTGTGCTCCTGTGTGAGGATATATGTGTGGTGTGTCTGCTTGGTTGTGTGTGTTGCGTGTAATGCACCAAGTGTGTGCTAAGTGTGATCTTTGTTTTTTTGTGTGTGTTTTGCCTTGGTTTTATGTGTGCTGTGTGTCTTTTGCGTGGGTGAATGTGATTTCCGTGTGATTGTGTTTGAGTGGATTTGTGTGCGTTTGTTTGTTAAGTGTGTGATGTGAGATGTGTTGTCTGTGTGTGGTTGTGCTTGTTTAGTGTTCCTCGTTGTGTGTGCTGTGTATACTCTCTCAAATGTGGTTCCTGTGTCTTGTGGGCTATTATGTGCTTTGTTGTGTCTGCTGTGTGTCCTGTGACTTTTGTTTTGTTACTGTATGGGTTTTGTGCACGTGTGCTTTACGTAGTGCTTTCCTGGATGGATACGTGCGTGGGGTGTCTGTGTGTGACTGTGCACTTGGTGTGTCGTGTGTGACGTGTGCGCTACGGGCTGTGATGTGTAGCGTGTGAAATGTGTGTTTTGTGTGTCTGTCGGGTTTGTTGTGTCTGGGGTGCTGCCAGAGTTGTTGGTCTATGGTAGTGATTTGTGGTGTTTGTTTAGTGTTTCTGTGTGTATTCTGTTGTGCCATGTGGTGTGCCATGTGTTCTTGAGTGTTTTGTGTTGTGTTGTATGTGATCTGTGCGTCTTGTTTTCTGTGTGTTGTGTACGAAATGTGCGTGGTATGGGTTATTTACTGCCTGTTGATCGCCTTGTGCTCTGCGTTTTGATCTGGGTCATGTCATGTGTGATATGTGCAGTTTTGAGCTTTGTGTTGTGTGAATTGAGTGGATCCTGTGGTGTTGTATATTTTGCCTTTCGATGAGCTTTCTGTTGGTGGTTGTGTTGTGTGTCTGGTGCGTGGCCTCCTTTGTCACGCTCAGGGTGAAATGTGTCTTTCTCTGTGTTGTGTGTTGTGTTACGTACTGTGTTCTGGGTTGTGTGTGCCTTGTACATGCATTATGTGTGTTACTAATGGGAAGGTGTTGGGCGGTCTGGGTATTTTGGGCATTGTGTGTGATGTTAATTGTGTGGTGTGTGTGATGTGCGTGTGTGCTTATTGTGTGTGTGTTGTGTGTATTGGGTTGTGTTGACAGTGTGTGGTTCTGAGTGTGCTCTATATGGTATGCTTGTGGTTGTGTGTGTTATGTGTCGTGTGTTGAGTGCATGTCGTGTGCGTTCTTGGCGGTTGTGGGTGGTTCTGTATGTGCTGTGGGTGTTTTGTGTGTGTGACTGTGATTTGTGTGTGGCTGTGTTAGAGAGGTTGTGTGTGTGTTTGGCGGCTTGAGCTATGCGCATGAGGGGAGACATGTTGACTGTGTGATTCTGCTTGCTTTGGGTGTCTCATGGAGTGTGCAGTATGTACCTGTGCAAAGACTTTCATGTGTATTGTGAGCAGTTTTGTGCCTTGAAGTATGTGCTGTGAGTCTCGGGTCTGTTGTGTGCTTCTGTGCTGTGCTCCTGTGTGAGGATATATGTGTTGTGTCTGCTTGGTTGTGTGTGTTGCGTGTAATGCACCAAGTGTGTGCTAAGTGTGATCTTTGTTTTTTTGTGTGTGTTTTGCCTTGGTTTTATGTGTGCTGTGTGTCTTTTGCGTGGGTGAATGTGATTTCCGTGTGATTGTGTTTGAGTGGATTTGTGTGCGTTTGTTTGTTAAGTGTGTGATGTGAGATGTGTTGTCTGTGTGTGGTTGTGCTTGTTTAGTGTGTCTCGTTGTATGTGCTCTGTATACTCTCTCAAATGTGGTTTCTGTGTCTTGTGGGCTATTATGTGCTTTGTTGTGTCTGCTGTGTGTCCTGTGACTTTTGTTTTGTTACTGTATGGGTTTTGTGCACGTGTGCTTTGCGTACTGCTTTCCAAGGTGGATACGTGCGTGGGGTGTCTGTGTGTGACTGTGCACGTGGTGTGTCGTGTGTGACGTGTGCGCTATGGGCTGTGATGTGTAGCGTGTGAAATGTGTGTTTTGTGTGTCTGTCAGGATTGTTGTGTGTCTGGGGTGCTGCCAGAGTTGTTGGTCTATGGTAGTGATTTGTGGTGTTTGTTTTGTGTTTCTGTGTGTATTCTGTTGTGCCATGTGTTGTGCCATGTGTTCTTGAGTGTTTTGTGTTGTGTTGTATATGATCTGTGCGTCTTGTTTGTTTTCTGTGTGTTGTGTACGAAATGTGCGTGGAATGGGTTATTTACTGCTTCTTGATCGCCTTGTGCTCTCCGTTTTGATCTGGGGCATGTTATGTGTGATATGTGCTTTTGAGCTTTGTGTTGTGTGAATTGAGTGGATCCTGTGGTGTTGTATATTTTGCCTTTCGATGAGCTTTCTGTTGGTGGTTGTGTTGTGCGTCTGGTGCGTGGCCTCCTTTGTCACGCTCAGGGTGAAATGTGTCTTTCTCTGTTATGTGTTGTGTTACGTACTGTGTTCTGGGTTGTGTGTGCTGTGTACATGCATCCTGTGTGTTACTAATGGGAAGGTGTTGGGCGGTCTGGGTATTTTGGGCATTGTGTGTGATGTTAATTGTGTGGTGTGTGTGATGTGCGTGTGTGCTTATTGTGAGTGTGATGTGTGTATTGGGTTGTGTTGACAGTGTGTGGTTCTGAGTGTGCTCTATATGGTATGCTTGTGGTTGTGTGTGTTATGTGTCGTGTGTTGAGTGCATGTCGTGTGCGTTCTTGGCGGTTGTGGGTTGTTCTGTATGAGTTGTGGGTGTTTTGTGTGTGTGACTGTGATTTGTGTGTGGCTGTGTTAGAGAGGTTGTGTGTGTGTTTGGCGGCTTGAGCTATGCGCATGAGGGGAGACATGTCGACTGTGTGGTTGTGCTTGCTTTGGGTGTCTCATGGAGTGTGCAGTATGTACCTGTGCAAAGACTTTCATGTGTATTGTGAGCAGTTTTGTGCCTTTGAGTATGTGCTGTGTCTCGGGTCTGTTGTGTGCTTCTGTGTTGTGCTCCTGTGTGAGGATATATGTGTGGTGTGTCTGCTTGGTTGTGTGTGTTGCGTGTAATGCACCAAGTGTGTCCTACGTGTGATCTTTGTTTTTTTGGGTGTGTTTTGCCTTTGTTTAATGTGTGCTGTGTGTCTTTTGCGTGGGTGAATGTGATTTCCGTGTGATTGTGTTTGAGTGGATTTGTGTGCGTTTGTTTGTTATGTGTGTGATGTCAGATGTGTTGTCTGTGTTTGGTTGTGCTTGTTTAGTGTTCCTCGTTGTGTGTGCTGTGTATACTCTCTCAAATGTGGTTTCTGTGTCTTGTGGGCTATTATGTGCTTTGTTGTGTCTGCTGTGTGTCCTGTGACTTTTGTTTTGTTACTGTATGGGTTTTGTGCACGTGTGCTTTGCATAGTGCTTTCCTGGGTGGATACGTGCATGGAGTGTCTGTGTGTGACTGTGCACGTGGTGTGTCGTGTGTGACATGTGCGCTATGGGCTGTGATGTGTAGCGTGTGAAATGTGTGTTTTGTGTGTCTGTCGGGTTTGTTGTGTGTCTGGGGTGCTGCCAGAGTTGTTGGTCTATGGTAGTGATTTGTGGTGTTTGTTTGTGTTTCTGTGTGTATTCTATGGTGCCATGCGGTGTGCCATGTGTTCTTGAGTGTTTTGTGTTGTGTTGTAAGTGATCTGTGCGTCTTGTTTGTTTTCTGTGTGTTGTGTACGAAACGTGCGTGTTATGGGTTATATACTGCTTGTTGATCGCCTTGTGCTCTGCGTTTTGATCTGGGGCATGTTATGTGTGATATGTGCAGTTTTGAGCTTTGTGTTGTGTGAATTGAGTGGATCCTGTGGTGTTGTATATTTTGCCTTTCGATGAGCTTTCTGTTGGTGGTTGTGTTGTGTGTCTGGTGCGTGGCCTCCTTTGTCACGCTCAGGGTGAAATGTGTCTTTCTCTGTGTTGTGTGTTGTGTTACGTACTGTGTTCTGGGTTGTGTGTGCTGTGTACATGCTTTCCTGTGTGTTACGTATGGGGAAGGTGTTGGTTGGTCTGGGTATTTTGGGCATTGTGTGTGATGTTAATTGTGTGGTGTGTGTGATGTGCTTGTGTGCTTATTGTGTGTGTGTTGTGTGTATTGGGTTGTGCCGACAGTGTGTGGTTCTGAGTGTGCTCTATATGGTATGTTTGTGGTTGTGTGTGTTATGTGTCATGCGTTGAGTGCATGTCGTGTGCGTTCTTGGCGGTTGTGGGTGGTTCTGTATGTGCTGTGGGTGTTTTGTGTGTGTGACTGTGATTTGTGTGTGGCTGTGTTAGAGAGGTTGTGTGTGTGTTTGGCGGCTTGAGCTATGCGTATGAGGGGAGACATGTTGACTGTGTGGTTGTGCTTGCTTTGGGTGTCTCATGGAGTGTGCAGTATGTACCTGTGCAAAGACTTTCATGTGTATTGTGAGCAGTTTTGTGCCTTGAAGTATGTGCTGTGAGTCTCGGGTCTGTTGTGTGCTTCTGTGCTGTGCTCCTGTGTGAGGATATATGTGTGGTGTGTCTGCTTGGTTGTGTGTGTTGCGTGTAATGCACCAAGTGTGTGCTAAGTGTGATCTTTGTTTTTTTGTGTGTGTTTTGCCTTGGTTTTATGTGTGCTGTGTGTCTTTTGCGTGGGTGAATGTGATTTCCGTGTGATTGTGTTTGAGTGGATTTGTGTGCGTTTGTTTGTTAAGTGTGTGATGTGAGATGTGTTGTCTGTGTGTGGTTGTGCTTGTTTAGTGTTCCTCGTTGTGTGTGCTGTGTATACTCTCTCAAATGTGGTTTCTGTGTCTTGTGGGCTATTATGTGCTTTGTTGTGTCTGCTGTGTGTCCTGTGACTTTTGTTTTGTTACTGTATGGGTTTTGTGCACGTGTGCTTTACGTAGTGCTTTCCTAGATGGATACGTGCGTGGGGTGTCTGTGTGTGACTGTGCACTTGGTGTGTCGTGTGTGACGTGTGCGCTACGGGCTGTGATGTGTAGCGTGTGAAATGTGTGTTTTGTGTGTCTGTCGGGTTTGTTGTGTCTGGGGTGCTGCCAGAGTTGTTGGTCTATGGTAGTGATTTGTGGTGTTTGTTTAGTGTTTCTGTGTGTATTCTGTTGTGCCATGTGGTGTGCCATGTGTTCTTGAGTGTTTTGTGTTGTGTTGTATGTGATCTGTGCGTCTTGTTTTCTGTGTGTTGTGTACGAAATGTGCGTGGTATGGGTTATTTACTGCCTGTTGATCGCCTTGTGCTCTGCGTTTTGATCTGGGTCATGTCATGTGTGATATGTGCAGTTTTGAGCTTTGTGTTGTGTGAATTGAGTGGATCCTGTGGTGTTGTATATTTTGCCTTTCGATGAGCTTTCTGTTGGTGGTTGTGTTGTGTGTCTGGTGCGTGGCCTCCTTTGTCACGCTCAGGGTGAAATGTGTCTTTCTCTGTGTTGTGTGTTGTGTTACGTACTGTGTTCTGGGTTGTGTGTGCCTTGTACATGCATCCTGTGTGTTACTAATGGGAAGGTGTTGGGCGGTCTGGGTATTTTGGGCATTGTGTGTGATGTTAATTGTGTGGTGTGTGTGATGTGCGTGTGTGCTTATTGTGTGTGTGTTGTGTGTATTGGGTTGTGTTGACAGTGTGTGGTTCTGAGTGTGCTCTATATGGTATGCTTGTGGTTGTGTGTGTTATGTGTCGTGTGTTGAGTGCATGTGTGCGTTCTTGGCGGTTGTGGGTGGTTCTGTATGTGCTGTGGGTGTTTTGTGTGTGTGACTGTGATTTGTGTGTGGCTGTGTTAGAGAGGTTGTGTGTGTGTTTGGCGGCTTGAGCTATGCGCATGAGGGGAGACATGTTGACTGTGTGATTCTGCTTGCTTTGGGTGTCTCATGGAGTGTGCAGTATGTACCTGTGCAAAGACTTTCATGTGTATTGTGAGCAGTTTTGTGCCTTTAAGTATGTGCTGTGAGTCTCGGGTCTGTTGTGTGCTTCTGTGCTGTGCTCCTGTGTGAGGATATATGTGTGGTGTCTGCTTGGTTGTGTGTGTTGCGTGTAATGCACCAAGTGTGTGCTAAGTGTGATCTTTGTTTTTTTGTGTGTGTTTTGCCTTGGTTTTATGTGTGCTGTGTGTCTTTTGCGTGGGTGAATATGATTTCCGTGTGCTTGTGTTTGAGTGGATTTGTGTGCGTTTGTTTGTTAAGTGTGTGATGTGAGATGTGTTGTCTGTGTGTGGTTGTGCTTGTTTAGTGTGTCTCGTTGTGTGTGCTCTGTATACTCTCTCAAATGTGGTTTCTGTGTCTTGTGGGCTATTATGTGCTTTGTTGTGTCTGCTGTGTGTCCTGTGACTTTTGTTTTGTTACTGTATGGGTTTTGTGCACGTGTGCTTTGCGTACTGCTTTCCAAGGTGGATACGTGCGTGGGGTGTCTGTGTGTGACTGTGCACGTGGTGTGTCGTGTGTGACGTGTGCGCTATGGGCTGTGATGTGTAGCGTGTGAAATGTGTGTTTTGTGTGTCTGTCAGGATTGTTGTGTGTCTGGGGTGCTGCCAGAGTTGTTGGTCTATGGTAGTGATTTGTGGTGTTTGTTTTGTGTTTCTGTGTGTATTCTGTTGTGCCATGTGTTGTGCCATGTGTTCTTGAGTGTTTTGTGTTGTGTTGTATGTGATCTGTGCGTCTTGTTTGTTTTCTGTGTGTTGTGTACGAAATGTGCGTGGAATGGGTTATTTACTGCTTCTTGATCGCCTTGTGCTCTCCGTTTTGATCTGGGGCATGTTATGTGTGATATGTGCTTTTGAGCTTTGTGTTGTGTGAATTGAGTGGATCCTGTGGTGTTGTATATTTTGCCTTTCGATGAGCTTTCTGTTGGTGGTTGTGTTGTGCGTCTGGTGCGAGGCCTCCTTTGTCACGCTCAGGGTGAAATGTGTCTTTCTCTGTGTTATGTGTTGTGTTACGTACTGTGTTCTGGGTTGTGTGTGCTGTGTACATGCATCCTGTGTGTTACTAATGGGAAGGTGTTGGGCGGTCTGGGTATTTTGGGCATTGTGTGTGATGTTAATTGTGTGGTGTGTGTGATGTGCGTGTGTGCTTATTGTGTGTGTGATGTGTGTATTGGGTTGTGTTGACAGTGTGTGGTTCTGAGTGTGCTCTATATGGTATGCTTGTGGTTGTGTGTGTTATGTGTCGTGTGTTGAGTGCATGTCGTGTGCGTTCTTGGCGGTTGTGGGTTGTTCTGTATGAGTTGTGGGTGTTTTGTGTGTGTGACTGTGATTTGTGTGTGGCTGTGTTAGAGAGGTTGTGTGTGTGTTTGGCGGCTTGAGCTATGCGCATGAGGGGAGACATGTCGACTGTGTGGTTGTGCTTGCTTTGGGTGTCTCATGGAGTGTGCAGTATGTACCTGTGCAAAGACTTTCATGTGTATTGTGAGCAGTTTTGTGCCTTTGAGTATGTGCTGTGTCTCGGGTCTGTTGTGTGCTTCTGTGTTGTGCTCCTGTGTGAGGATATATGTGTGGTGTGTCTGCTTGGTTGTGTGTGTTGCGTGTAATGCACCAAGTGTGTCCTACGTGTGATCTTTGTTTTTTTGTGTGTGTTTTGCCTTTGTTTAATGTGTGCTGTGTGTCTTTTGCGTGGGTGAATGTGATTTCCGGCTGATTGTGTTTGAGTGGATTTGTGTGCGTTTGTTTGTTATGTGTGTGATGTCAGATGTGTTGTCTGTGTTTGGTTGTGCTTGTTTAGTGTTCCTCGTTGTGTGTGCTGTGTATACTCTCTCAAATGTGGTTTCTGTGTCTTGTGGGCTATTATGTGCTTTGTTGTGTCTGCTGTGTGTCCTGTGACTTTTGTTTTGTTACTGTATGGGTTTTGTGCACGTGTGCTTTGCGTACTGCTTTCCAAGGTGGATACGTGCGTGGGGTGTCTGTGTGTGACTGTGCACGTGGTGTGTTGTGTGTGACATGTGCGCTATGGGCTGTGATGTGTAGCGTGTGAAATGTGTGTTTTGTGTGTCTGTCGGGTTTGTTGTGTGTCTGGGGTGCTGCCAGAGTTGTTGGTCTATGGTAGTGATTTGTGGTGTTTGTTTGTGTTTCTGTGTGTATTCTATGGTGCCATGCGGTGTGCCATGTGTTCTTGAGTGTTTTGTGTTGTGTTGTAAGTGATCTGTGCGTCTTGTTTGTTTTCTGTGTGTTGTGTACGAAACGTGCGTGTTATGGGTTATATACTGCTTGTTGATCGCCTTGTGCTCTGCGTTTTGATCTGGGGCATGTTATGTGTGATATGTGCAGTTTTGAGCTTTGTGTTGTGTGAATTGAGTGGATCCTGTGGTGTTGTATATTTTGCCTTTCGATGAGCTTTCTGTTGGTGGTTGTGTTGTGTGTCTGGTGCGTGGCCTCCTTTGTCACGCTCAGGGTGAAATGTGTCTTTCTCTGTGTTGTGTGTTGTGTTACGTACTGTGTTCTGGGTTGTGTGTGCTGTGTACATGCTTTCCTGTGTGTTACGTATGGGGAAGGTGTTGGTTGGTCTGGGTATTTTGGGCATTGTGTGTGATGTTAATTGTGTGGTGTGTGTGATGTGCTTGTGTGCTTATTGTGTGTGTGTTGTGTGTATTGGGTTGTGCCGACAGTGTGTGGTTCTGAGTGTGCTCTATATGGTATGTTTGTGGTTGTGTGTGTTATGTGTCATGCGTTGAGTGCATGTCGTGTGCGTTCTTGGCGGTTGTGGGTGGTTCTGTATGTGCTGTGGGTGTTTTGTGTGTGTGACTGTGATTTGTGTGTGGCTGTGTTAGAGAGGTTGTGTGTGTGTTTGGCGGCTTGAGCTATGCGTATGAGGGGAGACATGTTGACTGTGTGGTTGTGCTTGCTTTGGGTGTCTCATGGAGTGTGCAGTATGTACCTGCGCAAAGACTTTCATGTGTATTGTGAGCAGTTTTGTGCCTTGAAGTATGTGCTGTGAGTCTCGGGTCTGTTGTGTGCTTCTGTGCTGTGCTCCTGTGTGAGGATATATGTGTGGTGTGTCTGCTTGGTTGTGTGTGTTGCGTGTAATGCACCAAGTGTGTGCTAAGTGTGATCTTTGTTTTTTTGTGTGTGTTTTGCCTTGGTTTTATGTGTGCTGTGTGTCTTTTGCGTGGGTGAATGTGATTTCCGTGTGATTGTGTTTGAGTGGATTTGTGTGCGTTTGTTTGTTAAGTGTGTGATGTGAGATGTGTTGTCTGTGTGTGGTTGTGCTTGTTTAGTGTTCCTCGTTGTGTGTGCTGTGTATACTCTCTCAAATGTGGTTTCTGTGTCTTGTGGGCTATTATGTGCTTTGTTGTGTCTGCTGTGTGTCCTGTGACTTTTGTTTTGTTACTGTATGGGTTTTGTGCACGTGTGCTTTACGTAGTGCTTTCCTAGATGGATACGTGCGTGGGGTGTCTGTGTGTGACTGTGCACTTGGTGTGTCGTGTGTGACGTGTGCGCTACGGGCTGTGATGTGTAGCGTGTGAAATGTGTGTTTTGTGTGTCTGTCGGGTTTGTTGTGTCTGGGGTGCTGCCAGAGTTGTTGGTCTATGGTAGTGATTTGTGGTGTTTGTTTAGTGTTTCTGTGTGTATTCTGTTGTGCCATGTGGTGTGCCATGTGTTCTTGAGTGTTTTGTGTTGTGTTGTATGTGATCTGTGCGTCTTGTTTTCTGTGTGTTGTGTACGAAATGTGCGTGGTATGGGTTATTTACTGCCTGTTGATCGCCTTGTGCTCTGCGTTTTGATCTGGGTCATGTCATGTGTGATATGTGCAGTTTTGAGCTTTGTGTTGTGTGAATTGAGTGGATCCTGTGGTGTTGTATATTTTGCCTTTCGATGAGCTTTCTGTTGGTGGTTGTGTTGTGTGTCTGGTGCGTGGCCTCCTTTGTCACGCTCAGGGTGAAATGTGTCTTTCTCTGTGTTGTGTGTTGTGTTACGTACTGTGTTCTGGGTTGTGTGTGCCTTGTACATGCATCCTGTGTGTTACTAATGGGAAGGTGTTGGGCGGTCTGGGTATTTTGGGCATTGTGTGTGATGTTAATTGTGTGGTGTGTGTGATGTGCGTGTGTGCTTATTGTGTGTGTGTTGTGTGTATTGGGTTGTGTTGACAGTGTGTGGTTCTGAGTGTGCTCTATATGGTATGCTTGTGGTTGTGTGTGTTATGTGTCGTGTGTTGAGTGCATGTGTGCGTTCTTGGCGGTTGTGGGTGGTTCTGTATGAGTTGTGGGTGTTTTGTGTGTGTGACTGTGATTTGTGTGTGGCTGTGTTAGAGAGGTTGTGTGTGTGTTTGGCGGCTTGAGCTATGCGCATGAGGGGAGACATGTTGACTGTGTGATTCTGCTTGCTTTGGGTGTCTCATGGAGTGTGCAGTATGTACCTGTGCAAAGACTTTCATGTGTATTGTGAGCAGTTTTGTGCCTTTAAGTATGTGCTGTGAGTCTCGGGTCTGTTGTGTGCTTCTGTGCTGTGCTCCTGTGTGAGGATATATGTGTGGTGTCTGCTTGGTTGTGTGTGTTGCGTGTAATGCACCAAGTGTGTGCTAAGTGTGATCTTTGTTTTTTTGTGTGTGTTTTGCCTTGGTTTTATGTGTGCTGTGTGTCTTTTGCGTGGGTGAATGTGATTTCCGTGTGATTGTGTTTGAGTGGATTTGTGTGCGTTTGTTTGTTAAGTGTGTGATGTGAGATGTGTTGTCTGTGTGTGGTTGTGCTTGTTTAGTGTGTCTCGTTGTGTGTGCTCTGTATACTCTCTCAAATGTGGTTTCTGTGTCTTGTGGGCTATTATGTGCTTTGTTGTGTCTGCTGTGTGTCCTGTGACTTTTGTTTTGTTACTGTATGGGTTTTGTGCACGTGTGCTTTGCGTACTGCTTTCCAAGGTGGATACGTGCGTGGGGTGTCTGTGTGTGACTGTGCACGTGGTGTGTCGTGTGTGATGTGTGCGCTATGGGCTGTGATGTGTAGCGTGTGAAATGTGTGTTTTGTGTGTCTGTCAGGATTGTTGTGTGTCTGGGGTGCTGCCAGAGTTGTTGGTCTATGGTAGTGATTTGTGGTGTTTGTTTTGTGTTTCTGTGTGTATTCTGTTGTGCCATGTGTTGTGCCATGTGTTCTTGAGTGTTTTGTGTTGTGTTGTATGTGATCTGTGCGTCTTGTTTGTTTTCTGTGTGTTGTGTACGAAATGTGCGTGGAATGGGTTATTTACTGCTTCTTGATCGCCTTGTGCTCTCCGTTTTGATCTGGGGCATGTTATGTGTGATATGTGCTTTTGAGCTTTGTGTTGTGTGAATTGAGTGGATCCTGTGGTGTTGTATATTTTGCCTTTCGATGAGCTTTCTGTTGGTGGTTGTGTTGTGCGTCTGGTGCGTGGCCTCCTTTGTCACGCTCAGGGTGAAATGTGTCTTTCTCTGTGTTATGTGTTGTGTTACGTACTGTGTTCTGGGTTGTGTGTGCTGTATACATGCATCCTGTGTGTTACTAATGGGAAGGTGTTGGGCGGTCTGGGTATTTTGGGCATTGTGTGTGATGTTAATTGTGTGGTGTGTGTGATGTGCGTGTGTGCTTATTGTGTGTGTGATGTGTGTATTGGGTTGTGTTGACAGTGTGTGGTTCTGAGTGTGCTCTATATGGTATGCTTGTGGTTGTGTGTGTTATGTGTCGTGTGTTGAGTGCATGTCGTGTGCGTTCTTGGCGGTTGTGGGTTGTTCTGTATGAGTTGTGGGTGTTTTGTGTGTGTGACTGTGATTTGTGTGTGGCTGTGTTAGAGAGGTTGTGTGTGTGTTTGGCGGCTTGAGCTATGCGCATGAGGGGAGACATGTCGACTGTGTGGTTGTGCTTGCTTTGGGTGTCTCATGGAGTGTGCAGTATGTACCTGTGCAAAGACTTTCATGTGTATTGTGAGCAGTTTTGTGCCTTTGAGTATGTGCTGTGTCTCGGGTCTGTTGTGTGCTTCTGTGTTGTGCTCCTGTGTGAGGATATATGTGTGGTGTGTCTGCTTGGTTGTGTGTGTTGCGTGTAATGCACCAAGTGTGTCCTACGTGTGATCTTTGTTTTTTTGTGTGTGTTTTGCCTTTGTTTAATGTGTGCTGTGTGTCTTTTGCGTGGGTGAATGTGATTTCCGGCTGATTGTGTTTGAGTGGATTTGTGTGCGTTTGTTTGTTATGTGTGTGATGTCAGATGTGTTGTCTGTGTTTGGTTGTGCTTGTTTAGTGTTCCTCGTTGTGTGTGCTGTGTATACTCTCTCAAATGTGGTTTCTGTGTCTTGTGGGCTATTATGTGCTTTGTTGTGTCTGCTGTGTGTCCTGTGACTTTTGTTTTGTTACTGTATGGGTTTTGTGCACGTGTGCTTTGCGTACTGCTTTCCAAGGTGGATACGTGCGTGGGGTGTCTGTGTGTGACTGTGCACGTGGTGTGTCGTGTGTGACATGTGCGCTATGGGCTGTGATGTGTAGCGTGTGAAATGTGTGTTTTGTGTGTCTGTCGGGTTTGTTGTGTGTCTGGGGTGCTGCCAGAGTTGTTGGTCTATGGTAGTGATTTGTGGTGTTTGTTTGTGTTTCTGTGTGTATTCTATGGTGCCATGCGGTGTGCCATGTGTTCTTGAGTGTTTTGTGTTGTGTTGTAAGTGATCTGTGCGTCTTGTTTGTTTTCTGTGTGTTGTGTACGAAACGTGCGTGTTATGGGTTATATACTGCTTGTTGATCGCCTTGTGCTCTGCGTTTTGATCTGGGGCATGTTATGTGTGATATGTGCAGTTTTGAGCTTTGTGTTGTGTGAATTGAGTGGATCCTGTGGTGTTGTATATTTTGCCTTTCGATGAGCTTTCTGTTGGTGGTTGTGTTGTGTGTCTGGTGCGTGGCCTCCTTTGTCACGCTCAGGGTGAAATGTGTCTTTCTCTGTGTTGTGTGTTGTGTTACGTACTGTGTTCTGGGTTGTGTGTGCTGTGTACATGCTTTCCTGTGTGTTACGTATGGGGAAGGTGTTGGTTGGTCTGGGTATTTTGGGCATTGTGTGTGATGTTAATTGTGTGGTGTGTGTGATGTGCTTGTGTGCTTATTGTGTGTGTGTTGTGTGTATTGGGTTGTGCCGACAGTGTGTGGTTCTGAGTGTGCTCTATATGGTATGTTTGTGGTTGTGTGTGTTATGTGTCATGCGTTGAGTGCATGTCGTGTGCGTTCTTGGCGGTTGTGGGTGGTTCTGTATGTGCTGTGGGTGTTTTGTGTGTGTGACTGTGATTTGTGTGTGGCTGTGTTAGAGAGGTTGTGTGTGTGTTTGGCGGCTTGAGCTATGCGTATGAGGGGAGACATGTTGACTGTGTGGTTGTGCTTGCTTTGGGTGTCTCATGGAGTGTGCAGTATGTACCTGTGCAAAGACTTTCATGTGTATTGTGAGCAGTTTTGTGCCTTGAAGTATGTGCTGTGAGTCTCGGGTCTGTTGTGTGCTTCTGTGTTGTGCTCCTGTGTGAGGATATATGTGTGGTGTGTCTGCTTGGTTGTGTGTGTTGCGTGTAATGCACCAAGTGTGTGCTAAGTGTGATCTTTGTTTTTTTGTGTGTGTTTTGCCTTGGTTTTATGTGTGCTGTGTGTCTTTTGCGTGGGTGAATGTGATTTCCGTGTGATTGTGTTTGAGTGGATTTGTGTGCGTTTGTTTGCTAAGTGTGTGATGTGAGATGTGTTGTCTGTGTGTGGTTGTGCTTGTTTAGTGTTCCTCGTTGTGTGTGCTGTGTATACTCTCTCAAATGTGGTTTCTGTGTCTTGTGGGCTATTATGTGCTTTGTTGTGTCTGCTGTGTGTCCTGTGACTTTTGTTTTGTTACTGTATGGGTTTTGTGCACGTGTGCTTTACGTAGTGCTTTCCTGGATGGATACGTGCGTGGGGTGTCTGTGTGTGACTGTGCACTTGGTGTGTCGTGTGTGACGTGTGCGCTACGGGCTGTGATGTGTAGCGTGTGAAATGTGTGTTTTGTGTGTCTGTCGGGTTTGTTGTGTCTGGGGTGCTGCCAGAGTTGTTGGTCTATGGTAGTGATTTGTGGTGTTTGTTTAGTGTTTCTGTGTGTATTCTGTTGTGCCATGTGGTGTGCCATGTGTTCTTGAGTGTTTTGTGTTGTGTTGTATGTGATCTGTGCGTCTTGTTTTCTGTGTGTTGTGTACGAAATGTGCGTGGTATGGGTTATTTACTGCCTGTTGATCGCCTTGTGCTCTGCGTTTTGATCTGGGTCATGTCATGTGTGATATGTGCAGTTTTGAGCTTTGTGTTGTGTGAATTGAGTGGATCCTGTGGTGTTGTATATTTTGCCTTTCGATGAGCTTTCTGTTGGTGGTTGTGTTGTGTGTCTGGTGCGTGGCCTCCTTTGTCACGCTCAGGGTGAAATGTGTCTTTCTCTGTGTTGTGTGTTGTGTTACGTACTGTGTTCTGGGTTGTGTGTGCCTTGTACATGCATCCTGTGTGTTACTAATGGGAAGGTGTTGGGCGGTCTGGGTATTTTGGGCATTGTGTGTGATGTTAATTGTGTGGTGTGTGTGATGTGCGTGTGTGCATATTGTGTGTGTGTTGTGTGTATTGGGTTGTGTTGACAGTGTGTGGTTCTGAGTGTGCTCTATATGGTATGCTTGTGGTTGTGTGTGTTATGTGTCGTGTGTTGAGTGCATGTGTGCGTTCTTGGCGGTTGTGGGTGGTTCTGTATGTGCTGTGGGTGTTTTGTGTGTGTGACTGTGATTTGTGTGTGGCTGTGTTAGAGAGGTTGTGTGTGTGTTTGGCGGCTTGAGCTATGCGCATGAGGGGAGACATGTTGACTGTGTGATTCTGCTTGCTTTGGGTGTCTCATGGAGTGTGCAGTATGTACCTGTGCAAAGACTTTCATGTGTATTGTGAGCAGTTTTGTGCCTTTAAGTATGTGCTGTGAGTCTCGGGTCTGTTGTGTGCTTCTGTGCTGTGCTCCTGTGTGAGGATATATGTGTGGTGTCTGCTTGGTTGTGTGTGTTGCGTGTAATGCACCAAGTGTGTGCTAAGTGTGATCTTTGTTTTTTTGTGTGTGTTTTGCCTTGGTTTTATGTGTGCTGTGTGTCTTTTGCGTGGGTGAATGTGATTTCCGTGTGATTGTGTTTGAGTGGATTTGTGTGCGTTTGTTTGTTAAGTGTGTGATGTGAGATGTGTTGTCTGTGTGTGGTTGTGCTTGTTTAGTGTGTCTCGTTGTGTGTGCTCTGTATACTCTCTCAAATGTGGTTTCTGTGTCTTGTGGGCTATTATGTGCTTTGTTGTGTCTGCTGTGTGTCCTGTGACTTTTGTTTTGTTACTGTATGGGTTTTGTGCACGTGTGCTTTGCGTACTGCTTTCCAAGGTGGATACGTGCGTGGGGTGTCTGTGTGTGACTGTGCACGTGGTGTGTCGTGTGTGACGTGTGCGCTATGGGCTGTGATGTGTAGCGTGTGAAATGTGTGTTTTGTGTGTCTGTCAGGATTGTTGTGTGTCTGGGGTGCTGCCAGAGTTGTTGGTCTATGGTAGTGATTTGTGGTGTTTGTTTTGTGTTTCTGTGTGTATTCTGTTGTGCCATGTGTTGTGCCATGTGTTCTTGAGTGTTTTGTGTTGTGTTGTATGTGATCTGTGCGTCTTGTTTGTTTTCTGTGTGTTGTGTACGAAATGTGCGTGGAATGGGTTATTTACTGCTTCTTGATCGCCTTGTGCTCTCCGTTTTTATCTGGGGCATGTTATGTGTGATATGTGCTTTTGAGCTTTGTGTTGTGTGAATTGAGTGGATCCTGTGGTGTTGTATATTTTGCCTTTCGATGAGCTTTCTGTTGGTGGTTGTGTTGTGCGTCTGGTGCGTGGCCTCCTTTGTCACGCTCAGGGTGAAATGTGTCTTTCTCTGTTATGTGTTGTGTTACGTACTGTGTTCTGGGTTGTGTGTGCTGTGTACATGCATCCTGTGTGTTACTAATGGGAAGGTGTTGGGCGGTCTGGGTATTTTGGGCATTGTGTGTGATGTTAATTGTGTGGTGTGTGTGATGTGCGTGTGTGCTTATTGTGTGTGTGATGTGTGTATTGGGTTGTGTTGACAGTGTGTGGTTCTGAGTGTGCTCTATATGGTATGCTTGTGGTTGTGTGTGTTATGTGTCGTGTGTTGAGTGCATGTCGTGTGCGTTCTTGGCGGTTGTGGGTTGTTCTGTATGAGTTGTGGGTGTTTTGTGTGTGTGACTGTGATTTGTGTGTGGCTGTGTTAGAGAGGTTGTGTGTGTGTTTGGCGGCTTGAGCTATGCGCATGAGGGGAGACATGTCGACTGTGTGGTTGTGCTTGCTTTGGGTGTCTCATGGAGGGTGCAGTATGTACCTGTGCAAAGACTTTCATGTGTATTGTGAGCAGTTTTGTGCCTTTGAGTATGTGCTGTGTCTCGGGTCTGTTGTGTGCTTCTGTGTTGTGCTCCTGTGTGAGGATATATGTGTGGTGTGTCTGCTTGGTTGTGTGTGTTGCGTGTAATGCACCAAGTGTGTCCTACGTGTGATCTTTGTTTTTTTGGGTGTGTTTTGCCTTTGTTTAATGTGTGCTGTGTGTCTTTTGCGTGGGTGAATGTGATTTCCGTCTGATTGTGTTTGAGTGGATTTGTGTGCGTTTGTTTGTTATGTGTGTGATGTCAGATGTGTTGTCTGTGTTTGGTTGTGCTTGTTTAGTGTTCCTCGTTGTGTGTGCTGTGTATACTCTCTCAAATGTGGTTTCTGTGTCTTGTGGGCTATTATGTGCTTTGTTGTGTCTGCTGTGTGTCCTGTGACTTTTGTTTTGTTACTGTATGGGTTTTGTGCACGTGTGCTTTGCGTACTGCTTTCCAAGCTGGATACGTGCGTGGGGTGTCTGTGTGTGACTGTGCACGTGGTGTGTCGTGTGTGACGTGTGCGCTACGGGCTGTGATGTGTAGCGTGTGAAATGTGTGTTTTGTGTGTCTGTCGGGTTTGTTGTGTGTCTGGGGTGCTGCCAGAGTTGTTGGTCTATGGTAGTGATTTGTGGTGTTTGTTTGTGTTTCTGTGTGTATTCTATGGTGCCATGCGGTGTGCCATGTGTTCTTGAGTGTTTTGTGTTGTGTTGTAAGTGATCTGTGCGTCTTGTTTGTTTTCTGTGTGTCGTGTACGAAACGTGCGTGTTATGGGTTATATACTGCTTGTTGATCGCCTTGTGCTCTG
This sequence comes from Manis pentadactyla, assembly GCF_030020395.1. Taxonomy (NCBI): domain Eukaryota; kingdom Metazoa; phylum Chordata; class Mammalia; order Pholidota; family Manidae; genus Manis; species Manis pentadactyla. Next base: position 39,815,210 of record NC_080019.1, read on the forward strand.
CGTTTTGATCTGGGGCATGTTATGTGTGATATGTGCAGTTTTGAGCTTTGTGTTGTGTGAATTGAGTGGATCCTGTGGTGTTGTATATTTTGCCTTTCGATGAGCTTTCTGTTGGTGGTTGTGTTGTGTGTCTGGTGCGTGGCCTCCTTTGTCACGCTCAGGGTGAAATGTGTCTTTCTCTGTGTTGTGTGTTGTGTTACGTACTGTGTTCTGGGTTGTGTGTGCTGTGTACATGCTTTCCTGTGTGTTACGTATGGGGAAGGTGTTGGTTGGTCTGGGTATTTTGGGCATTGTGTGTGATGTTAATTGTGTGGTGTGTGTGATGTGCTTGTGTGCTTATTGTGTGTGTGTTGTGTGTATTGGGTTGTGCCGACAGTGTGTGGTTCTGAGTGTGCTCTATATGGTATGTTTGTGGTTGTGTGTGTTATGTGTCATGCGTTGAGTGCATGTCGTGTGCGTTCTTGGCGGTTGTGGGTGGTTCTGTATGTGCTGTGGGTGTTTTGTGTGTGTGACTGTGATTTGTGTGTGGCTGTGTTAGAGAGGTTGTGTGTGTGTTTGGCGGCTTGAGCTATGCGTATGAGGGGAGACATGTTGACTGTGTGGTTGTGCTTGCTTTGGGTGTCTCATGGAGTGTGCAGTATGTACCTGTGCAAAGACTTTCATGTGTATTGTGAGCAGTTTTGTGCCTTGAAGTATGTGCTGTGAGTCTCGGGTCTGTTGTGTGCTTCTGTGCTGTGCTCCTGTGTGAGGATATATGTGTGGTGTGTCTGCTTGGTTGTGTGTGTTGCGTGTAATGCACCAAGTGTGTGCTAAGTGTGATCTTTGTTTTTTTGTGTGTGTTTTGCCTTGGTTTTATGTGTGCTGTGTGTCTTTTGCGTGGGTGAATGTGATTTCCGTGTGATTGTGTTTGAGTGGATTTGTGTGCGTTTGTTTGTTAAGTGTGTGATGTGAGATGTGTTGTCTGTGTGTGGTTGTGCTTGTTTAGTGTTCCTCGTTGTGTGTGCTGTGTATACTCTCTCAAATGTGGTTCCTGTGTCTTGTGGGCTATTATGTGCTTTGTTGTGTCTGCTGTGTGTCCTGTGACTTTTGTTTTGTTACTGTATGGGTTTTGTGCACGTGTGCTTTACGTAGTGCTTTCCTGGATGGATACGTGCGTGGGGTGTCTGTGTGTGACTGTGCACTTGGTGTGTCGTGTGTGACGTGTGCGCTACGGGCTGTGATGTGTAGCGTGTGAAATGTGTGTTTTGTGTGTCTGTCGGGTTTGTTGTGTCTGGGGTGCTGCCAGAGTTGTTGGTCTATGGTAGTGATTTGTGGTGTTTGTTTAGTGTTTCTGTGTGTATTCTGTTGTGCCATGTGGTGTGCCATGTGTTCTTGAGTGTTTTGTGTTGTGTTGTATGTGATCTGTGCGTCTTGTTTTCTGTGTGTTGTGTACGAAATGTGCGTGGTATGGGTTATTTACTGCCTGTTGATCGCCTTGTGCTCTGCGTTTTGATCTGGGTCATGTCATGTGTGATATGTGCAGTTTTGAGCTTTGTGTTGTGTGAATTGAGTGGATCCTGTGGTGTTGTATATTTTGCCTTTCGATGAGCTTTCTGTTGGTGGTTGTGTTGTGTGTCTGGTGCGTGGCCTCCTTTGTCACGCTCAGGGTGAAATGTGTCTTTCTCTGTGTTGTGTGTTGTGTTACGTACTGTGTTCTGGGTTGTGTGTGCCTTGTACATGCATTATGTGTGTTACTAATGGGAAGGTGTTGGGCGGTCTGGGTATTTTGGGCATTGTGTGTGATGTTAATTGTGTGGTGTGTGTGATGTGCGTGTGTGCTTATTGTGTGTGTGTTGTGTGTATTGGGTTGTGTTGACAGTGTGTGGTTCTGAGTGTGCTCTATATGGTATGCTTGTGGTTGTGTGTGTTATGTGTCGTGTGTTGAGTGCATGTCGTGTGCGTTCTTGGCGGTTGTGGGTGGTTCTGTATGTGCTGTGGGTGTTTTGTGTGTGTGACTGTGATTTGTGTGTGGCTGTGTTAGAGAGGTTGTGTGTGTGTTTGGCGGCTTGAGCTATGCGCATGAGGGGAGACATGTTGACTGTGTGATTCTGCTTGCTTTGGGTGTCTCATGGAGTGTGCAGTATGTACCTGTGCAAAGACTTTCATGTGTATTGTGAGCAGTTTTGTGCCTTGAAGTATGTGCTGTGAGTCTCGGGTCTGTTGTGTGCTTCTGTGCTGTGCTCCTGTGTGAGGATATATGTGTTGTGTCTGCTTGGTTGTGTGTGTTGCGTGTAATGCACCAAGTGTGTGCTAAGTGTGATCTTTGTTTTTTTGTGTGTGTTTTGCCTTGGTTTTATGTGTGCTGTGTGTCTTTTGCGTGGGTGAATGTGATTTCCGTGTGATTGTGTTTGAGTGGATTTGTGTGCGTTTGTTTGTTAAGTGTGTGATGTGAGATGTGTTGTCTGTGTGTGGTTGTGCTTGTTTAGTGTGTCTCGTTGTATGTGCTCTGTATACTCTCTCAAATGTGGTTTCTGTGTCTTGTGGGCTATTATGTGCTTTGTTGTGTCTGCTGTGTGTCCTGTGACTTTTGTTTTGTTACTGTATGGGTTTTGTGCACGTGTGCTTTGCGTACTGCTTTCCAAGGTGGATACGTGCGTGGGGTGTCTGTGTGTGACTGTGCACGTGGTGTGTCGTGTGTGACGTGTGCGCTATGGGCTGTGATGTGTAGCGTGTGAAATGTGTGTTTTGTGTGTCTGTCAGGATTGTTGTGTGTCTGGGGTGCTGCCAGAGTTGTTGGTCTATGGTAGTGATTTGTGGTGTTTGTTTTGTGTTTCTGTGTGTATTCTGTTGTGCCATGTGCTGTGCCATGTGTTCTTGAGTGTTTTGTGTTGTGTTGTATATGATCTGTGCGTCTTGTTTGTTTTCTGTGTGTTGTGTACGAAATGTGCGTGGAATGGGTTATTTACTGCTTCTTGATCGCCTTGTGCTCTCCGTTTTGATCTGGGGCATGTTATGTGTGATATGTGCTTTTGAGCTTTGTGTTGTGTGAATTGAGTGGATCCTGTGGTGTTGTATATTTTGCCTTTCGATGAGCTTTCTGTTGGTGGTTGTGTTGTGCGTCTGGTGCGTGGCCTCCTTTGTCACGCTCAGGGTGAAATGTGTCTTTCTCTGTTATGTGTTGTGTTACGTACTGTGTTCTGGGTTGTGTGTGCTGTGTACATGCATCCTGTGTGTTACTAATGGGAAGGTGTTGGGCGGTCTGGGTATTTTGGGCATTGTGTGTGATGTTAATTGTGTGGTGTGTGTGATGTGCGTGTGTGCTTATTGTGAGTGTGATGTGTGTATTGGGTTGGGTTGACAGTGTGTGGTTCTGAGTGTGCTCTATATGGTATGCTTGTGGTTGTGTGTGTTATGTGTCGTGTGTTGAGTGCATGTCGTGTGCGTTCTTGGCGGTTGTGGGTTGTTCTGTATGAGTTGTGGGTGTTTTGTGTGTGTGACTGTGATTTGTGTGTGGCTGTGTTAGAGAGGTTGTGTGTGTGTTTGGCGGCTTGAGCTATGCGCATGAGGGGAGACATGTCGACTGTGTGGTTGTGCTTGCTTTGGGTGTCTCATGGAGTGTGCAGTATGTACCTGTGCAAAGACTTTCATGTGTATTGTGAGCAGTTTTGTGCCTTTGAGTATGTGCTGTGTCTCGGGTCTGTTGTGTGCTTCTGTGTTGTGCTCCTGTGTGAGGATATATGTGTGGTGTGTCTGCTTGGTTGTGTGTGTTGCGTGTAATGCACCAAGTGTGTCCTACGTGTGATCTTTGTTTTTTTGGGTGTGTTTTGCCTTTGTTTAATGTGTGCTGTGTGTCTTTTGCGTGGGTGAATGTGATTTCCGTCTGATTGTGTTTGAGTGGATTTGTGTGCGTTTGTTTGTTATGTGTGTGATGTCAGATGTGTTGTCTGTGTTTGGTTGTGCTTGTTTAGTGTTCCTCGTTGTGTGTGCTGTGTATACTCTCTCAAATGTGGTTTCTGTGTCTTGTGGGCTATTATGTGCTTTGTTGTGTCTGCTGTGTGTCCTGTGACTTTTGTTTTGTTACTGTATGGGTTTTGTGCACGTGTGCTTTGCATAGTGCTTTCCTGGGTGGATACGTGCATGGAGTGTCTGTGTGTGACTGTGCACGTGGTGTGTCGTGTGTGACATGTGCGCTATGGGCTGTGATGTGTAGCGTGTGAAATGTGTGTTTTGTGTGTCTGTCGGGTTTGTTGTGTGTCTGGGGTGCTGCCAGAGTTGTTGGTCTATGGTAGTGATTTGTGGTGTTTGTTTGTGTTTCTGTGTGTATTCTATGGTGCCATGCGGTGTGCCATGTGTTCTTGAGTGTTTTGTGTTGTGTTGTAAGTGATCTGTGCGTCTTGTTTGTTTTCTGTGTGTTGTGTACGAAACGTGCGTGTTATGGGTTATATACTGCTTGTTGATCGCCTTGTGCTCTGCGTTTTGATCTGGGGCATGTTATGTGTGATATGTGCAGTTTTGAGCTTTGTGTTGTGTGAATTGAGTGGATCCTGTGGTGTTGTATATTTTGCCTTTCGATGAGCTTTCTGTTGGTGGTTGTGTTGTGTGTCTGGTGCGTGGCCTCCTTTGTCACGCTCAGGGTGAAATGTGTCTTTCTCTGTGTTGTGTGTTGTGTTACGTACTGTGTTCTGGGTTGTGTGTGCTGTGTACATGCTTTCCTGTGTGTTACGTATGGGGAAGGTGTTGGTTGGTCTGGGTATTTTGGGCATTGTGTGTGATGTTAATTGTGTGGTGTGTGTGATGTGCTTGTGTGCTTATTGTGTGTGTGTTGTGTGTATTGGGTTGTGCCGACAGTGTGTGGTTCTGAGTGTGCTCTATATGGTATGTTTGTGGTTGTGTGTGTTATGTGTCATGCGTTGAGTGCATGTCGTGTGCGTTCTTGGCGGTTGTGGGTGGTTCTGTATGTGCTGTGGGTGTTTTGTGTGTGTGACTGTGATTTGTGTGTGGCTGTGTTAGAGAGGTTGTGTGTGTGTTTGGCGGCTTGAGCTATGCGTATGAGGGGAGACATGTTGACTGTGTGGTTGTGCTTGCTTTGGGTGTCTCATGGAGTGTGCAGTATGTACCTGTGCAAAGACTTTCATGTGTATTGTGAGCAGTTTTGTGCCTTGAAGTATGTGCTGTGAGTCTCGGGTCTGTTGTGTGCTTCTGTGCTGTGCTCCTGTGTGAGGATATATGTGTGGTGTGTCTGCTTGGTTGTGTGTGTTGCGTGTAATGCACCAAGTGTGTGCTAAGTGTGATCTTTGTTTTTTTGTGTGTGTTTTGCCTTGGTTTTATGTGTGCTGTGTGTCTTTTGCGTGGGTGAATGTGATTTCCGTGTGATTGTGTTTGAGTGGATTTGTGTGCGTTTGTTTGTTAAGTGTGTGATGTGAGATGTGTTGTCTGTGTGTGGTTGTGCTTGTTTAGTGTTCCTCGTTGTGTGTGCTGTGTATACTCTCTCAAATGTGGTTTCTGTGTCTTGTGGGCTATTATGTGCTTTGTTGTGTCTGCTGTGTGTCCTGTGACTTTTGTTTTGTTACTGTATGGGTTTTGTGCACGTGTGCTTTACGTAGTGCTTTCCTAGATGGATACGTGCGTGGGGTGTCTGTGTGTGACTGTGCACTTGGTGTGTCGTGTGTGACGTGTGCGCTACGGGCTGTGATGTGTAGCGTGTGAAATGTGTGTTTTGTGTGTCTGTCGGGTTTGTTGTGTCTGGGGTGCTGCCAGAGTTGTTGGTCTATGGTAGTGATTTGTGGTGTTTGTTTAGTGTTTCTGTGTGTATTCTGTTGTGCCATGTGGTGTGCCATGTGTTCTTGAGTGTTTTGTGTTGTGTTGTATGTGATCTGTGCGTCTTGTTTTCTGTGTGTTGTGTACGAAATGTGCGTGGTATGGGTTATTTACTGCCTGTTGATCGCCTTGTGCTCTGCGTTTTGATCTGGGTCATGTCATGTGTGATATGTGCAGTTTTGAGCTTTGTGTTGTGTGAATTGAGTGGATCCTGTGGTGTTGTATATTTTGCCTTTCGATGAGCTTTCTGTTGGTGGTTGTGTTGTGTGTCTGGTGCGTGGCCTCCTTTGTCACGCTCAGGGTGAAATGTGTCTTTCTCTGTGTTGTGTGTTGTGTTACGTACTGTGTTCTGGGTTGTGTGTGCCTTGTACATGCATCCTGTGTGTTACTAATGGGAAGGTGTTGGGCGGTCTGGGTATTTTGGGCATTGTGTGTGATGTTAATTGTGTGGTGTGTGTGATGTGCGTGTGTGCTTATTGTGTGTGTGTTGTGTGTATTGGGTTGTGTTGACAGTGTGTGGTTCTGAGTGTGCTCTATATGGTATGCTTGTGGTTGTGTGTGTTATGTGTCGTGTGTTGAGTGCATGTGTGCGTTCTTGGCGGTTGTGGGTGGTTCTGTATGTGCTGTGGGTGTTTTGTGTGTGTGACTGTGATTTGTGTGTGGCTGTGTTAGAGAGGTTGTGTGTGTGTTTGGCGGCTTGAGCTATGCGCATGAGGGGAGACATGTTGACTGTGTGATTCTGCTTGCTTTGGGTGTCTCATGGAGTGTGCAGTATGTACCTGTGCAAAGACTTTCATGTGTATTGTGAGCAGTTTTGTGCCTTTAAGTATGTGCTGTGAGTCTCGGGTCTGTTGTGTGCTTCTGTGCTGTGCTCCTGTGTGAGGATATATGTGTGGTGTCTGCTTGGTTGTGTGTGTTGCGTGTAATGCACCAAGTGTGTGCTAAGTGTGATCTTTGTTTTTTTGTGTGTGTTTTGCCTTGGTTTTATGTGTGCTGTGTGTCTTTTGCGTGGGTGAATGTGATTTCCGTGTGATTGTGTTTGAGTGGATTTGTGTGCGTTTGTTTGTTAAGTGTGTGATGTGAGATGTGTTGTCTGTGTGTGGTTGTGCTTGTTTAGTGTGTCTCGTTGTGTGTGCTCTGTATACTCTCTCAAATGTGGTTTCTGTGTCTTGTGGGCTATTATGTGCTTTGTTGTGTCTGCTGTGTGTCCTGTGACTTTTGTTTTGTTACTGTATGGGTTTTGTGCACGTGTGCTTTGCGTACTGCTTTCCAAGGTGGATACGTGCGTGGGGTGTCTGTGTGTGACTGTGCACGTGGTGTGTCGTGTGTGACGTGTGCGCTATGGGCTGTGATGTGTAGCGTGTGAAATGTGTGTTTTGTGTGTCTGTCAGGATTGTTGTGTGTCTGGGGTGCTGCCAGAGTTGTTGGTCTATGGTAGTGATTTGTGGTGTTTGTTTTGTGTTTCTGTGTGTATTCTGTTGTGCCATGTGTTGTGCCATGTGTTCTTGAGTGTTTTGTGTTGTGTTGTATGTGATCTGTGCGTCTTGTTTGTTTTCTGTGTGTTGTGTACGAAATGTGCGTGGAATGGGTTATTTACTGCTTCTTGATCGCCTTGTGCTCTCCGTTTTGATCTGGGGCATGTTATGTGTGATATGTGCTTTTGAGCTTTGTGTTGTGTGAATTGAGTGGATCCTGTGGTGTTGTATATTTTGCCTTTCGATGAGCTTTCTGTTGGTGGTTGTGTTGTGCGTCTGGTGCGTGGCCTCCTTTGTCACGCTCAGGGTGAAATGTGTCTTTCTCTGTGTTATGTGTTGTGTTACGTACTGTGTTCTGGGTTGTGTGTGCTGTGTACATGCATCCTGTGTGTTACTAATGGGAAGGTGTTGGGCGGTCTGGGTATTTTGGGCATTGTGTGTGATGTTAATTGTGTGGTGTGTGTGATGTGCGTGTGTGCTTATTGTGTGTGTGATGTGTGTATTGGGTTGTGTTGACAGTGTGTGGTTCTGAGTGTGCTCTATATGGTATGCTTGTGGTTGTGTGTGTTATGTGTCGTGTGTTGAGTGCATGTCGTGTGCGTTCTTGGCGGTTGTGGGTTGTTCTGTATGAGTTGTGGGTGTTTTGTGTGTGTGACTGTGATTTGTGTGTGGCTGTGTTAGAGAGGTTGTGTGTGTGTTTGGCGGCTTGAGCTATGCGCATGAGGGGAGACATGTCGACTGTGTGGTTGTGCTTGCTTTGGGTGTCTCATGGAGTGTGCAGTATGTACCTGTGCAAAGACTTTCATGTGTATTGTGAGCAGTTTTGTGCCTTTGAGTATGTGCTGTGTCTCGGGTCTGTTGTGTGCTTCTGTGTTGTGCTCCTGTGTGAGGATATATGTGTGGTGTGTCTGCTTGGTTGTGTGTGTTGCGTGTAATGCACCAAGTGTGTCCTACGTGTGATCTTTGTTTTTTTGTGTGTGTTTTGCCTTTGTTTAATGTGTGCTGTGTGTCTTTTGCGTGGGTGAATGTGATTTCCGGCTGATTGTGTTTGAGTGGATTTGTGTGCGTTTGTTTGTTATGTGTGTGATGTCAGATGTGTTGTCTGTGTTTGGTTGTGCTTGTTTAGTGTTCCTCGTTGTGTGTGCTGTGTATACTCTCTCAAATGTGGTTTCTGTGTCTTGTGGGCTATTATGTGCTTTGTTGTGTCTGCTGTGTGTCCTGTGACTTTTGTTTTGTTACTGTATGGGTTTTGTGCACGTGTGCTTTGCGTACTGCTTTCCAAGGTGGATACGTGCGTGGGGTGTCTGTGTGTGACTGTGCACGTGGTGTGTCGTGTGTGACATGTGCGCTACGGGCTGTGATGTGTAGCGTGTGAAATGTGTGTTTTGTGTGTCTGTCGGGTTTGTTGTGTGTCTGGGGTGCTGCCAGAGTTGTTGGTCTATGGTAGTGATTTGTGGTGTTTGTTTGTGTTTCTGTGTGTATTCTATGGTGCCATGCGGTGTGCCATGTGTTCTTGAGTGTTTTGTGTTGTGTTGTAAGTGATCTGTGCGTCTTGTTTGTTTTCTGTGTGTTGTGTACGAAACGTGCGTGTTATGGGTTATATACTGCTTGTTGATCGCCTTGTGCTCTGCGTTTTGATCTGGGGCATGTTATGTGTGATATGTGCAGTTTTGAGCTTTGTGTTGTGTGAATTGAGTGGATCCTGTGGTGTTGTATATTTTGCCTTTCGATGAGCTTTCTGTTGGTGGTTGTGTTGTGTGTCTGGTGCGTGGCCTCCTTTGTCACGCTCAGGGTGAAATGTGTCTTTCTCTGTGTTGTGTGTTGTGTTACGTACTGTGTTCTGGGTTGTGTGTGCTGTGTACATGCTTTCCTGTGTGTTACGTATGGGGAAGGTGTTGGTTGGTCTGGGTATTTTGGGCATTGTGTGTGATGTTAATTGTGTGGTGTGTGTGATGTGCTTGTGTGCTTATTGTGTGTGTGTTGTGTGTATTGGGTTGTGCCGACAGTGTGTGGTTCTGAGTGTGCTCTATATGGTATGTTTGTGGTTGTGTGTGTTATGTGTCATGCGTTGAGTGCATGTCGTGTGCGTTCTTGGCGGTTGTGGGTGGTTCTGTATGTGCTGTGGGTGTTTTGTGTGTGTGACTGTGATTTGTGTGTGGCTGTGTTAGAGAGGTTGTGTGTGTGTTTGGCGGCTTGAGCTATGCGTATGAGGGGAGACATGTTGACTGTGTGGTTGTGCTTGCTTTGGGTGTCTCATGGAGTGTGCAGTATGTACCTGTGCAAAGACTTTCATGTGTATTGTGAGCAGTTTTGTGCCTTGAAGTATGTGCTGTGAGTCTCGGGTCTGTTGTGTGCTTCTGTGCTGTGCTCCTGTGTGAGGATATATGTGTGGTGTGTCTGCTTGGTTGTGTGTGTTGCGTGTAATGCACCAAGTGTGTGCTAAGTGTGATCTTTGTTTTTTTGTGTGTGTTTTGCCTTGGTTTTATGTGTGCTGTGTGTCTTTTGCGTGGGTGAATGTGATTTCCGTGTGATTGTGTTTGAGTGGATTTGTGTGCGTTTGTTTGCTAAGTGTGTGATGTGAGATGTGTTGTCTGTGTGTGGTTGTGCTTGTTTAGTGTTCCTCGTTGTGTGTGCTGTGTATACTCTCTCAAATGTGGTTTCTGTGTCTTGTGGGCTATTATGTGCTTTGTTGTGTCTGCTGTGTGTCCTGTGACTTTTGTTTTGTTACTGTATGGGTTTTGTGCACGTGTGCTTTACGTAGTGCTTTCCTGGATGGATACGTGCGTGGGGTGTCTGTGTGTGACTGTGCACTTGGTGTGTCGTGTGTGACGTGTGCGCTACGGGCTGTGATGTGTAGCGTGTGAAATGTGTGTTTTGTGTGTCTGTCGGGTTTGTTGTGTCTGGGGTGCTGCCTGAGTTGTTGGTCTATGGTAGTGATTTGTGGTGTTTGTTTAGTGTTTCTGTGTGTATTCTGTTGTGCCATGTGGTGTGCCATGTGTTCTTGAGTGTTTTGTGTTGTGTTGTATGTGATCTGTGCGTCTTGTTTTCTGTGTGTTGTGTACGAAATGTGCGTGGTATGGGTTATTTACTGCCTGTTGATCGCCTTGTGCTCTGCGTTTTGATCTGGGTCATGTCATGTGTGATATGTGCAGTTTTGAGCTTTGTGTTGTGTGAATTGAGTGGATCCTGTGGTGTTGTATATTTTGCCTTTCGATGAGCTTTCTGTTGGTGGTTGTGTTGTGTGTCTGGTGCGTGGCCTCCTTTGTCACGCTCAGGGTGAAATGTGTCTTTCTCTGTGTTGTGTGTTGTGTTACGTACTGTGTTCTGGGTTGTGTGTGCCTTGTACATGCATCCTGTGTGTTACTAATGGGAAGGTGTTGGGCGGTCTGGGTATTTTGGGCATTGTGTGTGATGTTAATTGTGTGGTGTGTGTGATGTGCGTGTGTGCATATTGTGTGTGTGTTGTGTGTATTGGGTTGTGTTGACAGTGTGTGGTTCTGAGTGTGCTCTATATGGTATGCTTGTGGTTGTGTGTGTTATGTGTCGTGTGTTGAGTGCATGTGTGCGTTCTTGGCGGTTGTGGGTGGTTCTGTATGTGCTGTGGGTGTTTTGTGTGTGTGACTGTGATTTGTGTGTGGCTGTGTTAGAGAGGTTGTGTGTGTGTTTGGCGGCTTGAGCTATGCGCATGAGGGGAGACATGTTGACTGTGTGATTCTGCTTGCTTTGGGTGTCTCATGGAGTGTGCAGTATGTACCTGTGCAAAGACTTTCATGTGTATTGTGAGCAGTTTTGTGCCTTGAAGTATGTGCTGTGAGTCTCGGGTCTGTTGTGTGCTTCTGTGCTGTGATCCTGTGTGAGGATATATGTGTTGTGTCTGCTTGGTTGTGTGTGTTGCGTGTAATGCACCAAGTGTGTGCTAAGTGTGATCTTTGTTTTTTTGTGTGTGTTTTGCCTTGGTTTTATGTGTGCTGTGTGTCTTTTGCGTGGGTGAATGTGATTTCCGTGTGATTGTGTTTGAGTGGATTTGTGTGCGTTTGTTTGTTAAGTGTGTGATGTGAGATGTGTTGTCTGTGTGTGGTTGTGCTTGTTTAGTGTGTCTCGTTGTATGTGCTCTGTATACTCTCTCAAATGTGGTTTCTGTGTCTTGTGGGCTATTATGTGCTTTGTTGTGTCTGCTGTGTGTCCTGTGACTTTTGTTTTGTTACTGTATGGGTTTTGTGCACGTGTGCTTTGCGTACTGCTTTCCAAGGTGGATACGTGCGTGGGGTGTCTGTGTGTGACTGTGCACGTGGTGTGTCGTGTGTGACGTGTGCGCTATGGGCTGTGATGTGTAGCGTGTGAAATGTGTGTTTTGTGTGTCTGTCAGGATTGTTGTGTGTCTGGGGTGCTGCCAGAGTTGTTGGTCTATGGTAGTGATTTGTGGTGTTTGTTTTGTGTTTCTGTGTGTATTCTGTTGTGCCATGTGTTGTGCCATGTGTTCTTGAGTGTTTTGTGTTGTGTTGTATGTGATCTGTGCGTCTTGTTTGTTTTCTGTGTGTTGTGTACGAAATGTGCGTAGTATGGGTTACTTACTGCTTGTTGATCGCCTTGTGCTCTGCGTTTTGATCTGGGGCATGTTATGTGTGATATGTGCAGGTTTGATCTTTGTGTTGTGTGAATTGGGTGGATCCTGTGGTGTTGTATATTTTGCCTTTCGATGAGCTTTCTGTTGGTGGTTGTGTTGTGTGTCTGGTGCGTGGCCTCCTTTGTCACGCTCAGGGTGAAATGTGTCTTTCTCTGTTATGTGTTGTGTTACGTACTGTGTTCTGGGTTGTGTGTGCTGTGTACATGCATCCTGTGTGTTACTAATGGGAAGGTGTTGGGCGGTCTGGGTATTTTGGGCATTGTGTGTGATGTTAATTGTGTGGTGTGTGTGATGTGCGTGTGTGCTTATTGTGAGTGTGATGTGTGTATTGGGTTGGGTTGACAGTGTGTGGTTCTGAGTGTGCTCTATATGGTATGCTTGTGGTTGTGTGTGTTATGTGTCGTGTGTTGAGTGCATGTCGTGTGCGTTCTTGGCGGTTGTGGGTTGTTCTGTATGAGTTGTGGGTGTTTTGTGTGTGTGACTGTGATTTGTGTGTGGCTGTGTTAGAGAGGTTGTGTGTGTGTTTGGCGGCTTGAGCTATGCGCATGAGGGGAGACATGTCGACTGTGTGGTTGTGCTTGCTTTGGGTGTCTCATGGAGTGTGCAGTATGTACCTGTGCAAAGACTTTCATGTGTATTGTGAGCAGTTTTGTGCCTTTGAGTATGTGCTGTGTCTCGGGTCTGTTGTGTGCTTCTGTGTTGTGCTCCTGTGTGAGGATATATGTGTGGTGTGTCTGCTTGGTTGTGTGTGTTGCGTGTAATGCACCAAGTGTGTCCTACGTGTGATCTTTGTTTTTTTGGGTGTGTTTTGCCTTTGTTTAATGTGTGCTGTGTGTCTTTTGCGTGGGTGAATGTGATTTCCGTCTGATTGTGTTTGAGTGGATTTGTGTGCGTTTGTTTGTTATGTGTGTGATGTCAGATGTGTTGTCTGTGTTTGGTTGTGCTTGTTTAGTGTTCCTCGTTGTGTGTGCTGTGTATACTCTCTCAAATGTGGTTTCTGTGTCTTGTGGGCTATTATGTGCTTTGTTGTGTCTGCTGTGTGTCCTGTGACTTTTGTTTTGTTACTGTATGGGTTTTGTGCACGTGTGCTTTGCATAGTGCTTTCCTGGGTGGATACGTGCATGGAGTGTCTGTGTGTGACTGTGCACGTGGTGTGTCGTGTGTGACATGTGCGCTATGGGCTGTGATGTGTAGCGTGTGAAATGTGTGTTTTGTGTGTCTGTCGGGTTTGTTGTGTGTCTGGGGTGCTGCCAGAGTTGTTGGTCTATGGTAGTGATTTGTGGTGTTTGTTTGTGTTTCTGTGTGTATTCTATGGTGCCATGCGGTGTGCCATGTGTTCTTGAGTGTTTTGTGTTGTGTTGTAAGTGATCTGTGCGTCTTGTTTGTTTTCTGTGTGTTGTGTACGAAACGTGCGTGTTATGGGTTATATACTGCTTGTTGATCGCCTTGTGCTCTGCGTTTTGATCTGGGGCATGTTATGTGTGATATGTGCAGTTTTGAGCTTTGTGTTGTGTGAATTGAGTGGATCCTGTGGTGTTGTATATTTTGCCTTTCGATGAGCTTTCTGTTGGTGGTTGTGTTGTGTGTCTGGTGCGTGGCCTCCTTTGTCACGCTCAGGGTGAAATGTGTCTTTCTCTGTGTTGTGTGTTGTGTTACGTACTGTGTTCTGGGTTGTGTGTGCTGTGTACATGCTTTCCTGTGTGTTACGTATGGGGAAGGTGTTGGTTGGTCTGGGTATTTTGGGCATTGTGTGTGATGTTAATTGTGTGGTGTGTGTGATGTGCTTGTGTGCTTATTGTGTGTGTGTTGTGTGTATTGGGTTGTGCCGACAGTGTGTGGTTCTGAGTGTGCTCTATATGGTATGTTTGTGGTTGTGTGTGTTATGTGTCATGCGTTGAGTGCATGTCGTGTGCGTTCTTGGCGGTTGTGGGTGGTTCTGTATGTGCTGTGGGTGTTTTGTGTGTGTGACTGTGATTTGTGTGTGGCTGTGTTAGAGAGGTTGTGTGTGTGTTTGGCGGCTTGAGCTATGCGTATGAGGGGAGACATGTTGACTGTGTGGTTGTGCTTGCTTTGGGTGTCTCATGGAGTGTGCAGTATGTACCTGTGCAAAGACTTTCATGTGTATTGTGAGCAGTTTTGTGCCTTGAAGTATGTGCTGTGAGTCTCGGGTCTGTTGTGTGCTTCTGTGCTGTGCTCCTGTGTGAGGATATATGTGTGGTGTGTCTGCTTGGTTGTGTGTGTTGCGTGTAATGCACCAAGTGTGTGCTAAGTGTGATCTTTGTTTTTTTGTGTGTGTTTTGCCTTGGTTTTATGTGTGCTGTGTGTCTTTTGCGTGGGTGAATGTGATTTCCGTGTGATTGTGTTTGAGTGGATTTGTGTGCGTTTGTTTGTTAAGTGTGTGATGTGAGATGTGTTGTCTGTGTGTGGTTGTGCTTGTTTAGTGTTCCTCGTTGTGTGTGCTGTGTATACTCTCTCAAATGTGGTTTCTGTGTCTTGTGGGCTATTATGTGCTTTGTTGTGTCTGCTGTGTGTCCTGTGACTTTTGTTTTGTTACTGTATGGGTTTTGTGCACGTGTGCTTTACGTAGTGCTTTCCTAGATGGATACGTGCGTGGGGTGTCTGTGTGTGACTGTGCACTTGGTGTGTCGTGTGTGACGTGTGCGCTACGGGCTGTGATGTGTAGCGTGTGAAATGTGTGTTTTGTGTGTCTGTCGGGTTTGTTGTGTCTGGGGTGCTGCCAGAGTTGTTGGTCTATGGTAGTGATTTGTGGTGTTTGTTTAGTGTTTCTGTGTGTATTCTGTTGTGCCATGTGGTGTGCCATGTGTTCTTGAGTGTTTTGTGTTGTGTTGTATGTGATCTGTGCGTCTTGTTTTCTGTGTGTTGTGTACGAAATGTGCGTGGTATGGGTTATTTACTGCCTGTTGATCGCCTTGTGCTCTGCGTTTTGATCTGGGTCATGTCATGTGTGATATGTGCAGTTTTGAGCTTTGTGTTGTGTGAATTGAGTGGATCCTGTGGTGTTGTATATTTTGCCTTTCGATGAGCTTTCTGTTGGTGGTTGTGTTGTGTGTCTGGTGCGTGGCCTCCTTTGTCACGCTCAGGGTGAAATGTGTCTTTCTCTGTGTTGTGTGTTGTGTTACGTACTGTGTTCTGGGTTGTGTGTGCCTTGTACATGCATCCTGTGTGTTACTAATGGGAAGGTGTTGGGCGGTCTGGGTATTTTGGGCATTGTGTGTGATGTTAATTGTGTGGTGTGTGTGATGTGCGTGTGTGCTTATTGTGTGTGTGTTGTGTGTATTGGGTTGTGTTGACAGTGTGTGGTTCTGAGTGTGCTCTATATGGTATGCTTGTGGTTGTGTGTGTTATGTGTCGTGTGTTGAGTGCATGTGTGCGTTCTTGGCGGTTGTGGGTGGTTCTGTATGTGCTGTGGGTGTTTTGTGTGTGTGACTGTGATTTGTGTGTGGCTGTGTTAGAGAGGTTGTGTGTGTGTTTGGCGGCTTGAGCTATGCGCATGAGGGGAGACATGTTGACTGTGTGATTCTGCTTGCTTTGGGTGTCTCATGGAGTGTGCAGTATGTACCTGTGCAAAGACTTTCATGTGTATTGTGAGCAGTTTTGTGCCTTTAAGTATGTGCTGTGAGTCTCGGGTCTGTTGTGTGCTTCTGTGCTGTGCTCCTGTGTGAGGATATATGTGTGGTGTCTGCTTGGTTGTGTGTGTTGCGTGTAATGCACCAAGTGTGTGCTAAGTGTGATCTTTGTTTTTTTTTTGTGTGTTTTGCCTTGGTTTTATGTGTGCTGTGTGTCTTTTGCGTGGGTGAATGTGATTTCCGTGTGATTGTGTTTGAGTGGATTTGTGTGCGTTTGTTTGTTAAGTGTGTGATGTGAGATGTGTTGTCTGTGTGTGGTTGTGCTTGTTTAGTGTGTCTCGTTGTGTGTGCTCTGTATACTCTCTCAAATGTGGTTTCTGTGTCTTGTGGGCTATTATGTGCTTTGTTGTGTCTGCTGTGTGTCCTGTGACTTTTGTTTTGTTACTGTATGGGTTTTGTGCACGTGTGCTTTGCGTACTGCTTTCCAAGGTGGATACGTGCGTGGGGTGTCTGTGTGTGACTGTGCACGTGGTGTGTCGTGTGTGACGTGTGCGCTATGGGCTGTGATGTGTAGCGTGTGAAATGTGTGTTTTGTGTGTCTGTCAGGATTGTTGTGTGTCTGGGGTGCTGCCAGAGTTGTTGGTCTATGGTAGTGATTTGTGGTGTTTGTTTTGTGTTTCTGTGTGTATTCTGTTGTGCCATGTGTTGTGCCATGTGTTCTTGAGTGTTTTGTGTTGTGTTGTATGTGATCTGTGCGTCTTGTTTGTTTTCTGTGTGTTGTGTACGAAATGTGCGTGGAATGGGTTATTTACTGCTTCTTGATCGCCTTGTGCTCTCCGTTTTGATCTGGGGCATGTTATGTGTGATATGTGCTTTTGAGCTTTGTGTTGTGTGAATTGAGTGGATCCTGTGGTGTTGTATATTTTGCCTTTCGATGAGCTTTCTGTTGGTGGTTGTGTTGTGCGTCTGGTGCGTGGCCTCCTTTGTCACGCTCAGGGTGAAATGTGTCTTTCTCTGTGTTATGTGTTGTGTTACGTACTGTGTTCTGGGTTGTGTGTGCTGTGTACATGCATCCTGTGTGTTACTAATGGGAAGGTGTTGGGCGGTCTGGGTATTTTGGGCATTGTGTGTGATGTTAATTGTGTGGTGTGTGTGATGTGCGTGTGTGCTTATTGTGTGTGTGATGTGTGTATTGGGTTGTGTTGACAGTGTGTGGTTCTGAGTGTGCTCTATATGGTATGCTTGTGGTTGTGTGTGTTATGTGTCGTGTGTTGAGTGCATGTCGTGTGCGTTCTTGGCGGTTGTGGGTTGTTCTGTATGAGTTGTGGGTGTTTTGTGTGTGTGACTGTGATTTGTGTGCGGCTGTGTTAGAGAGGTTGTGTGTGTGTTTGGCGGCTTGAGCTATGCGCATGAGGGGAGACATGTCGACTGTGTGGTTGTGCTTGCTTTGGGTGTCTCATGGAGTGTGCAGTATGTACCTGTGCAAAGACTTTCATGTGTATTGTGAGCAGTTTTGTGCCTTTGAGTATGTGCTGTGTCTCGGGTCTGTTGTGTGCTTCTGTGTTGTGCTCCTGTGTGAGGATATATGTGTGGTGTGTCTGCTTGGTTGTGTGTGTTGCGTGTAATGCACCAAGTGTGTCCTACGTGTGATCTTTGTTTTTTTGGGTGTGTTTTGCCTTTGTTTAATGTGTGCTGTGTGTCTTTTGCGTGGGTGAATGTGATTTCCGGCTGATTGTGTTTGAGTGGATTTGTGTGCGTTTGTTTGTTATGTGTGTGATGTCAGATGTGTTGTCTGTGTTTGGTTGTGCTTGTTTAGTGTTCCTCGTTGTGTGTGCTGTGTATACTCTCTCAAATGTGGTTTCTGTGTCTTGTGGGCTATTATGTGCTTTGTTGTGTCTGCTGTGTGTCCTGTGACTTTTGTTTTGTTACTGCATGGGTTTTGTGCACGTGTGCTTTGCGTACTGCTTTCCAAGCTGGATACGTGCGTGGGGTGTCTGTGTGTGACTGTGCACGTGGTGTGTCGTGTGTGACGTGTGCGCTACGGGCTGTGATGTGTAGCGTGTGAAATGTGTGTTTTGTGTGTCTGTCGGGTTTGTTGTGTGTCTGGGGTGCTGCCAGAGTTGTTGGTCTATGGTAGTGATTTGTGGTGTTTGTTTGTGTTTCTGTGTGTATTCTATGGTGCCATGCGGTGTGCCATGTGTTCTTGAGTGTTTTGTGTTGTGTTGTAAGTGATCTGTGCGTCTTGTTTGTTTTCTGTGTGTTGTGTACGAAACGTGCGTGTTATGGGTTATATACTGCTTGTTGATCGCCTTGTGCTCTGCGTTTTGATCTGGGGCATGTTATGTGTGATATGTGCAGTTTTGAGCTTTGTGTTGTGTGAATTGAGTGGATCCTGTGGTGTTGTATATTTTGCCTTTCGATGAGCTTTCTGTTGGTGGTTGTGTTGTGTGTCTGGTGCGTGGCCTCCTTTGTCACGCTCAGGGTGAAATGTGTCTTTCTCTGTGTTGTGTGTTGTGTTACGTACTGTGTTCTGGGTTGTGTGTGCTGTGTACATGCTTTCCTGTGTGTTACGTATGGGGAAGGTGTTGGTTGGTCTGGGTATTTTGGGCATTGTGTGTGATGTTAATTGTGTGGTGTGTGTGATGTGCTTGTGTGCTTATTGTGTGTGTGTTGTGTGTATTGGGTTGTGCCGACAGTGTGTGGTTCTGAGTGTGCTCTATATGGTATGTTTGTGGTTGTGTGTGTTATGTGTCATGCGTTGAGTGCATGTCGTGTGCGTTCTTGGCGGTTGTGGGTGGTTCTGTATGTGCTGTGGGTGTTTTGTGTGTGTGACTGTGATTTGTGTGTGGCTGTGTTAGAGAGGTTGTGTGTGTGTTTGGCGGCTTGAGCTATGCGTATGAGGGGAGACATGTTGACTGTGTGGTTGTGCTTGCTTTGGGTGTCTCATGGAGTGTGCAGTATGTACCTGTGCAAAGACTTTCATGTGTATTGTGAGCAGTTTTGTGCCTTGAAGTATGTGCTGTGAGTCTCGGGTCTGTTGTGTGCTTCTGTGCTGTGCTCCTGTGTGAGGATATATGTGTGGTGTGTCTGCTTGGTTGTGTGTGTTGCGTGTAATGCACCAAGTGTGTGCTAAGTGTGATCTTTGTTTTTTTTTGTGTGTTTTGCCTTGGTTTTATGTGTGCTGTGTGTCTTTTGCGTGGGTGAATGTGATTTCCGTGTGATTGTGTTTGAGTGGATTTGTGTGCGTTTGTTTGTTAAGTGTGTGATGTGAGATGTGTTGTCTGTGTGTGGTTGTGCTTGTTTAGTGTTCCTCGTTGTGTGTGCTGTGTATACTCTCTCAAATGTGGTTTCTGTGTCTTGTGGGCTATTATGTGCTTTGTTGTGTCTGCTGTGTGTCCTGTGACTTTTGTTTTGTTACTGTATGGGTTTTGTGCACGTGTGCTTTACGTAGTGCTTTCCTGGATGGATACGTGCGTGGGGTGTCTGTGTGTGACTGTGCACTTGGTGTGTCGTGTGTGACGTGTGCGCTACGGGCTGTGATGTGTAGCGTGTGAAATGTGTGTTTTGTGTGTCTGTCGGGTTTGTTGTGTCTGGGGTGCTGCCAGAGTTGTTGGTCTTTGGTAGTGATTTGTGGTGTTTGTTTAGTGTTTCTGTGTGTATTCTGTTGTGCCATGTGGTGTGCCATGTGTTCTTGAGTGTTTTGTGTTGTGTTGTATGTGATCTGTGCGTCTTGTTTTCTGTGTGTTGTGTACGAAATGTGCGTGGTATGGGTTATTTACTGCCTGTTGATCGCCTTGTGCTCTGCGTTTTGATCTGGGTCATGTCATGTGTGATATGTGCAGTTTTGAGCTTTGTGTTGTGTGAATTGAGTGGATCCTGTGGTGTTGTATATTTTGCCTTTCGATGAGCTTTCTGTTGGTGGTTGTGTTGTGTGTCTGGTGCGTGGCCTCCTTTGTCACGCTCAGGGTGAAATGTGTCTTTCTCTGTGTTGTGTGTTGTGTTACGTACTGTGTTCTGGGTTGTGTGTGCCTTGTACATGCATCCTGTGTGTTACTAATGGGAATGTGTTGGGCGGTCTGGGTATTTTGGGCATTGTGTGTGATGTTAATTGTGTGGTGTGTGTTATGTGCGTGTGTGCTTATTGTGTGTGTGTTGTGTGTATTGGGTTGTGTTGACAGTGTGTGGTTCTGAGTGTGCTCTATATGGTATGCTTGTGGTTGTGTGTGTTATGTGTCGTGTGTTGAGTGCATGTCGTGTGCGTTCTTGGTGGTTGTGGGTTGTTCTGTATGTGCTGTGGGTGTTTTGTGTGTGTGACTGTGATTTGTGTGTGGCTGTGTTAGAGAGGTTGTGTGTGTGTTTGGCGGCTTGAGCTATGCGCATGAGGGGAGACATGTTGACTGTGTGATTCTGCTTGCTTTGGGTGTCTCATGGAGTGTGCAGTATGTACCTGTGCAAAGACTTTCATGTGTATTGTGAGCAGTTTTGTGCCTTTAAGTATGTGCTGTGAGTCTCGGGTCTGTTGTGTGCTTCTGTGCTGTGCTCCTGTGTGAGGATATATGTGTGGTGTCTGCTTGGTTGTGTGTGTTGCGTGTAATGCACCAAGTGTGTGCTAAGTGTGATCTTTGTTTTTTTGTGTGTGTTTTGCCTTGGTTTTATGTGTGCTGTGTGTCTTTTGCGTGGGTGAATGTGATTTCCGTGTGATTGTGTTTGAGTGGATTTGTGTGCGTTTGTTTGTTAAGTGTGTGATGTGAGATGTGTTGTCTGTGTGTGGTTGTGCTTGTTTAGTGTGTCTCGTTGTGTGTGCTCTGTATACTCTCTCAAATGTGGTTTCTGTGTCTTGTGGGCTATTATGTGCTTTGTTGTGTCTGCTGTGTGTCCTGTGACTTTTGTTTTGTTACTGTATGGGTTTTGTGCACGTGTGCTTTGCGTACTGCTTTCCAAGGTGGATACGTGCGTGGGGTGTCTGTGTGTGACTGTGCACGTGGTGTGTCGTGTGTGACGTGTGCGCTATGGGCTGTGATGTGTAGCGTGTGAAATGTGTGTTTTGTGTGTCTGTCAGGATTGTTGTGTGTCTGGGGTGCTGCCAGAGTTGTTGGTCTATGGTAGTGATTTGTGGTGTTTGTTTTGTGTTTCTGTGTGTATTCTGTTGTGCCATGTGTTGTGCCATGTGTTCTTGAGTGTTTTGTGTTGTGTTGTATGTGATCTGTGCGTCTTGTTTGTTTTCTGTGTGTTGTGTACGAAATGTGCGTGGAATGGGTTATTTACTGCTTCTTGATCGCCTTGTGCTCTCCGTTTTGATCTGGGGCATGTTATGTGTGATATGTGCTTTTGAGCTTTGTGTTGTGTGAATTGAGTGGATCCTGTGGTGTTGTATATTTTGCCTTTCGATGAGCTTTCTGTTGGTGGTTGTGTTGTGCGTCTGGTGCGTGGCCTCCTTTGTCACGCTCAGGGTGAAATGTGTCTTTCTCTGTGTTATGTGTTGTGTAACGTACTGTGTTCTGGGTTGTGTGTGCTGTGTACATGCATCCTGTGTGTTACTAATGGGAAGGTGTTGGGCGGTCTGGGTATTTTGGGCATTGTGTGTGATGTTAATTGTGTGGTGTGTGTGATGTGCGTGTGTGCTTATTGTGTGTGTGATGTGTGTATTGGGTTGTGTTGACAGTGTGTGGTTTGAGTGTGCTCTATATGGTATGCTTGTGGTTGTGTGTGTTATGTGTCGTGTGTTGAGTGCATGTCGTGTGCGTTCTTGGCGGTTGTGGGTTGTTCTGTATGAGTTGTGGGTGTTTTGTGTGTGTGACTGTGATTTGTGTGCGGCTGTGTTAGAGAGGTTGTGTGTGTGTTTGGCGGCTTGAGCTATGCGCATGAGGGGAGACATGTCGACTGTGTGGTTGTGCTTGCTTTGGGTGTCTCATGGAGTGTGCAGTATGTACCTGTGCAAAGACTTTCATGTGTATTGTGAGCAGTTTTGTGCCTTTGAGTATGTGCTGTGTCTCGGGTCTGTTGTGTGCTTCTGTGTTGTGCTCCTGTGTGAGGATATATGTGTGGTGTGTCTGCTTGGTTGTGTGTGTTGCGTGTAATGCACCAAGTGTGTCCTACGTGTGATCTTTGTTTTTTTGGGTGTGTTTTGCCTTTGTTTAATGTGTGCTGTGTGTCTTTTGCGTGGGTGAATGTGATTTCCGGCTGATTGTGTTTGAGTGGATTTGTGTGCGTTTGTTTGTTATGTGTGTGATGTCAGATGTGTTGTCTGTGTTTGGTTGTGCTTGTTTAGTGTTCCTCGTTGTGTGTGCTGTGTATACTCTCTCAAATGTGGTTTCTGTGTCTTGTGGGCTATTATGTGCTTTGTTGTGTCTGCTGTGTGTCCTGTGACTTTTGTTTTGTTACTGTATGGGTTTTGTGCACGTGTGCTTTGCGTACTGCTTTCCAAGCTGGATACGTGCGTGGGGTGTCTGTGTGTGACTGTGCACGTGGTGTGTCGTGTGTGACGTGTGCGCTACGGGCTGTGATGTGTAGCGTGTGAAATGTGTGTTTTGTGTGTCTGTCGGGTTTGTTGTGTGTCTGGGGTGCTGCCAGAGTTGTTGGTCTATGGTAGTGATTTGTGGTGTTTGTTTGTGTTTCTGTGTGTATTCTATGGTGCCATGCGGTGTGCCATGTGTTCTTGAGTGTTTTGTGTTGTGTTGTAAGTGATCTGTGCGTCTTGTTTGTTTTCTGTGTGTTGTGTACGAAACGTGCGTGTTATGGGTTATATACTGCTTGTTGATCGCCTTGTGCTCTGCGTTTTGATCTGGGGCATGTTATGTGTGATATGTGCAGTTTTGAGCTTTGTGTTGTGTGAATTGAGTGGATCCTGTGGTGTTGTATATTTTGCCTTTCGATGAGCTTTCTGTTGGTGGTTGTGTTGTGTGTCTGGTGCGTGGCCTCCTTTGTCACGCTCAGGGTGAAATGTGTCTTTCTCTGTGTTGTGTGTTGTGTTACGTACTGTGTTCTGGGTTGTGTGTGCTGTGTACATGCTTTCCTGTGTGTTACGTATGGGGAAGGTGTTGGTTGGTCTGGGTATTTTGGGCATTGTGTGTGATGTTAATTGTGTGGTGTGTGTGATGTGCTTGTGTGCTTATTGTGTGTGTGTTGTGTGTATTGGGTTGTGCCGACAGTGTGTGGTTCTGAGTGTGCTCTATATGGTATGCTTGTGGTTGTGTGTGTTACGTGTCATGCGTTGAGTGCATGTCGTGTGCGTTCTTGGCGGTTGTGGGTGGTTCTGTATGTGCTGTGGGTGTTTTGTGTGTGTGACTGTGATTTGTGTGTGGCTGTGTTAGAGAGGTTGTGTGTGTGTTTGGCGGCTTGAGCTATGCGCATGAGGGGAGACATGTTGACTGTGTGGTTGTGCTTGCTTTGGGTGTCTCATTTAGTGTGCAGTATGTACCTGTGCAAAGACTTTCATGTGTATTGTGAGCAGTTTTGTGCCTTGAAGTATGTGCTGTGAGTGTCCGGTCTGTTGTGTGCTTCTGTGTTGTGCTCCTGTGTGAGGATATATGTGTGGTGTGTCTGCTTGGTTGTGTGTGTTGCGTGTAATGCACCAAGTGTGTGCTAAGTGTGATCTTTGTTTTTTTGTGTGTTTTGCCTTTGTTTAATGTGTGCTGTGTGTCTTTTGCGTGGGTGAATGTGATTTCCGTCTGATTGTGTTTGAGTGGATTTGTGTGCGTTTGTT
This sequence comes from Manis pentadactyla, assembly GCF_030020395.1. NCBI lineage: Eukaryota > Metazoa > Chordata > Mammalia > Pholidota > Manidae > Manis > Manis pentadactyla. The sequence continues at coordinate 39,838,394 of NC_080019.1, forward strand.
TGTTTTGTGTGTGATGTCAGATGTGTTGTCTGTGTTTGGTTGTGCTTGTTTAGTGTTCCTCGTTGTGTGTGCTGTGTATACTCTCTCAAATGTGGTTTCTGTGTCTTGTGGGCTATTATGTGCTTTGTTGTGTCTGCTGTGTGTCCTGTGACTTTTGTTTTGTTACTGTATGGTTTTTGTGCACGTGTGCTTTACGTAGTGCTTTCCTGGATGGATACGTGCGTGGGGTGTCTGTGTGTGACTGTGCACTTGGTGTGTCGTGTGTGACGTGTGCGCTACGGGCTGTGATGTGTAGCGTGTGAAATGTGTGTTTTGTGTGTCTGTCGGGTTTGTTGTGTCTGGGGTGCTGCCAGAGTTGTTGGTCTATGGTAGTGATTTGTGGTGTTTGTTTAGTGTTTCTGTGTGTATTCTGTTGTGCCATGTGGTGTGCCATGTGTTCTTGAGTGTTTTGTGTTGTGTTGTATGTGATCTGTGCGTCTTGTTTTCTGTGTGTTGTGTACGAAATGTGCGTGGTATGGGTTATTTACTGCCTGTTGATCCCCTTGTGCTCTGCGTTTTGATCTGGGTCATGTCATGTGTGATATGTGCAGTTTTGAGCTTTGTGTTGTGTGAATTGAGTGGATCCTGTGGTGTTGTATATTTTGCCTTTCGATGAGCTTTCTGTTGGTGGTTGTGTTGTGTGTCTGGTGCGTGGCCTCCTTTGTCACGCTCAGGGTGAAATGTGTCTTTCTCTGTGTTGTGTGTTGTGTTACGTACTGTGTTCTGGGTTGTGTGTGCCTTGTACATGCATTATGTGTGTTACTAATGGGAAGGTGTTGGGCGGTCTGGGTATTTTGGGCATTGTGTGTGATGTTAATTGTGTGGTGTGTGTGATGTGCGTGTGTGCTTATTGTGTGTGTGTTGTGTGTATTGGGTTGTGTTGACAGTGTGTGGTTCTGAGTGTGCTCTATATGGTATGCTTGTGGTTGTGTGTGTTATGTGTCGTGTGTTGAGTGCATGTCGTGTGCGTTCTTGGCGGTTGTGGGTGGTTCTGTATGTGCTGTGGGTGTTTTGTGTGTGTGACTGATTTGTGTGTGGCTGTGTTAGAGAGGTTGTGTGTGTGTTTGGCGGCTTGAGCTATGCGCATGAGGGGAGACATGTTGACTGTGTGATTCTGCTTGCTTTGGGTGTCTCATGGAGTGTGCAGTATGTACCTGTGCAAAGACTTTCATGTGTATTGTGAGCAGTTTTGTGCCTTGAAGTATGTGCTGTGAGTCTCGGGTCTGTTGTGTGCTTCTGTGCTGTGCTCCTGTGTGAGGATATATGTGTGGTGTCTGCTTGGTTGTGTGTGTTGCGTGTAATGCACCAAGTGTGTGCTAAGTGTGATCTTTGTTTTTTTGTGTGTGTTTTGCCTTGGTTTTATGTGTGCTGTGTGTCTTTTGCGTGGGTGAATGTGATTTCCGTGTGATTGTGTTTGAGTGGATTTGTGTGCGTTTGTTTGTTAAGTGTGTGATGTGAGATGTGTTGTCTGTGTGTGGTTGTGCTTGTTTAGTGTGTCTCGTTGTGTGTGCTCTGTATACTCTCTCAAATGTGGTTTCTGTGTCTTGTGGGCTATTATGTGCTTTGTTGTGTCTGCTGTGTGTCCTGTGACTTTTGTTTTGTTACTGTATGGGTTTTGTGCACGTGTGCTTTGCGTACTGCTTTCCAAGGTGGATACGTGCGTGGGGTGTCTGTGTGTGACTGTGCACGTGGTGTGTCGTGTGTGACGTGTGCGCTATGGGCTGTGATGTGTAGCGTGTGAAATGTGTGTTTTGTGTGTCTGTCGGGTTTGTTGTGTCTGGGGTGCTGCCAGAGTTGTTGGTCTATGGTAGTGATTTGTGGTGTTTGTTTTGTGTTTCTGTGTGTATTCTGTTGTGCCATGTGTTGTGCCATGTGTTCTTGAGTGTTTTGTGTTGTGTTGTATGTGATCTGTGCGTCTTGTTTGTTTTCTGTGTGTTGTGTACGAAACGTGCGTGTTATGGGTTATATACTGCTTGTTGATCGCCTTGTGCTCTGCGTTTTGATCTGGGGCATGTTATGTGTGATATGTGCAGTTTTGAGCTTTGTGTTGTGTAAATTGAGTGGATCCTGTGGTGTTGTATATTTTGCCTTTCGATGAGCTTTCTGTTGGTGGTTGTGTTGTGTGTCTGGTGCGTGGCCTCCTTTGTCACGCTCAGGGTGAAATGTGTCTTTCTCTGTGTTGTGTGTTGTGTTACGTACTGTGTTCTGGGTTGTGTGTGCTGTGTACATGCTTTCCTGTGTGTTACGTATGGGGAAGGTGTTGGTTGGTCTGGGTATTTTGGGCATTGTGTGTGATGTTAATTGTGTGGTGTGTGTGATGTGCTTGTGTGCTTAT